>NC_092859.1:146686081-146795419 GCF_032062135.1 Pyxicephalus adspersus
GGTTTACTTTAAGATCGGCTATAGAAATATTTATTGTACTTTATTCTTCCTGAAATACTTTTATGAAAAAAGACTGAAAACTTTTTAAATGAAAACGAAAAAATAAAACTTTGCTTTAATAAATAGTTATAGAGGAATGCAAATACAAAAAAAATCCCAGCAACATATTTTATTTATCATTATTATTAAAATCTGAAGAGGTTCTGTATGGAATTGTGCAGTATTGCTATAGAAACCAAACTTTCCTTACTGCAATGAACTGGTAAAAACTGATTGGTTACTATGGGTTACATTGTTTAATAAAATTTTAGCAAATGACCCCAATTTTTTTTTTTTTCTGTATCTTCCTTTGGCTTTTTGAAAAATGCTGCCTGTACCCGCCATAGATATAACTGCTAACAATAGCACACAGTTGGTTTAATTTTGTAAAGATGTTTAGGCTGCTGCAAAAGCAATTATCACTTATTTGAATCTAATATGCAATTCAAAATCTTATTGAATGTACTCTTTTTGCAAAGAATACCCAATCACGTCCAAAGAAATGTAAGAAAAGGATATGATTTTGCTTCTGTATGATTGGACGGATAAACTCAGCAGAGCGTCCCCACATTCACTAAGGTAAATGAATTATCCTTTATTAATTCTCTTTGCTAAGTGAACAGTCTAAGCTCCTTTTGTAAATCAGCCCCAATGCGTTCCCTGACTGTACAATATATGCTTATATCTAGGATCTGCCCGGATGATTTGTGTGTTCTAAAAACTCCATATAAGGATGAGAAACTATTTGGAGAGAATAAAACATGTTATCAAATGAATTTTAAATGAAGAACACTTATGTGCAGTAACTTACAGCATTCAAAAAACAGCGGTCAGTAATAAAGTGATTGGTGGCCATGTTAGGACATTGTAAGCCTTGCCAAAATAGTCATAGCTTGAATGTATAAATCTGTAAATCTGCACATTAGGACTGATTTATTAAAGCAATTTAGGTTGTTCCCTTACCATGGTGAATGATCACTTTGCAAAGAATTATCTGCTTATCTTAGTGAATGTGGTGATAATTTACTTTGCAAGGAATACTCAATCATGTATAAAGAAATCTAAAAATGTTTTTTCCTTGCACAAGATTGGATGAAGTCAGCAAAAAGTTTCATTTCATTTACTAAGCTAAGTGAAATATCGCTGAATTCACTTTGCCGATAGTCAATATTTAGGAGGCCAATAGCCAATATTCCTATAGGTATTCAGCCCTGGTGTATGCTGTATTGAAGCCGCATACTGGAAACTCTAGTTCTATATTACCTGGGGAGTATTAACCTATTAAATCCTTATTTAACCCTTTATAATTCAGTGTTGTGTGTCTTCTTTTACTAACGCAATATTGTTCTTGCTCATGTCCAGCAGCAGAATGCCTCCACTCATGGCCAGGACCCTCTTTTATATAATCATCTTAAAGATGGGACACCCCAGGGGGCAGGAACTCAGACCCACTGCCCTCAAATCCACCTACTTCTCTTCCAGCTCGCTGCCTCCGCACTGTCACCTCTGGACTTTCACCCACCTTTGCAGGAGGGTCCAGCATACTTAGTAATCAGCAGGCATTTCCAGAAGTTATCTGGAAAAAAAATTGACAGGAGGAGTCTAAAAGTCAGAGGCTGCTAAACTTGGTCTGATTGTGAAAAAAAATTCTTTCCTTCACACTCACAATACTTATACTACATCCCTGCCACTTCTCCGACTGCTGCCACATCTGCCTGCAAGGAGCCTGACACTCTACACCATTACAGGGGGATTTTTGCATTTTAAAGGTGAAAGGCTGGAAACATCTGGAGGCCAGTGAAGATAACATCATCATCATCAATTTTTATTTTCCTCCCAACAAGGAATCAAGAGACCGACTACAGCAGAAAAAAATCACTTAAATCAAAGACAAAAAGTTTTAAGCCAGGTGTATGGGACATTATTCAAAGACTGCACTGAACTTTTAAAGGTAATGTCACATTTCTGTATTACAATTGTTGAAAATATTATTGAGTAAAAAAATCAAGATATAGAAATTGATTAAAAACGATATGTTATAGCGTAAGCGAAGTTTGTAGAAATGAATAATTGATGATACTGTTCTATTGACAGCATCTTTTTTATTTATTGATTTTAGTGATATTATAATGTATTACTTAGTATTACAGTGATGTGAATGAATGAAATTCATTCATGCCTGGAAATGACTCATTGCTGGACTTTGCTGGCCAAGTTCTAGCAATGCAGTAGATTCATGCATCATGCTGTAATGAAGTGAGCAGAATAATGTTGAGTCTCAATATACCTCATCATCTATGGGATGAGCTATGAATATATACCACCATCTATGGGGACAGATCAGAATATATCCCAGAATCAATGGGGTCAGATCAGAAAATATCCGGGATTCTATGGGGTCACATCAGAATATACCCAGACTCTATGGAGTCAGATCAGAATATATCCCAGAATCTATGGGGTCAAATCATAATATACCCAGCATCTATGGGCTCAGATCTGAATATATCCCAGACTCCATGGGGTCAGATCAGAATATTTTCAACATCTATAGGGTCAGATCAGAATATATCCCAGAATCTATGGGCTCAAATTCTATCATACCCAGCATCTATGGGGTCAGATCAGAATATTTCTCCGAATCTATACGGTCAGACCTGAATATATCACAATGTCTACGGTCAGCTCTGGAAACATCCCAGCACCTATGGAGACAAATCTAAAAATTTTCCAACATCTGTGGGGTCAGCTTAGAATATATACCAACATCTATTGGGGTCAGATCTGAATAGATCCCAGAATCTAAAGGGTCAGCTCTAAACATAATCCCGCATCTATGGGATCAATCTGAGTTTTTTTCAGCACCTATGGGGTCAGATCAGAACATTCTAACATCTGCGTTGTCAGCTCTGAATATAACCCAGCATTCTGGAAAGTTTTGGCTTATTAAACATTAAATCAAAGTGTTGAGAGAACTGTTCTAAGAGTATGAGTTCCAATGTTAAGTAGCAGATAAAACAAGTTGAGACCCCTATTTATATATATATATATATATATATATATATATATATAAATATATTCATGCGTTAGGTGAAAATCATCTACATTCTTTAAACAGTGACCAGCAATTACAATGGTTGCCAGACTTGTACCTCCTGGAGATCAAATGGTTGCCATATGTACCTCCTGGAGATCAAAGGACATCACCACGTCCATACCCGTACTCAAACTGGTACTCCATACCATGCACAGTTAATTAGGACAACCAAGGCCAATGTATAGAGCGGTAATGAGTACAGTATTGAGTTTATCTTCAGCTGATGGCATTGGGTTGTTTTTACTGCTAAAGTGTGTTCTGCACCTGCAGGCAGTAGAAATAAGTGACCGTTGGTGAACGTGTGTTAGCCCCAGCCTGTGCCAATCTACGTGTAAGCTCTGTTGTATGTATTGATTTAAGATGTGCTGAAGATGCTCACAGCCAAAATCCACAAGTGTTGCTGCTGGACCTCATCCCTCTGCTTGAACAGAAGCTTTTCATGGTTCAGCGGACCTAATTGAGGGATGGTTCCACTACATGGATATCATATACGTGCTTGAAGTCACAGATACCCCCTGATAGGTGGCAGATATGGCGTTGCTTAATATAGAAATTATTATGGAGGTCATTGATCATCTAATACACATAACATGCTAAAGACTGAAGCTGATTTGCTAAAGGAGTTGGTAAATTTTACCCCAAAAATGTGTTTTCAGTTATCCAATCATATTAAAAGCAAACACTTTCACACTATGGGTATCTAATCATGAGAAGATTATTGGAATTTTTGGATTGAAAATTCTTAAATACTTCACTAAATCATCCCAATGAAACTCACATTTCTCTTGTGTGACTATATAATTTTAACAGTGCCCATAACTATCAATCCTCGTTTCTAAAATGAAAAAAATACCATTTCTATCACAAGTATATCATATGTGATTTATTAACTGATCGATGGGGAAAAGACCAATGGACATTGTCAATGCAACCAACCAGGTGTTAGTGTTCATTATGGTATTTACTCTTAACTGAATAAAAATCATTTGTGATTGGTTGCTACAGGCACATTCACTTCTAAATAGTTCCTTGTGCTGGCTGTGTAATAATACCTTGAGTAAATAAAAAATAGAATACCTGTGCAGATCAGTGTTTGCAAAACTGCACCAATATAAATTCAAATAAAATAATGGAAACGTTGTATCTAAGTTATTATAAAGGAGGTTCTGTTCCTTTTTCACTTTCTTATTAAAATAAATAGGTGTTATATTTATCTAAATCTGCCATAAATACAAATCCCTATAAAAATTTATCATAGTTCCCGTTCAGATAAATTTTGGGCTTCATTTTCTATCGGAGGGTGTGGAATGGAAAAGCCAGGTTGTATCTGGAGATTTTTTTATTGAAAGTACATCTGTACTGAAGGTGGGGGGGAGAGGAAAGCTGCTAACATACTTAGTGTAGCACTGTCTGTCAAACTTTCCATTTTCTTCTCTTGAACCTCTATATTAAGGTTTCCTGTAATGCCAGCCATTCAGTACAGAATGAATAAGTTCACCAGTGACTAGTCAAAGTGGGCATTCTATGTGGAAAATAAGGAAGCAAAGTTATTTTAGGAAGATATGGAAATAGAGCAGGGATAGAAAACAAATATTAAGGTTTTTACTGCTCTGTGCAGCAAGAATGAATTACCATTACGTTTGCCTGCAGACATTAATATCACATGGTACTTACTGCATGGGACTTACCTAGGAAAGAATACATTTTACTGCATTTTTATACAATTAAATTGTATAAATATGCAGTATTTGTACAAATATCGTCAGAACCCCTTTAGAAATTACTAAAGTTCTATTATCTCTCTGTAATGCTATTCATACAATTAGGACCAGGGGCTGTCACTTTGTAGACCTCCAGTTGGTTACAGTGCCATATTCAAAGGTCAGTTCCTAATGACTGCACTGATTTTTGTCCTGTAGATTTCCAGGCACGTTTTAAGACATTATTAGTATAAAATATGGACAGGCAATGTGAAGAAAGGATCGTCACAGCATTTTAGCTTTGGTTAAAACTAAATTTGTGCAATTTACTTTTGCAGCATGGTGCCAAATAAATAACAGACACCACATTAAATGTTATTTTACAGTATAGGTCCAGATTTGGGTTTAATATTTCTTTTGAACTATTACATAGGCATGTTCAGTATTTTAGGGGGTCTTCAAAAACTGGGAGTATGGAAAGGATTTTTCCTCACTACCGCCCCCTGCAGGGTATTCTCAATATAGTGTTTTAGAAACATGGACAGTATTATCTTGCTTTCTAACAACTTTAAGTTTTTGAAATCACAAAAAGTGTCACAAATTTTTACATTATTGGTATTTATCAGGAATCATGGCAAGTGTTATTCCCTGGAACAGAAAAAGTGTCCATATACTGCACCCTCAGCAGGAGAAGATAATGTACACATGCACACAAAATCCAAACCTTAATAACATGAACCTTAATAACAATATTATGAAGAATGAACATTATTGGACTGAAAATGTTAATTTTAATTTCTTAACTTGTAGCCTGAGTGTTATGGAGGACTAAAAGGTGATTATTTATTATATTACCACCATCAAATGGCTATGGACATGTGATGATGAACAAATGTATAGGATAATGCTTAGTTATACAGTTATAAATACCCAGATATATGGGTTCTACATAAATTAATAGCAGACCGATAAATGTATAGATAGATAGATAGATAGATAGATAGATAGATAGATAATAGACAGATAGATAGATAGATAGATAGATAGATAGATAATAGATAGATAGATAGATAGACAGATAGATAGATAGATAGATGGATGGATAGATAGATAATAGATAAATAGATAGATAGATAGATAGATAGATAGATAGATAGATAGAACATCTGCACACAATATTTAGAATGTATTATGCACAGATTTCCCTTTACAAGTGATCTCAGTGTGTTTTGTTCTTTATCTTTCCACAAGCACATAATAGATGGATACATTCTGGATTAAAGCCCTACATTTACATTAGAGGAAGAAGGAATATTTTTGGCTGCCAGTCAGTCATAACATTGAGTGTCCTGTGTCACTTGTCTGCCCCGTGTATACAAAGCATCCATTCAGAGACGTACTAATATTAGATAAATACAGCAGCCCGATGTCCTTACATCCTAACATCTGTACTTTAATACAGAACTCATTGAACAGAAGGGTGAAAAAAGTTGTTTCGCCTCCAGCACAAGCCCTGAAAATTAAAACGTTAAAAAATGCCAATATTTTGAAACAAATCATGTCTTCGTTTAAATTTCGCTCTTCTCCCTTTTTTTTCTCTGTATTACGTTTTTGCATTTTTTTTCAATTTTTTTTTTTACATTTGGTTACCACAGGATGACGCCAAGCCCACTCCCTGGTCCACCTCCCCCGTCCTCCTCCTTCCTTCTAAACAAACCAGCCTCTGTGTCTCCAATGTCCAACTTCTCACCAACAACAAAAGCTATGTTCTTCTAGCCTCTCGGACCACATAGCGTGTGCCAGCACTCTGCTACTGAGGGCCCATACAAGCCAAGAAAAGTAAAGCTTGTTTAAATGTGAGAAAGGGCGAGAGAGACAGGGACAGAGAAAATCACAGGCAGAAATGTGACCGTTAGAAAAAGGAGGGGGAAAAATAGGTTCATTGGAGCAACGGAAACCTTAAAAGTTTACTTTTGAGTAATCACTGACTGCTTGTCAGGAGCAGAACAGCCGGCCTGTGTGTGAATGGGACACAGAGTTATAAGTCCGGCTCAGTGACTCTCAATGGGCCTACAGTCCTACCTGAGCAAGACATTTTCCGCCTTATGAATGCATTTATTTCATAAGGATTACGCGTGTCATATACACATCAATTTTTTAAATGATACCGTTATTTGAAGATCTGTATGTTCCAATGAAAAAAAAAGTAAAAAGCATTCCAAAGGAAAACCGTTTTTTTTTTTTTTTTGCAAAAGCTAAAATAGGGAATTAACCAATTAGCCGCGGCCGTCGTCTGGATTAATTAGTCATTTACAAAGTGTTTTACAAGAAATGTTTCAGTAGACTCGGACAACCCTGGCAATAAGTGATGTATGTAAACCCATAAAAAAAGGTTAAAAGTGCAGTAATAAAATATTTTTTATTTTAAAAAGTAGGAATATATTAAAGTTTAAAATGAAACGTCGTCAATAAAGATTTGTATTTTACCTATCTGTTACAGTTGCATATATTTAGCTAAAGCTTTTAATTACTATTCAGTAGATGAACATTTTATTAGATGTTCATTCATTTAAATTAATAACACTTAATGATAGCTAAATGATAATTATTATATCTATAAGCCGGCTTCCCATTGAGCCTTAACACTGTTCATATTGAAAAGCTGTCAATGTACACTTAGGCAAAAATGGACATGAAATGGCATGTAATGCACTGTATTTGGTGCCTTTTAAAAAATAAATGTGTTTTAGTACGTTGCAACAAGGTGCTGTAAAATGGGGAAACCTTACCTTAATGCACGGATCTAAACGTGTCCTGATTGTTATATTATATATTATATTGTTAGATTCAGTTTTAATTCTAGCTTTGTGAATGGTGCCTTAATCAAAATGTTTTATTACATATAAGGCTTATTCTTCAGCCCAATGCGAACACTAAACAATATAGTTTTTTTGGCTCTTTAGGTGCCACAGCTATGCAGCACTTTTGGGGGTGTCGGATGGCGCATTCTGCACACCTTGGTTCTTACCACCTGAGGCTGTATGGAGGAATGTAAAAACCCTAGAGCTGAACTCCTGAATCTGCAAAAAATTTATTTGCAGCTGGATTACTTTTGCACTGTAAATGGGGGCATCAGTGCAGCTCTTCTGCTATTCAACGTTAAGGTTATGGGTGGGCCCCCAGCAACTTCACACTACAGGACTATTGCGTTGTAAGTTACGACATTGATGTTTGCATAGAGCGTCATATATAAGAGGCTGTAGGGGATCGGTCTTATAGAGGAGGAGACTATGAGAGCAAAGGTATAAGGTAAGTAAAGCTTGCAGTGTTGAGGTAGGTTCACCACACGCCAATATTTTGGCAGATCCTGAAGGTAAGCTTTAGTGGTGCACAGTGATTGATGATATGCTATTTTATTTAGGTCAGATACATACAATTTCCTATTATTTGCATATTAAAAAGAAGGCTCCCTCTACCAGTTAGTGGCCTTCTCCATGCATCCAAATGAAGAAACAGTCGAATCTCAGCCAAAGTGACAGACGAAGCATTACTAAAAAGATCCCTCGGTGTCTCTTGTAATGTTGAAAAAAAAAACAGTAACTTTGGTCCATTGCCAAAGTAGCTCACTCTAAAAAAAAAACCCTAACTTGCTGGGATGGTCCCTTGCGGGCAGATGCAGACAAGAATTCATGTCTCCTAGATACTAATCTTACTACAGCAGAATGAATTGTGATAAAATGTTGAGAATTAGAGCTTTTTGTCCATTCTATGTGCACATATCCTATATTATTGTTGTCTTTTTCAGACTAGTTTACTAAACCAATGGTCCAGTTTTCATTTTTTTTCATTGCCGGTAACCATGGTTGACCGACCATCTGCACTTGGCCATAGGGAGTCAATAGGGGCTGTTAGCGGCTCATCACCCATCCAAACTGCACCAATGCTTTTTCATTTTGAGCAAACACTGTGATAGCATTTGCTTAGTGATTAGCAACTGCCAGGGAACTGATACCCAACTACTCATGAACTAGCGCTTAAAACATGTCGCAAGAAAAACGTGGAGGCTCTCAATGCTCATATGTCTTTTGACAAATACTGGTCCATGGCTTTACATAGTGACCCTCTTGTTTGTGAGTCAGTGGTCTAAAGCATTCATGCTGAAAATGACTTCTAACCCTTCTGTGACTTTCCTGGTCTTCATATGTGTTCTGGGGTTTTGGATTAAAGTTTCGATTAAATTGGTCAGATTTACATCCAGGAAATTTGTATTGTCAAACAAGCCTACAAACAGGCTCATTTAACGGATTTTTTTTTTAAAGTTTTGTAATCATTAAGTAAAAATGTGAGTTCCTAATAAAATATATTGTTATGGTTATTACCACATTTTCTTAGTCCCCCTGTAATGTCCTACAAATGCCTATTGATCATGCCAGTAAAGTCCACCTATCACAGTTTCCTGTGTGGCAACGTTGTTGTATTGCTCCTGAATTCTGAACAGTTGTCACTCCTATATAGGCTGTCTGCATTGCAGGAGTTGTGGCTATCTGCATTGACAGTGCTGAATATGTGCTGGTAGCTCAATCAGCACTTGGTCAAACTAAGCCCCACCCACTGCTGGACCTCTTAGACTGTAAGCTCTTTCGGACAGGGTCTCTCCTCCTTCTGGGTCTGTCTGCCATTTGCAACCCCTATTTAATGTTCAACGCTGTGAAAAATGTTGGCACTATATAAATAAACAAATAAAAAATAATAATAAAGGGGTCTATCTATGATGGGTGTAGTTTATCTATTTGCTGTTTGCCTAGAGCTTAACTTTAAATGTAACAATCACAACCATGTTGAAAAAGCTCACTGGTGGTCCGTGAGAAAATTTTGGTGGTCCGCGGCTCTGGTCAGTGCAACCCCCAGTGCAGTCAGGAAATGGACCCCACTGGAGGGGCGCACCGGCCACAGCTGCGGACCATGTCCCCCATATGGATTGCAGGCTCATGGTGGTGGGTGGATTGTGTCTCTGGACACAACTCGCCCACTCTCCTGGTGGCTATGTATGGCTCAATAAACGAAGGTTCTTAGCAAAGCATTTGCTTCATCTTCTACCATGGATGAACCTTTCAAATAATTTTTCGGTCTCTTGAAACTCCTGATAAAACCAATCTGTTTGGGGTTTGTAGGGAGAAGAGTCTCCTAGAAGCCAGCATAAATAATTTTCCCCTTACAGTGGTGGCTAGAATAACAATTTCATAGACAACCTAAAACATCATGCAGTTGGCTCCACCAAGCAGCGTTGGCCTCAGAAGTAGGCAGGCATCATCCAATGGGAAGTCATTCAGTACAACAGTTTAACCCCTAACAACCTCTATAGGAAACCTGGGGTTCCACTGAGACTGGCTGTTCCAGTTTGTTCTAGTCCCTTCCACTGATTAAATTACTTTGAACTATTAAGGCTAGTTTATTAAACCAATTATTCAGTTTTCTTTTTTCGATAACCATGGTTTACTGGCCAACTCCACCTGGCCATAGGAGGTCAATAGGGGGGACACTGGCTGTACGAGGCTCTAGCCTAGGCTGATATTGGTACTGCAAGCCTATTCACTTTTTTTTTTTTTTTAGTGAATAAGTAAGTTCTAGTGCAAGTTATCCTCATTTAGGTAAGTCTAACATCAATTTCAGTGTACCAAACAGCTTCATCTCCAATCAAACAAGGTGAAACTCAGTTTCATATGAAGTCACTTTGGAGCTCTATCCATTTTAAACCACATGTAACATGAAAAATCTAAAGGTCCAAAGCTTCACTGTATGCTCACAGGATCAGACTCAATGGGCCTGATTTATTAAAGCTTTTCAAGACTGGAGAAGATACACTTTCATCAGTGAACTTGGGTGATCCAGCAAACTTGAAATTGATTTCTTAAAAGTTATTTGCTAGTTGTTATCAAATGTTTTACATTTTGGACCAAATCTATTCCAGGTTTGCCGGATCACCCAGGTTCACTGATGAAAGTGTATCTTCTCCAGTCTTGGAGAGCTTTAGTAAATTAGGCCCTATGATTAGGCTCCATATGGCAAAATGCTTGATTTCAACTGGGTTTTGGTTTGTCAGCTCTTACCTAAAGATAATAAAGTTAAGAATCATTGGATCTTCACAATTTCAGTTAGGTTTTCTGTGCATTTGAGACCCCTGGACTTATACTTCTTAGTAAACAACTGTGATTACCATGCCCATTTCCAGACCCCATATCTGTTTATATATTTATAGTAATCCTGAAGAGTGGTTTCTGTGAAATAGAATATAAAGCTCCAGTTTTGGTTTAGGCACCCTAATCACCAAAGCAGGATACAGACTGCAACAAGGACTTCACCTTCCTCACTCAACAAAGAAATAAACTTTGGCAGGAGTTGAGCTTTGTATTACACAAATAATTAGCAGCATTGGTTTATATTTCACCAGAGATACTTTTGAAAAGTCAAAGTAGAGAAAGGAAATTTAAGAATAGGGCTGTGATCACAAATGTGTCGTACTGCTTTTGTTTTGTACCACTATGCTTTGTGACAAAATTGATAAATGTTCTCTTGGTGTTCAAGGCTAAATCTTCAGCTAGCAGGCAAACGTTGACTTCAGGTGCACATATCCAGCATAAATATGTACAAATGTAACCATATTGTGTTACTGAGAATTTAACTCATTGCTACTTAAATGCTGCTATGAGATAAAATTATGAAATATTATATAGGAATCCTGACTTATTACATCAGAACTCAGATATTTGTATAGGAATTCTGACTTATTATTTCAGTATACAGTGTACAAAATTCTAACTTACATATACTTTAGTAAAGCTACCCACATGTTCTCAGCATTCCCTATGTCTAACACATGCTTACCTTTCCTCCGGGAGCTAGGGATGAGCTAGTCATCTATGTTCATCTATAATTTGATTGCAAATGAATTAAATAGAATCAGGCTTTAAAATTTGACTTCCCAGCAAATTTCATTCATTTTCGTCATAAAATTATCGCAAGGTCCTTCTCTCTTTTCTTTCTGGCCAACCAGAAACGTCTTTTTCTGTAATTGCAGGTGCTAGTATCAGTTTTACAAAAATTCTTAAAACAGAGAACAGCTATATGAAATTCAACATTGCTGTAAAATGTATCCTGTGAGCCCATGCCTTGATTCCAACTGAAGGACACCTGTAAAACAGAAATTCTACAGTGTGGTTCCTCCAGGTGCAGAATAATGGGCCTGATTTATTAAAGCTCTCCAAGGCTGTAGAAGACACACTTTCACCAGTGAACTTGGGTGATCCAGACAACTTGGAATGGATTTGTTAAAGCAGAAGTAATCTGAACAAAAAAAATTAACTCACCTTTACTTTCACAGATCTATTGATCCATCTGGAGGTCCCAGTATCCTTTGCCAGAGGCCCTGCCAGAGGCCCTGCCATCTTCTTTGGCCTTCTTCCTTCTTCTTCATACGTCACCCGATCTCGCACTGCGCATGCGTGAGGGCACGGGGGAAAAAAGTGCCGATCCTACTGCACATGCGTGAGATCAGCAAATTTTTTTACCCGTTGTAAAAGAGGCTCCTCCTGCGCATGCCCGATCTCAGATTATGAAAGCCCTATTTACTTCTGGAAATGTTCGGCCAATCAAAAGTATCCCATGTATCGCCCATAGCCCTACATAAGGCATTGCTGGGACATTTATAGCCTACATAGAACTTTACTTTACACCTTACTGTTGATAGGAATGTTGGGGAGTGGGGAAAGAAGAAATTACTGGAGAAGACTAAGGCTACATATGTGCACCAGATACACCCAAGATGTGATCTCAGACAAACATCTAGAGTGTGCACAGCAGTCGCCCAATGCCATTTAGTGATGTGCTGCAACAGATTACTAAAGAATAGGCTGGGGATGAGTGCCGTAATTTCCCTTGGGGAAGAATGCTGCGGGACGCTTGCTGCTCCTCCTCCCCTATCCCCTCTCCATAGAATTAAACAGAAATGGTTATAAAATGCTCATACATTCTAGCGTTACTAAAAACAATCATAATAATGATAATTTCAAGTGACAAAAATGGGATATATGTGTATGCCATAACCTTAGGTATAGTAAGTGGGAAAAGGATTAATTTATGTCTACATTTTACAATCTGATTTTACAATATTGCTTAGATCTATACATTCTCCTACACTATGGCAGTAAGTAATGAAAAGTGGTGCATTGGAAAACAGAGCCCTTACTATTTTTATTATCATGCAAATAAATCTGGTTCAGGCTGAATTTTATTTTATTTTGTTTCACTTTGAGCTGCTTTTATTCTACTCTTTCCAGTTTTTCCCTGTAAATCTGTTTCATTCTCTATTGAAATTAAAAGTTAATTCTCCCTACATATTTTACCAATGCAATTTATATTAGTTATAACTGCCTTAGCCATGAGTATGCCAGATGTAAACCTTAAATTAGGTTGTTCACAAAATGTATAAAATGAAATTCTTCCTATTTTAGGCCTAAAATAATGCACAAGACACAAGGGGCAAAAAAAACACATTGCCAACAGAATATTTTTGTTCAGAATAGTGAGAGTTTTGTATGTTTAAAACTGTCTGCTGCTCGGAACAAAATGGTTTCATTTATAGGGAAGGATCTGTATTTACGTTCAGTCTCAAATTAATGCAGGAAGGAAAGTGTTGGAATGCCAGTATTGCAATGGAAAGACCAATGTCTACATGAAACAAGGCAAGGCAGTGGGGAGGAGAAGACTGACCAGCTCTACCAAAATTTCATACTTTTATTCCAGTGTTTTACATAGAAAGAGAGAGATATCTATTCCACAGCTAGAAACAAGCAGCTGTTTTTTCATTTCTAATAATAAACATAAAGAGATCTCATGTTTCCTTCATGGTGATGAAAGGAGACTGTAGGGCACAGCATTTCCTACGTATTCAGAGTTCATTGGAAAGTGTCCCAGTACTGTTCTTTCTTTATCATAAAACATTGCTATATGAATATTCATATGATCCTAGGAATACACAGACCAAACAGAATTCTAATTTACTGTTGGGAATTGGAATGGTCAGTACATCTGAATATATTTTGGCTTTGGGTGGATGTTACCACAATCATCTAATATGTTTTGAGAACCATGGACGTAGCATCTGTACATGAGTGAGTTCACCTACATGTAAGGTCTCTACATGACGAAAAATCCAGGTGGAGGAGACGAATTCTACAGCAGGGGGGAGTAGACTCAAAAACTCCATCTTCACCCTGGAATCCTAATGGAATCCATCTCACCTGTAGTTGTACTGTGCTGGATAAATAAAGTAATTATTACTGTTCCTGAAGCAAATTCAACTTTGACTCCCAATGTGGATAATCGCCAAAAGCCTTGGTTTTTCAACTGAACAATAGGAACCTGAAATATCTCTATAGCTGAACTACAGCAATACTTTCCAACTTGCAGAATTAACTAAAGTGAAATATGTACAACTAAATTAGTTTCGAGACCAGATGCATTTCACTAGTTAGGCTAATATGTAAGCCTGGAGGCAGAGATTTTAGGTCCATCACAATGGGCATAACCCACCCTTGGTTTCATTTACTGAATAACTTTTTTATCGTATAAAAAAAGGAAAAACATCAATTGGTTCTATTATATCTATTCATCGTCCCCTGAGGGAGCCCAACTGGTGAAACGCGTCATGACCAATATCAAACGTATAACACCTCTGTTTTTCCTGTCTGGAACCAACTTACAATAACGCCATATAGGAGGAATTTGTTTAGCATTAAGTCCTACCAACCCCCACTGGACAAAATGAGCTTAGGACTACACATATGAGTAAAACTGTAATTACATATGTGTTCTACTTATTGTAAATTGCTCATCAATATATTTTGTGCCAAAAAACCCTACTACTAATTTTCTCTTTCCTTCTATAGTTGTTTATCATTTGAAAGGTAGGCATTTATTTAATAACTCCACATATTGGCACCAGCCAACCCGACTGTCCTGAACTCACTCTTTTACGTGTTGGATTTTATTCCATTTAAATGTGAATGGCAGGCTGTCAGATCTGACCTTATAATAAAGAAGCTAGGATTTCTCTGTTTGTTATGTGAATTTTGAAGATGAATTTCTCTACAATGCCCATAGATTACAGAGTTTGATGAGGACTTATTGCATTTACTGCTTGTTCAGAATAAGTAAATACTTTAATGTTCATGATCCGGACAGAGATCCCATTTTTGCAGAGAATACATCTTAGAGACTCTTGTCAAGTGACTATCCAAGTCCAAATTTCAGATTGATCAATCAAAAAGCGAAATACGCATTTCCCCTTTATTTTGTATTTGCATGTCAACCTCATTTTCACTGGCTTAAAACTTAACCGCAATTAAGGGGTAACTG
Source organism: Pyxicephalus adspersus (assembly GCF_032062135.1). Taxonomy (NCBI): domain Eukaryota; kingdom Metazoa; phylum Chordata; class Amphibia; order Anura; family Pyxicephalidae; genus Pyxicephalus; species Pyxicephalus adspersus. The sequence goes on from NC_092859.1 coordinate 146,701,331, forward strand.
ACTTGCCAGAAGGGGTGGATATATCACCCCACCTGCTTTGCTGCTTAACTCACAGATACATACACACTGCCATGTCCACTACAGCTTCCATCTTCCTCACCATTGTTGGCCAGCCAATGGGCAGCTAATGAAGATGTAGTTCTTGCATATGTCACTTAATCACTGCAGCTTTTTACTGATGATAAAATGTAAAAACAATCACAGGCTTTTGCTAGTAGAACAGGTTACAGAAAAATGTTGTGTGGGGTGCTGCCTTTGGTAAACCATAATAACGTATCTTGCTGTAGTTAACCAAAACACAGCAGAAATTCTGTACATTTTGCAGTAAGGGACAGTTTTTCGAAAAAGACATGAACAAGATGTCCGAACACTTCCTTTACTTTATACCAAGGTCCGCAGAAGTCATGGAACAAAGATATATATAAATATATATGAACCTGAATAAAAAGTTGAAGTCATTCACCGACCCACACAAGTCTGACAATTAGTCTTGGGCCAACTTCTTTATATTTACTGAAATGTGAAATATAACCTACAGCACAGCAACTACAGGTGCCTATCAAAGTTAAGGTTCTCTGACGCATCCCATTACTGGGAATACGTTCCTTGTTAGGTGAAATTTTATACAAGGAGCCCCATGGCACAGGCTGGTATGGAAAAATTATTTATCTCTGACAGGTACCTTCATTGATCTCGGTTGGTGTATTTTGGTCGGCTTCTTAAACACAGAGCGAAAACTAAACTGTTTGTTACAAATAATAATTAAACCCAGCATGTTCCCATAGACTCAGAATGTTGCATTTTATTTTGTCTGCTCAGAGCTTCACTGGACTCTACAGTGCACAAAACAGAAGCCTGTAGAGATGGATTGGATGATTGTGTGGTATCTAAACTGTAGGGAAACTAAAAGCTAAATTTGTAAAGCCAGAGATTCAGTTTTTAAAATATTCCAAAAAGCCACAAATAGAAGTTTAGAGCTCAAAGATATTTAAGGTGCATTAAAACTAAAGAAATGCAAAATCTTTCAGTTTGTTTTGGTAAAAAAGTAGCTTCACTGTAAAAAAAAAGCCTGTCTCTTGCCATCTGCTTGAAGCAGCAAGCCCTCCGCAGAAGTCCAATCACCCTCAACCACCCGTCCTATATAAGAGCTTCTGCTCTAATTTGGTTTGCATTGCCAGTGCTTAGGGACAAGGATTTTCAAACATTTTTAGTATTTCTTTAAAAGACAGCAGTGCATTCAGACTATTTTCACACCCACTGTGGGAACTGGCATTCCCAGGCGCGAGGAGAGGGGGGTGCAGCCGGTACATCGCATGAAGCTCCAGGGGGCCATGAAGCCCAACGCATCCCATAATTTTAATCATAATTTGAACATTTATTTCTTTAAATAATTTACTGTAGTCAACGCTTTCTGAGAAACCGCAAATTCGAGAAAGTGGACTAAGTATTGGGTCTGATCTAGCAAAACAGAATAATTTTGATTATGTAATTTAGAGTTTTGCCAGGAAAAAGGCTAGGAAAGCACCTTTTTTCGCAGACAATAAATACTATTATATACGTCTTTTACTATTATAAAATACATTACTAATACATTTATACCTATACATACTTATCTAAATGTATCAATGTAATCTAAGATTGTGAGAAATAAATATTAATATACAATAGTAATACAATTCTGTATTAAGGGCCCACACACTTTGTAGCGGGGCCCAGATTTTCTCTCGGCGTCCCGGAGCATTTCCATGGAGCTCCATAAAAATCCATGCAGCACCATGGTGACACCGGCACCACTGCACTGGTTCTTAAAGAACTGGCATTTGCACATTTTATAGTGAGCATTATCCAGCAGTACAACAGTGAACAACTCACTGTTGCTCCATTCATTCTCAATGTGCTGTCATGGGTGGGAAAGCAGTTCCCGACATAAGAATTTCATAACCACACTGCAATCTCACTGCCAATCTGAACAAGTAAGGTATGGTTAGTAAATGACTGTTTTATGAAAATATTGGCCTGTTTGTGGCCCCCGAAGTCTGGAGTTTGAGATATTTATTTTTCTACTACATTTCCCTGCCATACTTTTCCCTGGTAATTATTACACCAATATTCATGAAGCAAAAATGTAAAATAAATTAAAAATTGTGTATTATTTCCTTTCAAAAAATCTGCTACTGTCTATATCATATGAAAACATATAATGGCATGATCCGTTTTTATAAAGAATAAAGCGATAGATTGTGTAAGGTACTTTTGTTCCTGGACAAGTAATCTGGATTTAAAGCTTCATTGTAAAGTTTTACCCTATGCTGAAAATATGTGTGGTTGAATCCCAAGGGCCATGGCTCCTGACCCATAGTCTGAAATGTGCATTGTGTGTCCATCCCCCTGGCTGCACCATAGCACTTCCTAACATACCTCTCTTCTTCCTGTGACACATTTAAAAGAGCCTTTGAGTGGCATTTCCTTTCCCATATAATACTTTTTCTCTTTAATTACCACCCATGATATCCTACCACAGTGCTTGACCTATCCAATATAATTAAAGCTGGCACATACTAAGATCACTGTTCTATAGAAACATTGGATAAACCTCTTGTATCTTCCTCCAATCATTTCCAAGTAATTAACAATAGAAAATCTGTAGGTATAGCGCTTTCTTTTGAATGTTCAATGCTTTAGTAAAAGCTGCTGGTTATAAAAAGTCAAAACATCCGAGCACATCTTAGTTTTGCAAGAGAACCTGCATCAAGGTGATTTGCAGATATGCTCAAACTGCAGCTTTTACATTGGCCAGAGCAACTGATTGGTATGTTCCTTTTTAATGGGTTTTGAAACCTTTTATTAAAATATATATCTCCCATGATTTACTGCAGCTTATAAAGAAGACTTTGGGTCCCTTTGGTAAACCCATAGGGCCTGATTTATTGAAGCTCTCCAAGGCTGGAGACCATACACTTTCACAAGAGAAACTGGGTGATCCAGCAAACCTGGAATGGATCTGTTCCAAATTGAAAACAATTGCTAACAAATCTATTCCAGGTTTGTTGGATCACCGATGTTCATAGATGAAAGTTCATCTTCTCCAGTCTTGGAAAGCTTTATTAAATCAGGCCCATAGTGTTAAGTAAAATCATAATAGGCAATTTCAGTACAGAAGCCAAGCATGTATTATTGTGAAAGGCAGAACATTAGGCTTAGGTTTTTGTCTTTACTTACTTATCTTTACTGGTCCATGTGTGACTATAATCAATTTATTATTTGCCAGAGCCTGTGCTGAACCAGCTGTACAAGCATTTATTTTAGTTTCTGCTATTTCCAAATTTTGCCCTCTTCAGTTTTGTTTTTTTTTTTGAGTTTTTGCAATGGGCACAACAAATAATTTATAAAATCTATTTTTGCTATCCATATAATCATATACTGAGTATTCAGCATTCTGCTGGTAACTTTGTTTTTAAAATTTTATTTTTCAGTCATTAAAATGTATCCAAGTAGACACACCGCACAACCTCCCCATGTCACAATACTTTCTTAATGAATAACCTATCACTAGGGTCAAGCACTGCTACACAAAGGGCAAAGTTAGAACTTGCACAAAAACTATCACAGGCTTATTCAGTGTTTGCTGCTATGGCACTGGCGTTCTTGTAGTTTCCCATTTTAACACATTTTCCAAGTCAACAGGACAGTTGAAACATTTTCATTGCTATGTTTTTATTTCTGCTTCAAATGAACAACCAAAAATGGTCCTCATTACAATATTTCCCAAATATCTTTACAAAAAGAAAATTATATCTGAGAATCCCACCCAAGCTCAGGGCTCAGGGCAGTGGGTGGGTTATGTCTCTAAACACAACCCACCCATTCTCCCTGGGTGGGTTCTGGCATCATGATGTCACTATGGGGGGAGGTTTCTTCCCCTTTGAGTGACACACTCAAAATGCAGAGTCTCTGCATTTAGTGGTTTGCGACGTGCAAAAGTTTGTGGACCACTGGTCTACAGGACTTGGGGCGGTCTGGAGAATAAGTCTTCAGAGAGACAATGTACAGTTGGTTGGATGGCTTCCTTTTCAATGAAGAAGAGCCTATTGTTAGTGTGTTTCGGCTGCTTGTAAAGGTAAGTATGGTATTCTTAGCTGTTTTAGGTTTTTAAATCTTTCGTGTAGCATTTCATGGTCATTTGTCCAATCATTTGCTTCCAGAGACTTGAATGGGGACCTGCTAAACACTTGTCAGAGATTGATATATATTTTTGATGCAAAAAAAATTATAAGGCTCCATTTTCTTGAGATAGACAATTGCTGCTTCTATAGCAGCGGTCACCAACCAGTGGTCCACGAAAAGAATTTGGTGGTCCACGGCTCTGGCTGGTGCAACCCCGAGTGGGGCTCAGGGAAGTGGGCGGGCTGTGTTTCACGACACAACCCACCCACTCTCCCAATGCAGGCTCAGGTCTGCGATGGCAGAGTGGGTGGGGTTATGGGGGGTATGATGTCACTATGGGGGAGGATCCTTCCCTTTGATTGACAACCGGCTCTCTGTGCATGCGCGGTCAGGAGCCAGTAATTTTAGTGGTCCGTGGGACCAAAAAGGTTGCCGACCGCTGTTCTATAGCACAATATAAACCTTCTGCTCTATTCATTCTCTGAACTGTTCCCCAACAAGCTAGATAAACATTGATGGAGCCTCATAGAAGTAAAGATTGACTCAGGCAGTAGAATTGATGACTTGATGATCTAAGGAATTTTTGAACAGTGGTTGGTTTAGGTTAGATTTTGGAAGGGGGATAGGGGAATAGGGCTCCTTTACAGTATAGAACCAAGTCACCTCCCTTCCCCAGCCTGCCAACTGGATAATAAAGAAATGAAAATTATCTATATCTTTTCATGTCAGCATTTTTTAACATGTGCACTACAGGACCCCTGATTGCCTCCTAGTGCTCCATCTCTCAGTGCAGCTGTATAGGGTATCATAAGGGACTCATACATGGAGAAGGACTTGAACCTTTTCAGAACTATTGGAGATTAGTCAGTAAGTTAGTAAATTCATATATCTATGACTGAGGCCATTTTGAGTGAAACACATCAAAGTGGGTGGATCTTCACTGGGTACTTTACTTGTCCAAATCAAGGTCCATAATGTTTTTTTTGGATTCGATCGTTGGTGCGGCTCAGCTTTTCTTTGCCAGCCTTACATGGACACGCTCCGGACTTACCTGCACCCAGGAAAGGAAACATTAAGCCAGATAAATTAAAGCTGTCCAAGGCTGGGGAAGATAGGCTATCATGGATAAACCTGGGTGGTCCAACAAACCTGAAATGATTCTGGATTTGCTGGACCACCCAGGTTCTCCCATGATAGTCTAGCTTGATAAATCCGCCTCTTTGGCTCAAAAGGCTTTGAAACAGGGGCACCAATTCTTTGGGTCAATAGATAATGTCAGCACTCGAAAAAAACAAGACCATAAACCATTAGACATTGTAATGTCTGCAAGAACCCATGTGTGTCATCCCCCTTGCAGAGAGACCAAAAACAAATTGTGAACAAGGATATTTTACTCTGAATAGGACACATGGTAATTCCAAATATTTTAAGTGCTGTTTCTATGTAAATGTGTATTTTTACTTGATAAATAATAATTTCCTTATGAAAGAATTATTGCTCTATTATCGTACATATAGTCTGCATGTCTCCATGGAAACAAATCATTGTCCTTATCCATGGTTAGGTTTTGTGTTCGTAAAAGCAATTTCTCTTTTATATCAGAGCTTTAACAAAACATTTACCAATGTGTTTTTAATATTGTAAGATGTTCTACTAAAAGGAATCAGGGAATGGGAATTGAAGAAGCCTACTGGTAAAGATTATTTTTAGTTGGTGTTGCCAGGTCCCATCCTGAGAGAATTTCAAAAAGCTGCATTGCGAGACCAAATGTGAACAATTCTTTACTTTGAGATTTGGAACAGACAGGGCTGATTTACTAAGGTTGTAGGCTTGTTTGTCACTGGATTCCCAACCTTTTGACAGGTCCATAGTGATAAAGGTTATCCATTTATCTATCTATCCATGGTTATCCATACATTTTTGCTCATGTTATTTTTATCTGTGCTATTATTTCTCAGAAATATTCTGTTGAATTAAAACTGTTAAGCAAAGTCAGATTTTTAGTTAATATTGAATTTTTGTTGATGGGTGCCAACTACTTTGGGATGGGTGTAATTTTGTATTTATTTTAGAGACAATTGTGGGTTTTTCCCTTTTTTATTAATGGGTACTTACAAGTTTATTCATATATATGTATATTTTTTAAGTTATAAAATAATACAATGTATAACAGACTGAGCTCTCTTCCTCAACTTAATATATTATTTTACATCATAGTCAATGCCAATGTATTTTCCAGTCTTTCTTTGTATTGTGAAGGACATTAGGAACTGGTAGGTGTGGGGATTGAATCTGTGCCCTACAGTGCTAAGCCTACCTAGGCACAAGGATGGGGAACATCAAGTAGACAGCTTTGTCCATGGGACATGTAAAAGAGTACTGTAGAGTAAATATGGTAGTTTGCAGAAATAAGTTGGTGATCCTGAGTAGGGCTGGCTGTATAGGTAAATTTAACAACCAAGTGGGATGTTATACAAATGCTAAAGTACTGGTGCCTAGAAAGTACAAAGAGTGGGAGAAGAGTTCTGGAATGTTTCTGGTTGCATTGGTGGGAGGAGGGGAGTTCAGAAGAACGCTGGGGTGTGGCTGGTTGCAATAGTGAGAGACGATTTTAGAATAATGCTTGGCTATAGCTGGTTGCAGGGGTGGGGGTAAAATTCAGAAGTATGCTGGTTGTGGCTGGTTGCAATGATGGGGGGAAAATTAAGACAAATGCTGGGATGTGGCTGGTTGCAATAGTGGGAGGATATTTAAAAAGAATGCTGGGATGTGGCTGGTTGCAAATATGGGACAAAAATTAGGAAGAATGCTGGGATGTGGCTGATTGCAATGATGGGAGCAGAATTCAGAAGATAGAAGGGGTGTGGCTGATTGCAGTTTCCGGTATTTTTTAAAATTGATCTTTAAACCTAAATAGGCCTATACAATAACTAACCTCTGCAGCTACAAACACTGTACAGTAAATAGTTTCCAAAGCTTGCAGAGAAGTTTCTCAGTTTTACTTTGATTTTCCCTCTGGTTCAGCCAGCATTGAGTTGGCAATGTATCAGGCATCTAATGCAGACACAGAACATTTTTTCAGGAAGAGCAAAGAGAGGGGAGTGTTGAGACCAGACTTCTGTTGTGAAGTTTTAAAATTAATTGTAGATGCAGTCACTGTGGCGCAATTTACCTTAAAAGTTCACAATAAAAATGACAAAGTTTTTTTATTGTTTTCTATGTCCTTGTTAGGGAGGTACACTTTTTCTAATGGTCCTAGTAAAACAGATAGATAGATAGATAGATAGATAGATAGATAGATAGATAGATAGATAGACAGATTCTTCTAGTAATTCTTCATGATTTATAACCATTTAGTGGTGTGTAGAATTGTATATGTGATGGTAGATTAGATAGATAGATCACAAACTAATTGTTAGCCAATGATTTTGACTGAAAGCTCATTTTTAACTTGTGGTTGCTTTTAACACTGGTCAAGAAGCAAAATCAATCTATGATTATTTTTAACACCACTTTCTAAATGACATGATTCATCATTTTAGGAATAACTTTGAAAATGTACTTTTTGAGGTAAATTATAGACAAATGTGACATTTAACAACCCCATATTTATTGCTACATTTATAGTAGCTTTCTTCATATTTCATTTGGACCTGTCACCCTTACATGCAAAAATAATTGTCTAAAATATCAACCTCTGTTGTTTTTTTTTCATTTTCCTTTCACTGTACACTAAATGGAATTAGCCAGAAATGGACAGGGATGGATTCAAAGTACAAAATAAAATGGGAAATGTTTAAATAGAACACAGTTTTAAAAAATATACAAAAGATATCAACAATATATAAGTATGGAATATACAGTATATGAACATAAATGGTTGATTAGGCTGTGCAATTCAGATATTAGGATATATTGTACAATCCTTTTTCTACAAATCCTAAAAATAATGACTGAAAGCTATTTTATAATGTGGCTAGACAACAATATATAAACTATACTCCTTTTATGGGTCAAATACAAACATGACAAGTTTTAGGTTGTGTTATTTGCTCTCTTTTTTTAGGAAAGGATTATAGTGTTATTTTGTATTTATAATGCACATATTATTGTCATATTATGCAGTGTGTAAATTTTATCACTAACTGTCTCCTAGAGAAGCTCACAATCTGATATACTTATCATAGTTTTAGACCAAATTTTGGGGATGTCAGTTAACCAACCAGTATGTGTTTAGGTTGTAAATGGAAATAGGAGCAGTTGGTGAAAAACCTACACCAAAATGGAAGGAATGTACAAACTCTTTGTGGATATTGGAAAATCTTGTCTTTTTATATTTATGTTTGGCAAACTAAGCCTGATATTCAGTGTTCAAGGGTCTCTTTCAATAAAGCAAATTTGATTGCTCTCATTCAGTCTTGACCGTTGCAGCAGTTAAGACAAGAAGGTGAGGGGCTTTATTCTTTTTAAGAAAAAAGTTTTAAACTCCCTTCCCAAAAAAACAAGGTAATAGGTCACTTTAACATGTGGTAGATATGTATAACTGGTTATTAAACCATCCTACCAGGTACATATATACTTATTTATGGTAAAGAACTATGGCCAGCCTACATAGATGGACCAGCATTTGGAAGGCTTCTAATATAAGCCAGACTTTTAACTAACTAAAAGGGGGAGCACAGGGCAACCATGTGTATTGGAGGAAACTTAGAAAAATAGAAGGGAAGCTGACAAATTTCATAGGGAACAATCAGAATGAAGTTGGAAACAGCCCTCCAATTCCGACTGATAGCTCTTTAATCAGTCTTACCCTTTGCTTTTTTATTATTATTATTAATATTTGGATGTTTCTGCAGCACCAGGGCAACAAATTGAAGAACTTTGGAACCATTTAAAACTATTATGCTGCAGTAATGCATGCCATGTTCATCAGTGTGCTGGGAACCATTGATAATAAATAGTATTCAGCAACAATAAGACAACGCACCCATGCTGCAGCATGCCAAAATAAAGGTCAGGTGTGGTTTTTAAAAAGAGTAGACTGTCCTTGTTCAATGTATATGCGACCACTGGAGGTCCGTGAGAAAATTTTGATTGTCCACGGAAAAATTTGGACATTATTTGCAATTTTTATGTTTTATTAATAATAAAACAAAAATAATATTCAAATAAATTCTTATATTCTGAATGACAATTTTCTCATTTATATTGCACAAAATTCATTAACTGTACTAGAGACGGAAAAACAAAGGAGGCGCAGCGTGATGTCAGTGTTGTGTTAAGTTGTTATGAGACAACCATTGCCAAGCCGTACGCTTCAGTATTGTTTCCACCATTACAAAAGTCACCCAGCTCTGCCAATACCGATTCCCATCTGATTGTTTTATTTTATTTGTTTATTTCTCAGATGATCTTTTAGGTAAGTATGACCTTAGCTGTGCATTTTTTTTAACTGTAATATTTAATGGCATCAAATACTTTGATAACTATCATTTCTTGTTTGGTCTTAGATTGGAATGAAAAAAAACCAAAATGAGTGAAAAAAAGCAACCAAATATTTGCATTTCTTTAGTAACACCGAAGATAATGCAAATAATGATAATAGTAACAATAGTAATACTTCACTTAACTGTGAGCTGATCAGTGAATCAGAGCCGCCACAGTCCTTGTCAGGCAGCATTAGGAAGATTATTATTTTACAAATGTATTTATCTTTTTTAAAAAAAATTCATATTAATGGTCCACAGGATTTAAAATTATGAATTTAGTGGCCCTTGAGGTGTGAAAGATTGGCGACCGCTGACCTAAAACACTGCAACATGTGTGTTATGGCACAAATGTAAACTCAGCTGAAGTATTTTAGTAGGTAACTGCCACTCGAAGGGGGTAGGGGGACATTTTAGGCAAATAAGAAGTTATGCTATCAGGCACTGAATTCAATAATGTAAGATCTGTTCTTTTGACACAAATAATTATTGCATCCAAAAACTGACTGGCTACTGTTGATTTTGCCTTTTTTCATACTGACAATTAAATTAACACATATTACACAAACTGATACCATCAGTTGCTTGTTTCACAACTGAAAACTATATTTGATTATTTGGTAAAAATTATATTAATTGTGCTTTAAAACTTAAGAGAGATAATGGAATACCTTTTAATAGGAGATATTCCATATTACAGATATACTTCTATAGTATGACTGGCACATCAGCGTATATAAACTCGAATGTTCTTGATCTGTTGATCTTGGAGATTTTTTTTCTGTCTCCAAGTTCTTTCTCAAACCTAAAGCTGCACAAACAGTAAATGAATACATTGTATACCTTGGAAATGTTACAAAAAATAATTTTTTTACATACATACATGTTTTATTTATTTTACAGGTAAACTATGACCACTTTACTATTAGTGTTCGTGTGTTTGCGTGTCATCGCTGCAGCAATATCTGTGGAACTTTCAGGTGAGCTCCAAATTACCCTGGTTTATTCTCTTCTAAAATCTTAATTGTTTTGTATTTAAATATAGGCATGTTCACAATGGTCATGAGGTAGTGATGTGATTACTGTTTCTTCATGCCAGTGAACTGCTTCTTCTGGGGAGACGCTACATGTATGGCGGCCCCATACTGAATGAATGGGGGCAGCATTAGGCCGTACCACTCACTGCCGCCAGCTGTCAGATGTGCAGTCACTGGTTCTTTACAAACCAGCACTGCAGTGTGGGTAACTGAGCAAGGTGCCAGCTGCCAGGAGCTGTGCGGGATCACTTGATCCCCAGGCAAATCTGAACATATCCCAATATTTGCCCCCTTTTTATTTTAGCATTTTAACACAATGAATTGGTGACTCTATAAAGCTTAGCTCTAGGGTGAAATAAAACAAAATACACAATAATTATGCTAAATACATATTACATTTTCCATACTTAATGTACATTAGCCAACTTAATGTAATTTTTCAAATATTTATTGGTATCAGCCTCTTGAAAAGCTAAACTGGGAAAGGAAAAACTTGGAGCCAATTAGACTCTGCTTCATGCACATGTGCTAATGAAAGATATGATCTTATGAGCAGAGATCATAGTAAGGAATTAGTTTATTAGTCTAGTAGGATGCTAATACTGGGGGGGTGATTTAGCTGTATTGTCTAACAGCAGTTTAGAAAAGTGTAGTCACCGATCCGCTGTCTGGCAACACTCTAGCTGGACTCTAGCTGGACAAAGTTAGAAATTCTTTGGCCAGTTAGTTCCCATATGTATATTCAGATAGAACACTGCAAAGTCTGGAGGCTGATGTGCCAGGCAAAACTTCCATCCGGCCTGGAACCACCAAAATTTTCTAAACAACAAGCTCATTATTGGCAAAGCTCAAGACTGTCCCACCAGGATACCATTGATAGAGAGGGGATCATGGCATAACCTAGTAATTAGACTAAAAGTGATTCCTCAGCTGTCATCATGTAACTTTCTAAATGGAAAGTAAGGCAAGTTAAGCTTAATTAACAGACTTGCAATGCTGAATAAGATGTCCCCATGCTCCTAGCCCTCAATCGTAAGCCTGTCTGTTAATCTAGATCTCCAAAAATACATGTGTGACCTATAGACAAATAGAAATTTCTCCTAGAATGCTTATTTTACAAATAAAAAATGTATGTGTTTTATGGATTTTCAGACCATGCTAACACACTGAGTGTGAGTATTCCCAAAGAGGCTCCTCTGAATGTTCAGCTCGGACAATCCATCACCATCCCCTGTTACTTCATCAATGCTGTGGAGCATTTGACAGTGGCCCCCTCAACAGCACCATTAACACCTAGGATCAAGTGGAGCAGACACAATAAAGGACGTGAAACAGTCTTATTGGTGGCCAACGATGGTCAAATCCGTATCAATGAAGCCTACAAAGGACGTATTTCCTTACCAAACTATCCTCTTATCCCTACTGATGTCAGTCTGGAAATTGTAAACCTGTTGTCCAGCGATGCCGGAACCTACCGCTGTGAAATAATGCATGGAATTGAAGACAGTCAAGATACCATAGAACTCAAAATAAAAGGTAATACTGACTGACCTACTATTAAACCTTTTATTGATTATACTAACGATCAGTTTGTTGAAGATTACAGAGCCTTCAAAGTGTGGTACCAAATGCTTCAGAGATGTCGAAATCACAAAGGAAAATTGTATAAAACAGTCAGTTGGGCTAAAAGTTTGATTTACAGCTTTTCAAAAGTTTATTTTACTATTAGAAAGGATGGGTATGGGTCCAAAAAACTCTCAACAATCCATCAATTATAACAGAACATGTACAGTATTTATTTCTCTATCTAGGACTTTAAAGACATCTATTACAACTATATATATATTATCATTGTTATTATATAACAACTATAATATATATAGTTGTTTTATTATATAGATATATATAGATGTTATAATATTATATATATAGTTATATATATAGTGTAATAAATATGTATTTAAGTTAAAAACAGATGTTTATTTTTAAATATAGTAAAGAAAAGAGAAAAACAGATAGCACAGGCTTTTATAGCAGAGAGTTACTCAAGGGAAGGTATACATCTAAAATCTACTTTATTAAACAATACCATAACAATTATATAAACAAGAACATCAGAAATAAATCAAAAGTTCATTCAGCTTTTACAAATTCAGAGCTGAAGATTGCTTAATAGTGAAAATCACAAAAAGAGAATAGATGTTGATCTCTTACCCCAACGCTTTCGCCCTTTAGGGGCTTCCTCAGGGGATTTTTAGAAATCAAAATGTTCACTATACTGGTAGATAAAAGATAAAAACTTGCTTATGAAGCGGAAATCAGAAGAAAATTGAACCACTGGCAGTCTGTCAATGAAAAAATGTTTCTTCTTTGACAGACTGCTGACAAATTTTTCCCCTTCTGACTACCTATAAATACTCCTAACCATTGCTACACCCAAAGATACCTGGACTACTGCTACACCCAAACAGCTCTGAAATTGTAAGAGCTGAATGAACTTTTGATTTATTTCTGACGTTCTTGTTTATAAAATTGTTACGTTATTGATTAATAAAGTAGATTCTAGATGTTTACCTTCCCTTGAGTAACTGTCTGCCATAAAAGCCTGTGCTATCTCTTTTCTTTACTATATGTACCAATTTACAGGCTTTCAGCTTAACGTGGCCCCCACAGCGAATAACCCCACCCTTCACCTTTATAATTATTTTTAAAAGATCATATTTAAATAAATTTTGTTACATTTTCCAACACATTTCAACAGAAGTAAAGTTAAAACAGCCAGCTCAGGCCATTTCCTTATATATAGATTGCATATATTCAATAGCAGGATATGCATACACAAAGAAAGACAGGACAAGTGCCCCCACCATCAAGCGGGTCTGTTGTATCTGTATTATAATATTCATGTATTATAATATTCATGTAAACACATGATATGGATTCTTGCAAGGGTGGGAAAGAATTGATTATATTACATCTGACATCGCTCCTTTTGGAACAAAGGAACTTTCTTTCAAACCATAAGCTTGATGGCTTTAATTTTGTACTTTGAATAGAAATTAAGAGTAAATAGGTAATTATTCTCCTGTTCAGTTGGATTTCATTCTGATATTGGGCTTTACAGGCTGGGGAGCAGGAGTGTTTTCTATCTGATGCCAAATATTTGTTTGCTGCAATGTGTACTCCTTGATAATTATTTTTAAACTACAAAATGCCTCCTGCTATCCCAACCCGATCGTTTTTTTTTTTTGTCATGATCATTTGATTTTTTTTCAATGCCCAGACACCTCCCGACTCAGAGCAGCACAGTTTGTTTTATAAGTGTGGCAGCCATGCGAAGTTGGTCAATGTTCTTCTTTCCAATAAATTGACTTTCCCATACCATTATGGAGTCTGTGCATGTAGAGAGATATAGTAATAAAAGTTTTGATGAGCCTACATTACATTGGTGGTCTCGTTTCAGTGTAGAGTGTAGAGTTTCTTTCAGGTAATTCTACTATATAACTCTACTGGTGTTTACTATGCAAAACACACACAGTAATACTCCTGGATATTCTCCTAATAAAATATTTAAACTCAGATCCATCTATGCTGTCCCACCTGAGATACAGCCACGTGAATAATCTGGTATAAACCCAGCTGTATCATTAGTTGACCAAGTCTGGTCCCTGAACATCTAAAACACATAAAATGCAATGTAATAGACCCTATAGTTTTTTTAGCACCAAATACTTCAATTTAATTAATATTCAAGCTAAAGGTTTGACTGTACAACAGTTTTTACAGAGTTGCATCTCAAAAAGAATGGCGCAAAGGTGAATCTAATTACTACATTACCTCTTGTAGCCTTTCTGAAAATATTTCCTGGAGTAATCCTGGAAGGACTGTCTTAATTGGCACACAAGACGACTAATCAGTGCCGCATTGTTCAGCGAGCAACTGTTGTTTTATAACTATTTCCGTTACCGATTTTCTTAATTTTGCTCCTTTGTTTTTACATACCTGCTGTTTCCATAAAATAATTAGTAACTTTGGGACTTTTCCTGTGTGCTGTGAAAGGTGATTTTAGTTCAAAATGAACTTCTTGCAGCACATAAATATCTGTCCTCAATATTGTGTTGACTAGTTACTGTTATTGGAAATGTCAGGATAAATCATAAAGCCCTTAAATGTGATTTGCTGGATATTGTATCAAGCTTTGCACCAAATAGCTATTAGACCATCCAGGACTTTAAGCTCATTCCAAATCTGCATTTTAAGTAGTGTGTTTCCTTGTAGGTCAAACAAGGTTGCATAAATTCACTTTCTATTCTGAATGATTAGCAAACAATATGTGTTGTAGACCGATGAACAGTTGGAGAGGAAAGATATAAATCTCTAGAGTCACAAAAAATACAATAGTCATGCTTCGGGAAGAGTTAGGAAGTAAAATATTTTGGCAAAAATTATCATTTACATTATTGAGCCTTTTACCTCATTTTGGTTTTTATGCTGTTTCCTTATAGGAATCATTGTGTAAAAAACTGAAACTAAAATTCCAAAAACTACATTTTATCTTTAGATTTTAAAGGAAAAATCTCACCCCAAAAGTGTTCCCCATTAAGTATACCATGCTGTCCCATGCAAACTCATTATGTAGAATTTATAACCTTTGGTAATGTATTTGCGCTAGAAAATGCACTTCGATGGCTGTATCTGCCCAAATTTTGATGATATCCATTAATGCAGGGGTCCCCAACCCCCAGTGACAGGTGGTACAAGGCTCTGGTCGCAGAAGAACCTTGCTGGTGGGGGCACTCCAGCCACAGCCGTGGACCATGTCCCCTGTAAGGACCGCAGGTTTAGGGTGGTGGGTGGTTTATGTCTATGGACACAACCCGCTCACTCTCCCATCGCAGGTCTGAGCCCGCACCGAGTGGGTGGATTCTGGCATCATGACGTCACTCTGGGGGACGTTTCTTCACCTATAAGTGACACATGGCTCCCAGCGCATGCGTGGTCCAGAGTCCATGCATTTAGTGGTTCGCAAGCTCCAAAAGGTTGGGGACCACTGCAATAAAGTACACAACATTCACAGCAGGCCTAATACTTTATAATCAACAGGTTCATATAGTAGGATATTTTTTTTCTTTGTAAGTTTTAAAAAGGTTAACAATTCATTTGTATGTGTTGTATGGCAATGTATTTCTACAGGTTTTTAAGGTAACCTCTATGGGCAGAAACATGGGGAGCAGCCTTTATCCCTCATTCTCACTTAAAGTCTAACTGAGCCCTCTAGATTTGTTTTCTCTGATGCATTTTTAATGAATGTCGGCTTGCCAGATTTCTTAAGGTATAACTAAACATATTTATTAATTATTAAAATTGCAAACAGGCAGGTTGTTTATTACTGAATTGGCAGGTGATGTCTCTTCTGAAAGGAAATAAACCCACCTGTCCAGTCTCCACCATGGGTGCCATCATCTTCACCAGCTCCTCTTCTGAGCTCCATCTTGATTGGTCAGATCAGAAAGATGTTACTTCCCTGATTGGGCATGGGAATTTATTCTTTTCCAGCAGCAAAGAGTATGAGGTGGAACTCGGCACAGCTCAGTGTACTTTGAAGAATGAAATTGCAAGGGACTTCCTGTCCCTTGTTCTTCAGCAGCCAGCAAGAATATCTACTATATAGGAGAACATGGCCTATTGTCCAGTGATGATGCTTGGGCCTAACAGCCAGTCACCCAGCCAATTACTGTCAATGGTTCTCAGGAGTCTCATGAGTGACAAACACAGCTCATCTCAGTGCCCACTCCAGAAAAGCTGCAAGGGTGAGCAGGTAGAGCGAGTAAATGGGAGTTGGGAATGCTTTTTTAGACACCCTGTAACTTTGCCCCAAATGGAAAGTGTCTCTTTAAGAGTTACAGCAGTATCAGTAATTAGAAGTCCCATAAAACGTGTATGATATTCTGCCCTTCCAAACATATGATGGAGACTGGGAGAGTCACAGGTTGGACAGAAACCAAGAAGTGCATGATGGCTTCTTGTAAGTAAGATTTTCCCCTAAATACACAAAAAAGCTAATCTTTAAATAAGGTATTGAGGTCTTTATTTCAGGCGTACAAGCTAATATTTTTAACTTCAGCTTTGGAATGATTATTAGGGACTGGTAAGAAACCACAAACAGGAATATCTGGAAAATAATACCATAGCTGGATTTATGAAAGACAGTTGTTGTCATACAACTTATTTTCCTTTAGTAAAAGTAAATAACAAAAAGTTAATGAAATAGTTGGCACTGGATATTTTTATCTAGATAATAGGATAATGGATATTTATTAGTATTTCTGGACCTTCCTGTTTCTCACAGATGGCTAATGTGTAAATAAAATTCTTTTGGTTTAGGACAGACTTTCTTAACATTTTAAACATGAATGACCCCTTAAAATAACTTTTAGGTCACAGAAAACCCCTGCTTATGATTTTGATTACCACACCTCATGGTGAATTGCCATAAACAGTAAGATGTAGATAGAGGAATGTGTAAAATATGAAATTTAGCTTTCTTACATTCTGGATTTGACACCTGGGCAATGTTTGAGAAAATGATTTTAGTCATTAGGATGAAATTATGCAAATATTATTCATCAGAAAAAATAGACAGTAAAAATTGTAGTGTTCCCTCAGATGGTGATTAGCAATTCAGTGGCTGCTTAAAATAATAGTCAGTGTAAAATGCCTCGTTACACTGGTGGTCATCGGAAAAGGGCCCTCTTACATTGACCAATGGAGGAGAACAATGCCCTTACATTGGCCACGAGTGGAGACCGATCCTGGTGGACTTCTCTATATTGGTGGGGGGTGGAGAAAGATGCCTTTACATTAGTAGTCAGAGGGAGAAGGTCCTCCTAACATTTTTTCCTAACAGAGGGAGAAGGGTTTTAAAAACTTCTGGTCAGTGGGAAGATTTCTCATTGCTATGCCATTCAAATTGATGTAATTGGTTATTTATCTGAAAGTCAGACATTGCTCACTTGTAAGTGAATCCTTAGCAAGCTGTGATGGAACTCCATGGTCTACATAACCCTGGTTAAAAAAAGTTGGTCTAAGAAATTCAAAAAGTAAATACCTAACTCAATTAATTTTTGAACTGGTGCTCTTAAGTGATCATCATATCGGTTGATCACCACTTTTGTGATTTGGCAGTAATAGCACATTGCTGGGGATCATGGTAATGGTAAGCTTTAGCAATGTCTTTCATTGACTTTGGGTAGAAAAGTACCATTACCGTGTTTACAGATTGTTATATACGGATCAGTACACAGCTCTACTAGGCAGAAGTCCCTTTGAATAGTCAAGATGTAGGAGAGATAAAAGTAATATATGTGCCAAATAATTTGAAGGCCCAAGGCAGGGTTTTAAAGTTGCAGTAAGCAGATTTGATGCAAAGACACTTGAATAATAATAAAATTAAGTGCCAATA
This sequence comes from Pyxicephalus adspersus, assembly GCF_032062135.1. Classification (NCBI taxonomy): domain Eukaryota; kingdom Metazoa; phylum Chordata; class Amphibia; order Anura; family Pyxicephalidae; genus Pyxicephalus; species Pyxicephalus adspersus. The sequence continues at coordinate 146,719,480 of NC_092859.1, forward strand.
CCATTGCCTTTGTTTTCCTGCACATAGCCCCCAGTAAGGTTCTCAGTTGTCCGTAAATTCCCTGGATATTTGACAGTTGGTCATTGTCATTACTCTTACCTCCAATAGAAAAAAAAAATTCTATTCCGCTAAAAGTAGGTAAAACTAGTAAAGAATTTTGATTTCTATTTTTTCTGCTGAAGAGTTCCAAACAAAGCTTGTCAGCAGAACAAGAAATTAGTGTAAATCTTTCTACCAGAGATCAGAAAAACAGTATAAATCTGACAAGCAGTTTAGCTTAACTACTATACTTTAGTTACTTTATCAAAAATGCAAGAGTTTCACATGCTGAGCTTCACATAGAATGAACATTGACGAATCAATAGAGCCAATTTATAGCTACCCAGCTTAGTTCCAAAGCAAGAACAAGGTAATTTGTTTTATGTCCTATTGTTTAAGTTCACACCAACTTTTGGGTTTGAATTGCATGTTAAAGAAGAGCTCTTGACAACAAAAATGTGAGGATAAAAAAAAACAACTTTCCCCACAAAAAAAAACTCCAATTGTGATTTTTCTACAATACTTTAAATTGTGAAGTGTATGCAGTACCTTATATCACCACTAGGTATTCTAAGTCTTCCAGGTTGAAAGACAGCCTACATCTTTCGACCCATTTCCTGGGAGTCAAATTTATCACAGACCCAGCCCCTGGGAACATCCCCACACAGCCTGGGCTTACAGTATTCTTGTATTGCAAAGCTATTCAGTGCAGCAGTAAGGACCACTAATTACGAATGAGAAGAAGAAGGGCTTGTGATGTCTTTGGCCCTTTTTGGGGTATAAATATATGGGAAGATAGGTATATGCCAACAGATGTAAAAAAGATTATGGAAAGCATGCACTTCAATCTGGGACCAGGCTCTCTATATAAGTTTCCAAGAACTGAACTGAACTGAAAGGAACCATAAAAGGGATTGGATTGTTTTCAGTTTTTCAATATTAGAACTTTGTAAAAAAAAATCATGCTCTAAAGCCAAACGTTTTCTTGACAGTTACAGCCCTTTATAATGTGCATCATAATTAGATTCAAATTGTTCATTACTTTTTATCTTTGTTTCATTTCAGGAATCGTTTTCCACTACAGAGCAATCTCTACCAGATACACATTAAACTTTGAAAATGCCAAAAAGGCTTGTATTCAAAATAGTGCTGTCATCGCCACTCCTGAACAACTCCAGTCCGCTTATGATGATGGCTATCACCAATGTGATGCGGGTTGGCTTTCTGATCAGACAGTGAGGTAAGAGACATCTCCATCATTGTCATCACCACTATCATCATCTTTTTTATTCAATTACAATCATTGCAGCTTTAAGACATTTTATAATCTAAAGCATTCTATTTGAGTTCACAAAAATCTCAGTAAAGGTAAATTATTTCTGCTTTCAACTGGTAATCTTAATAATAGTTTAACCTCCTTGGCGGTCCTAATATTAAGTATTTTTAAATGTCAAAACGGTGCATTTAAAAATACTTATTATTTTAAATTTCCCACCTGGTCCCTCCCACCAGCCGCACACTCGCGCTGCCCGGCCCGGCCAGCATCCTCGCGTTCCCCAACATTCACACACTGGGGAGGAAGATGCCGGCCGGCATTTGTGTAGCCTGGCAATGACAGACGCCATCTGTGTAGCCTGGCAATGACAGACGCCATCTGTGTAGCCTAGCTGGAGGATGCCACGGGCTCGTGGGGACCAGGTAAAACTTGAAAACTCCCTGGCAATTCTACCCTGAGTGTGGTTTAGGGTTATTGCTTTTGGTACTGAAAATTAACCCCGAGCCACACTCGGGAATACCGCAAGGGAGGTCAAGTCTTTGTCTTGAGGGAAGAAAGTCATACACAGTTTGATGGGTGCACATTCAAGTAACCAACCCCTAAGTCCCTGATATTAATCATTTGACTGCCATAACCGGTGTGCCAATCAAACACCAAAAACTCCACCCACCCAATTCCCTAGCATCCATTATCCAATGGGAGTGCTCCCTACTGTTTCTTTAACAAGTAGAGTCAGCATGCTATATTGGTAAATTAATATGGAGTAAAGCTTGCATTGGAGGGTGGCTTCTTGATGATTTACATTGGCCATTAAAAAGTCGGGGTGGGGATGAGGGTGCGGTGTGGTGCTCAACCCAGCAAAAATGGGCATTCTCTATCAATGGTAGATCAACATATTATTCAAACATCAAGTGTTCTCCTTGTTAGATAAACACCCATATGTTGTCTTCCCCTAGTCGGCAAACCCCTTAAACCTTATTTTCCTTTTCTTATTAAAAAGGAAAAATAAATAAATTCTTTTAAATTAAAACCATCAATTGGGAATACTCTAGTCTTAGTCTCTAGTCTAGTTTAGATTCAATGATTTCTTTGAATCGAATGTCTAATCCATGGATTACTTTGTGTATGGCCTTTAGTTTAAAATCTCAGAGAAATTAGGATCTCAGAGAAAGCACAAGCAAAGATCTGCCCACATATACATTTGCAACATTTCCATATATCCAATGTTCTGTCAATGAATTCTTTTATTTCCCTGAATTCCAAACCAGTATCATTTGTGAAAATAATCACATACAATAGCTGAATACAGGGTAATAATCTGCATAGACCATCGTTTCATGACCTTTTATCATGGGAAAACCCCTTGAAACAACGTTTAGGTCTTCAGGGACCCGCTTCTACAATTACTATATACACAGCTCACAGTATATTAGTGTGATGGTCAGTAGGAAGAATTCCTTTTACATTGCTGGCCATTAAGAAGAATGTCACCTCACAGATAGCCAAAAAGATCATTGGTGTCACTTAATCTGAGAGTCACAAACTGCCGTTTCCTCAAGGATACCCTAACAACCTCTGGGACAACCTTTGTGAGAAATACTGGTGTAGACTGTTTAATATATTATATTAATATTTTACAATATTCATCACTACAGGTATCCAATTCATAATCCACGTGAGCCGTGTTATGGTGACAAAGAAACGTTCCCTGGAGTAAGAACTTACGGTGTTCGAGAAACTGATGAAACCTATGATGTGTATTGCTATGCTGAAGATATGCAAGGTCTGCTTCTATCATCAAATATTTATATATTATATGCTATATCCTTCTATTCTGTTCACGTTACAAATAAATGTGTGTTTTGTTTACAGGTGAAGTGTTTTATGCAACATCTCCTGAAAAGTTCACTTTCTATGAAGCAGAGAAGCAATGCCAGAACCTTGGAGCCAGACTGGCAACTACAGGAGAGCTTTGGCTGGCTTGGCAGACTGGCATGGATGTGTGCAGTGCTGGTTGGTTGGCAGATCGCAGTGTTAGATATCCAATAGCCTATCCACGTCCCAACTGTGGCGGAAACTTAGTTGGAGTCAGAACAGTCTATCTCCACGCTAACCAGACTGGATATCCAAATCCTCTGTCTCGTTATGATGCCATTTGCTATAAAGGTTAGTTTTTACTTTTCTCAGTAAGTTTTTTTCAACTTTGTTCCAGGGAATATAGTGCCAAACCAAAGGGGATTTCCAATATATTGAAAGAATAGATCACTGCTTCTGATTCTAAAATACTATTCTCACCTTCTTAAATCTTGGACAATGAACGTTTAGGTTGTAAAAATAATAGATCTGTTTTTCCTAAAAAATGTCAGAGCTGGAATGATTGACAGATATTCATCATATGTCCATGTAGTGGTTACCGGTATGTTCAGAATAAGAATACATTTAAAAAAGTTTCTCTCTAAAAAGTTTATCTCTTGCTTCTAACAGTATGCCAAGCACATCCAGCATATTACTTTTTAAAATGACATATTTTAGCTCAGTCATGCAAAGATTTTAGTGTCCTTATGTGTTCTTTAAACTGCTTTGCTTTTGGAACAGATGATGCTGACAACATTACTATTGTGACACAACCTGGCCTGGAGCTCATCTTCCAGAAAAATGTTACTGAGGAGGAAGCCCGTGGCAGCATTGCTACCTTGGAAGGTCAGGACTTCACCCTCACACCTTCTGAAGATAGCTTTACAGCTACACCAGTCTTTCCAGGAACGCCTATAAGTCCAGACCTGGTGCCAACAGAAGCCCCATTGGAAAACATCACAGAGGATGGTCTTCAGCTATGGCTGGAAAATATCACAGCTGTTCCATCTGTTGAAGCTACTGGCACAGTTGAGGTGGACGTGGTGCCAGTTACTGCTGCCGTTGATGCTGCCCAGCCTGTCTCTGAAACTGGTAAGTGCTAAGCTAATTCAGTCTAACAGCTGTCAGTAGATTAATGCTCTATTCATTGTGCTTGTCTCATTGCATACAGTCATAATGTAAATTATAAGTAGACCCATCATCAAAAATTAAATCACCAAATATTCAGACTGTAAACTTGCAACTCGTTTTTCCTATTATGCATAGCTTGGCATATCGACTGCAAAACCCTCTTCCTTGTTCCTTGTTACCTTTGTCTGATGTGCCACATCAAATGTGTATGGAACTATGCAAGAAATATACTTTGTATAGGATATTTCACTTAGCTTAGTATATAACATGAAGCTCTGCTGACTTCAATCATCAAACCATGTACAAGGAAGAATACTGTTTTCATGTGACTGGGTATTCTCTGCAAAGTGAGTTTTCATTCCAGTTGTTAAGCTAAGTGAATTTTGTTTTGCATGGTGATAATTCACCTTGGTAAGTGAGCAACACGAGTCAGCAAAGTTTTGTCGCATTCACTAAGCTAATGGGAAACAGCATTTTACAGTGATAATTCATTTCGCTAAGGGAAAAGACAATGGGCCTGATATAATAAAGCTCTCCAAGGCTGGAAAGAATATACTTTCATCAGTGAGCTTAGGCAATTAATATTATTATTATTATTATTATTATTATTAATATTATTATTATTATTATTAATAAACAGGATTTTTATAGCGCCAACATATTACGCAGCGCTGTACATTAAATAGGGATTGCAAATGACAGACTAATAAAGACAGTGATATAGGAGGAGAGGAACACACCTGAAATGGATCTGGTTCAGGATTGAAAACTTTTGCTAGCAAATAGCAAATCAATTTAGGAAATCCATTTCAGGTTTGCTGGATTACCCAGCTTCACTGATGAAAGTATATTCTCTCCAGCCTTGGAGAGCTTTAATAAATCAGGGCCAATGAGTCTGTTTTTTTTCCAAGACTGGGGAAGATAGACTATCATGGGAGCCACTGGATGATCCAGCAAACCTGGGATGGATCTGGTCCAGAATTGAAACATTTGTCAACTAATAAATTATTTTAAGAAATATTTTCCAGTTTTGCTAGATGCTTACCCATGGTAGTGTATCTTCTCCAGTCTTTGAGAGCTTTCATAAATCAGAACAAATATTCTTTTAGTAAACATACCCCATGATATCTATTTTATTTACAAAGCAAGGTTCTGTTTCCTGTAAAGGAAGAGTTTGACATTTGATACCCATAAAACAGAATATGTGACAGCGTAATAAAGTTTGCATGTTACTAAATTGCTGTAGATAACACAAAATAGCGATCAGCAAATCTGACAAATTGGAAAATTGCAAACAGCTGAGATAGCAAACATTCATTCTGAATTTTTCAAATATGTAAAAATCAGCAATTTACAGGTTTTTTATTTAGTCTGAAGGCTTTCATGCAGCTCTGTCTGATCAACCGATTATTATGTAATGGAGAAAAACAAGCAAAATAACTTGGGATTCTCTGCAGACAAATCTTAAATATTTTTAGAAAAACAAAAAAAAAATGCTCATAACTGATCCAAAGTAAAGGTATTGTTATATGTATATTTGCTCATACATTATACAGGCAACATAGAAATCATTGTGATATATAAAAAATAAGGGATTATCTTTTTTAATCAATCTGTTTTTGATTCTGTTCATCAACCCTTTTCTATCTATTTATTTATCTACCTCTCTGCTCAAGGCTCAAAAAATATTAATAACACTTCAACTGGTTATGTGATTAAAGACCCAATTTACAATCAGTCCTTTATTGTTATTTCAAGGTGTTGTGTTCCATTACCGAGCTGGATCCAGTCGATATTCTCTCAACTTCACCCAAGCCATGCAGGCATGTCTGGACAACCATGCAGTCATCGCAACCCCTGCTCAGCTCCAGGCCGCCTATGAAGCTGGTTTCGATCAGTGTGATGCTGGATGGATATCAGACCAAACTGTCAGGTATTAATGTCTGCAATTAAATTCAAATTTATAACAACCACAGAGTCTGCAGAAAATATAATGAATAAAGTTATCATGTTGTGCTAACCTAATAGAAAAATTAAATAAATTATTAAACGTTTGTAGATATAAACCCAGATTTGGACAGAATGATTGCTCATTGGTTAGCACTTTGTCCATGCGGCACCATGGTCCCTAGTTTGACTTTCGGCTAGGACGCTAATAGCCTGATTTGTATGTTCTCCCTGTGTATGTGTGGGTTATCCCTTTAACAATATACTGCTAGGTTGATTGGCTTCCACCCAAGTTGGACTATATTAATAACATGTCTTCAATTAGTCCCTAACTTGGTATAACATTCTGATGGAGAAACATATTTTTTTTATGTAGCTTTGCCCCAGTTGTATACTGATGAGTGGTTTTGCAACAATGGGCCTGATTTATTAATGCTCTCCAAGGAGAGGATTTACTTTCATCAGTGAAGCTTGATGATCCAGCAAACCTGGAATGGATTTCTTCAAAGTTATTTGCTGTTTGCTAGCAAATGTTTTGAATCCTAGACCAGATTCAATTCAGGTTTGCTGAATTATCCAGCTTCACTGATGAAAGTGTATCCTTTCCAGCTGTGGAGAGCTTTATTAAATCCGGCCCAATTTGTGAAGCTTTGCTATTTTGAGGACCACAAATGTATGAATTGGGGTTGTGTAGCCATATTGCAGGAAATAGATACATTTAAATACAGGCTTTACCTAAACTGCAATGTACCCAGTGAAAACATGATTCCCCTAATAATGATTCACCTGAATTTTCTATGTAGCTTTCTAACTAGAAGAGAAACATTCAACTTAGGAATGCAGGCAATCATGATTCATGAATTCTTTGATTCTGGTTAAAAAACATGTTTTAGAAAATTATTATTTTAAACTATGTTAAAATCTAATAAAAATAAAAATCAAAACTGAATTTCCATCTGTAGTTTTCTATTAGCCTGGACTATTATTTTAACTTCCTTTAATTCGTTACGTAATACATTTTAATATGCTCACAATCTTTGTACAAACCTTCCCAATACAACTAGAACCATTTCTTCTTGTTGAATTTTTCAAGTTTTTCTTGTTAATAATGATGAGGAGGAGTAACTAGTGGAAATGTTTAAAATGTTAATATTGTGTATTGATTTTATGTACATAGATACCCAATTGTCCAACCCCGTGAAAACTGCAATGGAGACAAGAATGGTTTTCCAGGTGTTAGAAACTATGGTTTGGTGAATGCAGAAGAAGAATATGATGTGTATTGTTATATCGATAAACTACGAGGTATGTAGTCCATTAAATAAAAGAACAATAATAAGTGCACATTTTTGTGATTGGGTTACTGTATTGTAAATTATTATTAAATATTAGTGAAAGAAGTTTCTCTACAAGGATAAATAGATTTAGGTTCCTCTAGGTGGTGGCTGCAACAATTGCATTTCCACCTTGTTTTTATTATGTGGCCTGGCCCTTCTCTGTGATGTCTCAATATTATTATTATTTTTCAGTATTTATATAGCACCGACATATTATGCAGCTTTTTACAAAGTCCATAGTCATGTCACTAGCTGTCCCTCAAAGGAGCTCACATGTCCCTACCATAGTCATATATCATTATTACAGCTTAAGGTCAATTTTTTAGAGGGAAGCCAATGAACCTATTTGCTTGTTTTTCGGATGTGCGAGCAAACTGGAGTACCGGGAGGAACCCAAAAACCTGCAAACTCCATGTAAATAATGTCCTGGCCAAGATTTGAACCTGGGACCTAGCATGGCCAAGACAGAATGCTAACTATCTAGCCACTACTTGTAAATAAAATAAAAGAGAACTCAGCATACTGGTTCACTTAATCCAGAAAAAAACTGTGAATGAACAGTATTGGAAACAATATTGGTTGGAATCCTTGCTGTCTGTACACGTATGTGTTGTAGATGCAGGCTGTATATGCAGCTACAAACCAAAGCCTACACCTCTGCCACTATAGACATGGTCAACCATAAGCTGCACCCAAATCCACCAAAAAGTATAGATCACCAAGTATTTAGAAATGGAAACATAACAGTAAATGGTAATTTAGATGATTTAGATTTTTAACTTACAACTACCAAATATAGGAAGAAGAACATGGAGGTTACAACCTATGTTACATGTCTTGTATAAAAGTATTTCAAGATATTTCAAAGTCAAATAATTTGTAAAGCAGCACAAAGAACATAACTGTTTATGTTTGTATGTTTATGTATTATGTATATAATGTATACATGCACATAAATGTACCATGTGGCAAATAATCACATGTTCCTATGTCTTACACAAGTGAAAAACACATGAATGGGGGTGCATTCATTCCCACAGCACATTTATTGACTATATTTATAAAAGAAAAAAAAACAAATCACACAAAAGTAAATATTCTCTGGTTATATTTATTATCATGGCAAAATTATCAATGAAAATGTTAGTAAAACAGAAAGGATATTCTTTCCTTACATATAGCTGTATCTGGAAATGATTTGAAGTAGTTAACTACTACACAGTAAACCTTGTTCTTTGATAAAAGTGGTGTAATTATATACGCTTAGCAACACAAACTACTTATAATGGCGTTCTTTCATTTCAAAACACAATACCTAAATTCAATACTAAATTCAGTCAGTTTCAAAAGGAACACCAGAAATGCATATCACAAAGGAAGATATTGACATTGACAAAAAATGCATGTATATTTATGTATAATATAAATAAATATATATACTGTAAGACAGATTGATAGATCATGTAGAATAGATTACCAGAGACAGTGAAGACTTTGTAACTAATGCAGATGTATAGGATACTTTGATAGATATATAGATAGATATAGATAGATAGATAGATAGATAGATAGATACCAAAGTATATGGACCAGCCTTTTTTAATCCTATTACCCTCAAGGAACCCTTAAAGTAATCATGAGGACTCAAGGAACCCCTTCAAAATTTATAGAAAAATGTTGATGGTCAGTGTGAAGAATATCTTCCTACTAATCCAAACTTAACTTCTTGGTCCAAAACTGTGCTTTAAACTGTATGGACAGTAAAAAGATCAGAGGGTCATATATGTGACCCCACCAAGTGGCGTATGACCTGGAACTATGCAGGCACCATCAGATGGATCGTCAGTCAGCCACAGCTCTAGGAAACCACTGGCAACCTCTTTAAGAAACCTAAAATTCCATGGAACCCTGGTTGAGAATGCCTGCTATAGACAAACAACACAACACTCCTTGTACACGCTCTTATAATCTCTCGTCTGGACTACTGTACCCTCCTCCTCTCTGGTATTCCACTAACCCTACTCTCTCCTCTACAATCTATTATGAATGCTGCAGCCAGACTCATCCATCCTTCCCTCCGCTCCTCTTCCACTGCCTCTCTTTGTAGTTTTCTTGATTGGCTTCCATTTCACCTTAGAATTAAATCCAAGCTTCTGTACTTTGCCTGCAAATCCCTTCACAGCTCTTGTTCCACTTACCTTTCTGACCAGGTACAAAAACACTACCACAGCTGCTCTCTTTATTCCTCCAATGACTTCCTCTATCATAAGCTCATTACACGCACGTCTCCAAGACTTTTCTAGAGCTGCCCCAACTCTCTGGAATTGTTTTCCTCGTCCTATTCAGCTTGCCTCTACTTTCTCCTTATTTAAAAGAGCTCCTAAAACCCATCTTTTCAAACTTGCCTACCGGTCATCTTCTGTCTTTTGAAATCGTTACTATTTCCCACCACTACATATCTCCCCTCCTACTGTGTCATACTTTCCCCACCTCCTAGATTGTAAGCTCTTTGGGGCAGGGTCCTCTCCTCCTCCTGTGTCACTGCCTGTATCTGTCTGTCATTTGTAACCCCTACCTAATGTAAAGAGCTGCGTAAAAAGTTGGCGCTGTATAAATATTATTAATAATAATAATAATAATAAAAATAACATGTCAATGGATTTTACTACTTCTTTTGCATTAAACTGTCAATTTAGAATAACAATTTAGAGGTTGGATGAAAGAGCACAATTTACCCATTTGATAGATAAAAAGTACATTTTTTACAGAAGTTAGGTAGTTTTTTAGAGGGACATTGTAAGAGGAGAGATAGGTTTGTCCATTGGAAAGAAAACCATTAATAGTTACATTGTTAATCATATTGACTTCATCAAGTTCAACCACTGGGGAAAAAAACATATCCCAGATAAAATCCCAGGTAAAACCATACATTTGACACATTTCAGTATTGGGAGCTCATCAACTCAAGAATATTATGGTGGGAGTATAGAGAATCCCAGTGACCAGTAAAAGTTAGTAAATGCTTTACATGATATTTTTTTTATGAACGTATATCTTGTTACAATTTTATCTTTCATTTCTTTTGAAGGTCAGGTACTTTAAATGTTGTGCATTAATATTCCTTTTTATGACATTTATAGGAGAGGTGTTCTTTGCAACCCAGCCTGACCACTTCACTTTCCAACAAGCAAAAGAGTTTTGTGAGAGCAAAAACGCCACCTTAGCATCCACTGGACAACTTTATTCTGCCTGGAAGGCTGGATTCGACAAGTGCCGGGCAGGCTGGCTATCTGATGGAAGCGTCCGGTATCCTATTGTGACACCGCGTAAAGTATGTGGAGGTGGCCAAGCTGGAGTACGAACTGTCTATCTGTATACAAACCAGACAGGTTTCCCGGATCCCCTGTCCAAATACAACGCATTTTGTTTCAGGCGTAAGTGTTTTCTATTAATGCTTATGAATTAAATGTGCTTAATGTATAGTGACAGTAAGGCCAATTTGATAGCAATCATTATAAATTATTATAGAAATTGTGCTCACATTGATGTTTATGTAGAAAACCCGCTTTACTGTATTTAAGGAGCGCATCTTTCATAAACCTTAATTCTGCATCAGTAATTTCATTGGATGTAATAAACCTTATAAATATATAACACAAATAAGGAAAAGCTTTTGGTTTCACATTACAGCTTCTCTATTTGAAGAGGAAGAGGTCCTCCCAGCCACCCCATCAATTGAAGAAGAAATTTTTGCAACTAAGATATATCCTGGTGTGGAGGGGTTACCTTCCGGAGACGTTATAACTGTAGAAACAGTAACTGCTGAATTTATCAATGAAACTGACCTCTGGCTGATAAATGTCACTGCCCTTCCAACTGTTGAGTTAGAAGCAGGTAAGTGAGATAACCTAAGATATTTGTGGCATGCATCAAGTGTCCGCACATTGAATATTCATTTTATTTCCAGTTATTAGCACAGGTTTTCCATCTCCACGTTATTAGTTGTAAAAATTCATTACAAGTCATCTGGTTGAAAACTATTGTTTTTAGAACAGTGATTTTCAACCACTGTGCCGTGGCACACTAGTGTGCCATGAGAGATCTTTAGGTGTACCGTGGGAAATTATCTAATTACCATTGTCGAGTGTCTGTGCTGTAGTGACTGGCAGAGTAATGTAATACTCTTCCATGTCAGTGGGTGGCAGTAGGTAACAGTTTTCTTGTTTATTCTTAGAGACAAAAGAATTAGCTACAGAGTGTCATTTTGTAACATTTTTGATTTGTGGTGTGCCGCAGGATTTTTTCAATGTAAAAAAATGTGCCGTGGCTCAAAAAAAGTTGAAAAACACTGTTTTAGAATATAGTTAGGGCAGGTTCACGCCTTCCACTGGAGTCTTCTGTTATGTGTGGCTCCCCCTAGCTTGCATTTTGCCAGGCGCTTGAGGACTTGCACGGCAGCGCAAAACGAGCGTCTGCACATTTGACAGCTGGTGGCAGTGAGTAGGACTAGAACTGCTTTCTGCTGCCCCTATTGATTCCATAAACAGGCTGCTGCAGGGAGATGCTACATGTAGGATCTCTTCATCTGGCAGCATTTCCTGGGGTGAGGAAATGGTAAACGCACCACAACCTCACTGCCAGTATAAATAAGCTCCTACTCTGCCATGCTAACACTACGTGGCTCAAAAATGGCTACCTTTGACGCAAGGTTACATCTGGGGCTGTGAAGCAGAGGTAAAGCAGACCCCTTAATTAAAATGAAAGGTTTGGTTATGCAAGCACTTCCCAAAACACATTCTTTATGTAGGTGAAAAAAATACTTGCAAAAAGCTAAAGTTACAGTTGTACTTTCCTTACCCCCATTGTTTGCCTCAAGCAACTAGGCAAGGATGGTGACACCATCCTTCCAGGTATAGTCCTATAGTGCACAGAGCCGGGGAGTTCTTCTGAGAAGATGCTCTTCCAGTAAACTGCAAGGTTGCCTGTTTTAATTTCAAACAACTCAATCCTGAGTGACGGGGACACCAGACCCATAAATATACAATCCTAGCTTTTATTGCTATAATTTTCACTTAATGTAAAGGAAAGATTACATCACTTCCCTCAGATAATAGCTGGAACCTTATAACCTTTCTGTAATACAGAGAAAAAGATCAGGCAAAAGGTAACACAATAAAGCAAGTATGCATGCACATTTTTTTAACTTTCTATTCCAAAGTGATTGCATTTTACATTTGCATTCATTCAGTGAGCCTGATTTATTAAAGTTCCCCAAGGCTGGAGAGCATACACTTTCATCAGTGAACCTGGGTGGCCCCGCAAACCAGGAATGAATTTGGTCCAGGATTCAAAACATTTGCTAGCAAATGGAAAATGAGTTTGAATAAATTAATTTTGGGTTTGCTGGATCACCCCACTTCACTGATGAAAGTATATCTTCTCCAGCTTTGGAGAGCTTTAATAAATTTGGCCCAATGAATGACCATGTGTGACTAATCTTTTATGGATTATATGATAAGCATTTTCTTAATAAATCAACCAGAGTATTAGCATGCTTTAGATTTGATGATTCTCCAAATGTGTATTACTGTGTCATATATTTTACCATAATAGTTTACTGTAGTTGTTTCTATGATACCCAAACTAAAATGGTAATTTCCAATCCATTCTTACAAGATTCTACAAAATCATGCCTTCATGTTTGTTCTGCATTCAATTTTCAGCAATTATTTTAGTGATAATGATTTTTTTGTAATATTTCTCTTTTTCTCTTGTCTGTTTACAGTTAGACCTTCAGCAATTCCTCCTGTGGCTGCAATTCCAGAGGATGTCAGTGGAGAAGCATCTGTCAGTGGAGTTAGTGGCGTTCCATCTGGAGAAGTCTCTGGAGAGGTCTCTGGCGAGGTCTCTGGAGAGGTCTCTGGGGAGGTCTCTGGAGAGGTCTCTGGGGAGGTCTCTGGAGAAGTCTCTGGGGAGGTCTCTGGGGAGGTCTCTGGAGAGGTCTCTGGGTCTCTGGAGAGGTCTCTGGGGAGGTCTCTGGAGAAGTCTCTGGGGAGGTCTCTGGGGAGGTCTCTGGAGAGGTCTCTGGGGAGGTCTCTGGAGAGGTCTCTGGAGAAGTCTCTGGGGAGGTCTCTGGAGAGGTCTCCGGGGAGGTCTCTGGAGAGGTCTCTGGGGTGATCTCTGGAGAGGCCTCTGGGGAGCCCAGTGGAGAAATTTCTGGAGTTCCTGACATTAGTGGGGAACTTTCAGCAAGTGGACTTCCATCAGGAGAAGAATTTAGTGGTGAACCATCAGGAATAAGTGGATTTCCATCTGGTTTAGAAGTATCTGGAGACATTAGTGCAAGTGGACTTCCATCAGGGGAGGTTTCTGGTGAACTGCCATCAGGGGAAATTGATGTTAGTGGTTTACCTTCTGGATTCCCATCTGGAGATGAACTTGTATCTGGATCTGCTTCTGGATTCCCCGATGTTAGTGGACTGACATCCACAGATATAAGTGGACTTCCTTCTGGAGATGTTAGTGGAGATATATCTGGTTTTGAATTAGTTAGCGGGTTACCATCAGGGTTTGCAAGTGGTCTGCCATCTGCTAGTGGAGATGGCAGTGGACTGCCTTCTGGCTTTCCAACAATCATACATATTGATACCACTTGGACAGAAGGTGCAACAAAAATACCAGAAACAGAAGCAGAAGGCAAAGGCACAACAGAGTTTAGTGCTTCAGGTGATCTGTCTGGATTACCATCTGTAGATTTCAGTGGCCTAGTTTCAGGAGTGGAATTCAGTGGTGAGCTTTCTGGATTAGATTTTAGTGGCCGACCCTCTGGATTCTTTGAAGCAAGTGGTGAAATATCAGGAATTGAAATCAGTGGCTTTCCATCTGGAATACTGGAAAGTAGTGGAGAAATGTCTGGTGATATATCTGGCATTAGTGGGCTACCATCTGGAATAAGTGGTGAGGAATCTGGAGATATATCTGGAGTAAGAGAATTTAGTGGGGATTTATCTGGAATAGGGGAAATTAGTGGAGATATATCTGGAATAGGGGATATTAGTGGAGATATATCTGGAATATCCAGTGGTGATCTGTCTGGTATAAGTGGCTCAGGATTAGTAGATTTCAGTGGTGTTATTGATATTAGTGGAGAGATATCAGGTGCAAGTGGTGAAATTTCTGGGGTTTTTGATATCAGTGGTATAAGCTCTGGCACATTTGATGAAAGTGGAGAACCATCTGGTGTTACTCTTATAGATGAAAGCTTAGTAGAACTGACCAAACCATCAGAAAAAGAAGAGGAAGGTAAGGGTTCTGTAGAAGAAAGTGGGCTGTTTTCTGGAGATTTTTCAGGTGAAATATCTGGGATTTCTGGTATAAGTGGGGAACCCTCAGGTGAATTAGACATCAGTGGTTTTGTCTCTGGAGAGCTCCCCAGTGGAGAACTAGACATTAGTGGACTGACAAGTGGTGTTATTGATGTAAGTGGGGAAGCATCAGGAACTGAATTCACAAGTGGCTTGCCATCTGGAATTGATGACATAAGTGGACTATCTTCTGGTATTCCTACAATATCTCATGTAGATCTCACATTGATAGAGTTCTCAACCACAGGACCTATTACAGAGGAGGCTGGTCAAGGGCCTTCAGGTGTATTCGAGATTAGTGGATTTCCTTCTGGTGAATCATCTACAGAAACATCTGGAATTATTGATATAAGTGGTTTTACATCTGCACAAGAAAGTGGTTCTGGTATCTATACTTCAGGGCTCTCCGATATTAAACTAATTACTGATGACCTAATTGAAGCAGTTACTGAACCAACTGTTTCACAAGAATTGGCTGGAGTGACCAGTCCCTATATTATCGATGCATCTGCATCTGGGGATATCAGTGGTGAGGCTCCTCTTACAATCCCTGACATTAGTGGAGAGCCATCAGGAATCCCTCTAACAAGTGGTGAACCTGAAAGATTTGTTGAAGGTAGCACAGAAGCCAGCACTGACATATCAGGACATCAAACAGCTTCTGCCTATGATGTGTCAGGTGAAACATCTGTACCTGACGTTGTTATTAGCACATCACAACCAGAATCTGAGATAAGTCTTGTCTCAAAGGAACCTGAGGAAGCTAAAACAGACACAGAACTATCTGCCTCTGCATCAGGAGATGTTACAGATGAAGTTCCACTTGAAGCTATAACACCAGCACCATTAACAGCAGCTAAATTACAGACAGTTACTGATGTCACCGAAGTTGAAGGTATGTCTGTCTCACATTGAGTTATTTTGGCCTTTAGGGCCATGTCACATGGGCAATATTGACACTATATTTTTGTCAATTTTGATTTTGCTTTATAGCGGTAAATGGAGGGTTCTCCCACATAAATCACTAGGGTGTCACTAGTGGCAAAGTCAACTGTGTGTCAAGGCCTTTACTGAATACCTGAAATTCCATTATACATAATTCCTTAACATCAAACAACAGAGATATATGACTGTGCAAATTAATTCCAGTCTTATACTTTATTGTTTTGTTTTATTTTACGCTTGACATACACATTAGGTTTGTATTACAGATGATATAGGCACATCGGCATCAGTATTACATTTGATCTGTATGCCATATCTGAGTGGGTGCATGGGGACTGAGACTCTAAAGATTCAGGTAAAAAAAAGCCACCACAATGATAAACTTGTAGTAAAATAATGATTTATTGAGATGTTGTGATTTGCACAGGAACTCCTTTATGAAGGTGACTTGTCATTTTTATAAAGGTATTTCTGCATGGCCCTGTAAAGACATTGGTTCTATGCTTCCATAGATCAACTTTTCATTGCAAGTTTATTGGTGTACTGGCTACTTCTTCAATTACCCTTTTATCAACATAAATACCTATCTGCTAACATACTTTAGTTCCAGAGCAGTGAATACACCCCTTTCTGATTTGAATAGGGCCATACACCAGGAATCTCTGATATACAGACACATTAAAGTTCTTGGGATCACAAATAGGCGCAGCCAGCTTGTAGACAAGGTCTACATAACAAAGTGGACTACGGATCTGGAAGTAAAGTTAGTTAAGATGAAAGGGGGATGCAGTATGGCTTAGAAGAGTTTGTTGAGTACTGGTGGTAGATCTAGTGAAAACAAAAAAAAATTTCAACTGTCCTTCAAAATAGCAATGCAGACAGCAACAAAGTTTTAGGGTTCCTACAGGCGTTCCCTGGGGATCCCAGAACTGTGGCTGATTGACCACATCTTTGATGGTGCCTACATATTTTGGCCAAATCCATGTTGAAGGGCCATCTGCATAACACTAATGATCTTTTGGGTTGTCTATAAGGATGGCATTCTAGGTCCATCTGTGGGGGGTTTTCTTTTTAATGGCCATATAAAAGGCTTTTTTACCAATGACCCCCAATGAATTGATTTTTATCAGAGGTTCCCTGAGATCTAAACATAATGTCAAGGTTTCCTCAGGGATAAAAATGTGGAGAAAATTTGATCTAGAGTATATAAAAAAATCTATTATACCAATTAAATCTTTCACTGAATAATAACATTAATTTACTATCTTGAAAAATATAATACCATTTTCCCTTTTTTGCCAAGATTGTTTTCCAACAAACAAATGTGATTTATTAATTTAAAGAAGGTGGGTAGAAACTAACCAGTTTCTGGTGACTGCAGGCATTGTCGGAACTTGTGCTGATATCCAATGTGGAGCCGGAACTTGTATAGAAAGAGACGGAAGGGTTCGTTGCCAGTGCCCACCAGGATATAAAGGAGACAGCTGTGATATAGGTAATTGCCATCCTTTTACTCTTTTGTCTTCACCAATTTACGGAACCTGTAAAATTCTTGGTATTTCAGAAAATAATGATAGGCATGAGAATCCATTGTGATGATTTTCATAGTTGATATACCACTGGGGATTTTACAAATAAAATGACAGTCATCAAGCCAATACAGCTTGTTACAGAAGAGGTTTTTATTTGTTTGACAATAGCGATTTGTCTGCTATTGATTGTTATAGTCAGAGAAACTTTAGAGTTATCTGAGCCCAAAAAACAAACATTTACAGCATACCCTGACTTATTTATCAATGTTGCAAAAAAAGTAATATCAAAAATACCCAAACTGTTTTAATCCCTAGCCTTAACCTTACTTTTAGGCTGATCCTAATACTTAACCTCTTCCCCCCATATTCAAAACCTAAACCTTAAAATTAATATTTAATTTAGCTTTTTTTAGAACAAACATCTATTGGTGCATCTACTCTTAATACCAGAACAGCAATACTAGCTATATTCCAGCAAGCAGTGTCTAGCAGGGTAGCGTTAGGTCCACAGCTCTATGTGAGCCACTCAATTGCCAACATCGCAGTGCTGGTTTCGAAAGAACCAGCTTTTGCCGATTTGTCAGCGGGTGGCAGTTACCGGTACCCAACCACCCACCGCCGTCCCCATCCAATCTCTATTGGGCTGCTGCAGGTAGATGCTACATGTAGGGTTTCCCCATGGCAGGGGTTCGGTAGGATGTGGAAATGGTAACCATACCACAACCTCTCTGCCAGTGTGAATGTAGCCTAACTGTAAAGAAATGTTGTGGGCAGTCAAGCTTTTTTTTTTTTCTTTTTTTGGTGGGGAGGAATTAAATTGACACCAACAGCTCAATACTGACAACATACTGGCTTGTGTCAATGTGGCAGGGGACCATACTACCAATGACCCTTCTACTATAGAAGCAATAGCTAACATACTGAGTTTGGCAAGCTGATATCTCTGCGGTAAGGGGAACAAACATTTAAAAACTTTAAAATGTTTTTTGCAAGTAAAAATGTTTTACAAAAAATAACTTTAAATTAATACTACCAAATTCAAGAGGCTCAATTCTCTAAACAGTAATAATAACTAGTTGTCATGACAATTGTTATTTTTCAAATTGAGGGCTACAAATAACAGTCACATATTGTAATTAAAATAATTTGTTTTATGCTAATAACACAAGCAGTATTGTGCATGCATAATTTGGTGAATGAAGTTCAATATTTGCATATACAATATTCAACCGGAACAATTTTGGATTTTTAGCTGCAAAGGTTGATCAGATCATTCCTAATGGTAATGTTATGTTGTACAAAGAGATTATAAGCTTTTCCCTATTTGGTGAGGTCAAAACATGCTCTACTAATGGGCCCTGAGATTCAGAAAGGAACATCAATGCCCAAAAATTCAGACAGCTTATCCTTCAGATATTCTGTACAGAATGCTTTTTGTGATTTTAATTTCTGTTATTATAAGTAGATAAGTAGACTTGGTTCTAATCATGTTTTTTTGATTGTCTATTTTACCATTGCAACACTGATTTATTTGCGAATTTCATATCTGACTTTTGTTATTTTAAACCTATTGCCATTTTATTTTCAGCTGACAAATCAACTAAAATATTTTTTTCGGATTGTAGAAAAATGAAAGGAATATGAAAGCAACATGAGCAATAATGTAGTAGCAGGAATATAACCTTAAATAAAATGATAACCTACTGCTTTACTACCTTAGAAACCAATTGTGTAACTTGGCGTATATGTCATACCAATGAGGGCGATCTTCCTATAATTACCATAAATTGGTTATCAGAAGTTGCATTCCTTTGAACAGAGTAACTGATTGCCACTTTACCTATCTGCAAATGCAACTTTATATTGGTGGTAGGTGACCTGCAGAATTTTATTGTGGCTGCTAACCACCAAGTGGCCACGATATGTACATATACAGTCCCGCTTCTGTTGGGAAAGTGGGACTGGCCCCAGTGTTCTACAGGCAACGCCACTAGCTCCATAGACCCTGCTTAGTCCCACCGAATTAGAGAATACTTACAAATATGCTGCAAAATCTGCAATCCAGGTGTTTCAAACCACCACTGATCCCCACTTTATAAAGTACCAATTATAATGATCGGGAAAGTAAGTTGCTAAAATGCTTTAAATACAAAAATGATAGTCACAACTAAAAATGGTGATCATTTTAGATGGGCAAGGGGCAACTGAAAATAGAGTTATTTGTGTACAAATATTCAATTTTTTTGTGAACAGCCTGTGTGCCTTTTATATAAATATAAATTTATATAAATATAAATATCTATGTAATCATTACCATTCAGTAGCTTTGGGTCCCCTTTAGGTCTCATTGGTAGGCAGAGCCATGGTGGATTGAAACAATCTCTGCTACTAGTGTTTCAAGCAGGTTTTCCAATTAGCTGTCTCTGATAAGACAATCGAAAGCATTGCCTGCAATCAGATTCTACCCAGACGTATTTTATTCCAATCGCCATTACCAAGAGGTATTTCAGAACTGACCAAATGTAAGTATATTAAAGTAGTTCAGGTGTAGAACAGGAACATTGTTCTAGGAATTTAATGTTATTTATTAGTTTTTTTGGTGAAACTGAAATGGGAAACGAATATTAATAAATCTCTTTTCATTTTATCTATTAAAAAGAGAAAGAAAAATAATTTCCCCCGAATCAACAATCAAAATGTTGCCTACCACAATGTATTGCACTACACCCCCCATAAAAATAAAGGGGGCATTTTTTTATTTACTATTTATTCACAGACCATTAGTATAACAGAATATTACAAACACGGGGAGAAAATACAAATTCTATGCAGATAATGATCCTGCTTCTGTTGGGTTGGGCGACTGAGCCCCAATGTTTCATAAAATTTGCTAATCGTATTAAACACTTTTCACGAAAGCAGCCATTATAGGGATTGTTAGATCAGCATAGTTTACTTTGTTTAGAACATCCAAGCATGGTTAAATTGATTGTTTTTATTTATGTCACCTAACCATTTTAAGAATTCCTTACTCTATAGCCAGAAGTTGGTCATTTATCATGCCGATTGTAATGCAAGGGCTTTGAAAACTGATGTTCGTAAAAATATATACTAAATTAAACTTTAAAAAAAAAAAAGTTGATTTTCAAACTTACGTAAAAAAGTATCCTAGTGCATTGGATACCTAAAATATACTCTGATTGTATTTTATTTGATTTCAGTGCTTGTTTTTCATGGTTCTCGTTGACTGGTGGTCCCCATTGATATTTAGTATCTAAAAGCACATCTGTTTTAATAGCAACGACTTAGGTTTCCAGTCTATATTCATGTGCCCAGGTATTTATGATTGAATGGTATTATGAAGAATGATTCTGATTAATGAAGGTAGACATTATATCTATATATTTGGCCGGGGAATATGAATAACTTGGGCCTGGTACACACATTTTAAGCAGTGCCATGCTTGGGACCTCCAAACAATGCAATATGAAACAGATTGGATTAGCTTGTGTAATCACGTTTTGAGATATTGGAATTTAATGAATGAGTTGGTAATGTTCAGAGCGCCATTTCTTCCAAACAGAAGCTATCTACAATGTCTTACATGAGACCCGGGAGATGTGGATGGGTGGAACTAGATCCAAACGATTTTTAGATACAACAATGCAAAGTGTAAGCTGTGTGTAGAGTACATTGGCTCTAATGAACCAGCTCAGTTGCTCGGGGGGACTAAAGACCATTGCTCTAAAGCAGTGTTTCCCGACTTTTTTACATGGGGGAACCATGGTCTTCAGGGAACCCCAGCAATAATTTCTATACCCACAGCTCACAGTACATTAGTGTGATGGTCAGTGGGAAGAATGTCTCTCTTGAAAAAAATGTCACCCGTAGAGATAGCCAAAAAGACCTTTTGTATCAGTTAAACTGACCTGAGAATCACAAATTGTCCATTGCTCAAGGAACCCATAGCAACCTCTGGTTAAGAAACAATTCTGTAGACTAGGGGTGCCCACACTTTTTTGGCTTGCAAGCTACTTTTAAAATGACCAAGTCAAAATTATCTACCAACAATAAAAACGTGGACTTAATAACTCCTGTGCGCAGTAAAGTTTTTTTTTGAAAGGCAGAGCTCCTCGATCTACTCGCATTGCCTTTGCGATCTACCGGTAGATCGCAATCCACCTTTTAGGCACCCTGCTCTAGAATGTATTTAAATTTTGATTCAAGGGGTACAACTGAAAAACTGCACCAAATTGTGCTATATAAGTTAATTTTATTGTTTGTTAGATTTTTATGATGAATTAAACTTTCTTGCCTTGTGGAGCTCTTTTTCTGCTATACCCCTTGGTTCTATAAAACATGATCCTGGAATAGACTTTTGGCAAAAATTGAACTGAAAACGGTTAAAAACGTGGGCAACATAAAATCCAACAATGCCATAACCTCTTTCAATTTTAAAAGAAATTATTGAGCACACATTAGTACCTTGTCTAAATGTTATGAACAAATACTTATTTTGTTATTAGGTTGTTCATATGTAATATGGTGAAATGTTCTTCTCCTGTTCTGTTTTTATTTCCTCTTCTCTAGGAATCATTAAAGACAACACAACTGGCCCATTAGGGGCAATGAAGCCTAAAAAGTCCTAATCTGCCTGTCAAAAGCTCCCATCATCCCCTGCTATTTGCCTTGCTTTAGCTAAATGCCTAATTCACCCTTAAGGCGTGCTTAAAACTTAATTGTTGCTAATTCAAAAATAAAAAGGAGAACAAGTTACTTGGTCAGCTGGCGTGCTTTCAGGACTGGTTCAAATTGCTACTGCTTGCTGTCAAACACAGAGCATGCTGGGCTAAAGAGCGTTAACCCTTAAGCCTTACAAAAATTGCGAAAGGCACAAAGAGTTTACTCAACTCTAATGTGATGCCACAATGCTGAGCGTGCATTTTTTTTAATATATGGCTCAAATGGTGAGCTCATCACCTGTGTAAATGTCATATATTTATTAGTATAGTGGCCTCACACCTTTTTTTTAACACACGATATATGCGTCAGAGGGTCAGTTATTACTCCTGGAAAAAAATGTGATATGTAAACTTCATTTTTTTCCAAATACACACATACATCCCATTTATGAAAAGTATGTGAATTAGTTACAATCCTTTTTGCTTGAAACAACACAATGTTGGTTGTGTAACACAAATTGTGTTTGTGAGCCTTTGGTTAATGAAAAATGTTCCTAGATAAATAGTTTCTACATAAAATATATAAAAAAATAATGAAAATATTTCTACATAATCAAGTGTTTGAATCTATTGAAAGGAATATTAATATTATTATTTAGTATTATAATTGATTAGTCCATAAAATAATGTTTGTTTGTTGTACATATGCGTTGCCATATGTGATACCAATACTTCTAAAAATATAATACATGAAGATATGTTAGGTTAGTTAGAAGTGCAGTTGAAAATTATTTTTATATTTTTCTTTGTAAGTTACATTTGTAACTCTTAAATGTAAAATTGCATATTGAAATATGCTGCTTTTATATTAAACTACAGTAAAAAATTTTTTGTTTTTCCAATTTTTTGAATTGGTTAAAACTTCAGTGTACTGGAGCAAATTGATAGACAAAACTACAATGAAATATTCAATACTTTCATTTAACCTTAGTGAATTCCTATGGACTGGCATCATGTACGGGACAGGCGCTATTAGCCTAACACTGTTCCAATGTCTTTTTGCTGACATACATATATCTACATTAGAAGCAGCATTTGAACAGCACAACTCAAGTAACCAGACGTGCTCTCCTTTTTTGTTGTTAGGTAGCAGTCCTAGGTCCTAATGGCAGAACCTTGATTTTTTACAGACATTGATGAATGCCTTCCAAGCCCTTGTGTGAATGGAGCTACCTGCGTTGATGGCATCGACTCATTCAAATGCTTATGCCTTCCCAGCTACGGAGGGGACCTATGTCAGATCGGTACGACCAATGTGGCTTGAGCTAATTTTACTAACAACTGCATCCCAAACAAATTAAATCGCCCCTCCTTCCAAAGCAAAGGGTAGTGAATGTTTCATGGTAGGCTGGGCCCTACCTGTGAGAGAAGAGTGAATAACCTGATTTTGTCTCTTTCAGTGTCTCTCCTTCTTCTTCTCCCAAAAATAATGTGATTTTTTTCAGATTACAGGATATAATTCTACATGACCTAAAGAAGTAAGAAAGTGTGTTGTATGTCTTGTCTTTTAAGGTTTTCTAACCAACTGCAGGTTCCTATAGAGTCAAGACATCTAAGCGTCAACCAACAATTTTTGGGAGCCAAAAAACAAAAGAATTTGGGGACTCTTTTGCTTTCCATTGAAAACACTGTTACTATTGGTTTTATTTATAAATCAGAGGATATTTGCTAACCCAACCTAGCATTCTGTTCATAATAATGCTGCCATGTTCCTGGATAGGAGTTGAGTTGGAATTCATATGATTAGGAGTCTGCCCTACTGGTTCATGTAAAATGTTTGTGAATGTTGTGCTGTATGGTTAATCACCCCTCTTCCCCACAAAGTTTTAAAAGGGCATTTCACTTTAATTAAAAAAAAAGAGACGCACTGCTTCTGTATACATGTTACGTCTTCGATGCAAACCTACAAAGTCAAGCCTAAAAGACTGGAGAGAATAGACTATCATATGAGAACCTGGAATGGATCTGATCCAAGATTGAAAATCCTGGCCATTGAATAGCAAATGATTTTTAGGGAAATCTATTCCAGCTTCACCCATGATAATCACACCCAGGTTCACTCATGATAATCACACCAAGGTTCTCCCATGATAATCTATGTTCTCCAGCCTTGAAGGTCTTTATTAATCAGACCTTGGAGCCTGATTTAATAAGGCTCTCCAAGACTGAAG
Organism: Pyxicephalus adspersus; assembly: GCF_032062135.1. NCBI lineage: Eukaryota > Metazoa > Chordata > Amphibia > Anura > Pyxicephalidae > Pyxicephalus > Pyxicephalus adspersus. Next base: position 146,743,818 of record NC_092859.1, read on the forward strand.
AAGATAGACCATTATGTGAGATCCTGAATGACCCAGCAAACCTGGAATATATATGTTTCAAAATTAAAAATATTGGCCAATGAATAGCAAATGCTTTTTAAGAAATCTGTTTCAGGTTTGCTGGATCACCCATGTTCCCACAGGATAGGCCATCTTCTCCAGTTATGCAAATCTTTGATAAATCAGTCCATTGAGTAGGACACTGTCCACTTTGTAAGCTTCTTGTATCTGGACAATATATGTAGATAGAAGAGTTTGGAAAGCTTTAATAAATCTGACCCAATATTAGGATATAGCCCAGAATAGATGCTTCAGTAAGTATTAAAAAAATCAAATGCAGCTTACGTTTCACAATAAATACCTGCTCTTGATAAAAGAATTTGGTTACAGTCACATGACCAATTCTTTAGCATAAATCATGTGATCTGCCTATATTGAAGGGCGTTGATGTCAGTAAAGTTTTTAGGAAGAATTATTTAGTCTTTAGACCAGTGTTTCTCATGAAATAAATGTTATGTTTTTAGGGAAACTCTTCTATAAGTATTATATTCACAGCTCCCAGTATATTAGCATGGTGGTCAGTGGGAAGAATTCCTCTTACATTGCTGGTCATTGGGAAGATTGTCACCCTTACAGATAGCCAAAAAGATCATTGGTGTCACTTAAACTAACCCGAGAGTCACAAATTGCTCATTGCTCAAGGAACCCCAGAAACCTCTGAAGGAGTCCTTGTTGAGAAACATTGTTTTAGACTATGCTGCCTGGGAAAGCACCTCCACTGTGCAGTATCAAAAGTGCTGAAGCACTGCACTCCCTGTGTGCAATGTTAAATAATTATGTAACCTCCAAAGAATGACAGATAAGGTATGTGGAGCATCGACCACAATATTGCATATTATTGCATATTAGTATTACAAAGTACTTATTTAGCACTGACATATTACGCAGCGCTGTACAAAGTCAGTAGTCATGTCACTAGCTGTCCCTCAATGGAGCTCACAATCAAATGTCGCTACCATAGTCATATGTCATTACTACAGTCTAAGGACAATTTTGTGGGGAAGCCAATTAACCTAACTGTACGTTTTTGGCATGTTGGAGGAAACCAGAGTACCCAGGGGCAAACACGGGAAGAACCTGCAAACTCCATGCAGATAGTGTTCTGGTCGAGATTCAAATCTGGGACCTACCGCTGCAAAGTGCTAACCTCTGAGCCACTGTGCTGCATATTGTATGTGCCTACATGTCCACGTGTGACTTGTAAAACATAGTTAGCAGATAAACGAATGAATAGATGAATAAATTATTAAACATATAAAAAGAATAAATTAGCAAATTGATTATTTGGTTTAGGGCATTTTTTTCTCCATTAACGAAAGGCTGTTGTTACAGCTAAATAATAAAACAAGCTAAGAAAAAGCATGCTGTTTGTTTTAATTTAAAAACCATTCCCAAACTCTGCTTAATTAATACAAATAGGAACAGGTGTATTTACAATTTCGGGATGCATAAATAAAATCTGACTTCTTTTGGTTAGACAATGCGCTGGCAGGAAAATGCTCTTTTCTGTAAAATACAAAGGTCAGTGCTAATTTAGAGTACCTCAATATCTATTCATTCACTTATCTACTTTAAGCAAATGTCTTTTTAGCGGTCACAATACACCAGAGGTCAAAATGAATAAATTACTCTATGTTTTTTATTTTATTAAGCAATTTATGATGCACAGGGGTAACAGTCTTTAAAAAAAAGCTTCTTTTATTGTTAAATTAATTGTTGCATTCTTTCAACAAAATTGGCAGCATTTCAGATATTTGGCATGCTTTAATTTTACATTTTTTTATATTTAACCTACGACTCTTATGTCTGCCAAATACCTCTACATTAGCATTTTAAATTGCAGTGTTTTATACAAATTGCCATTCACTGCAACTTAAAAAATGAGGAAGTCTGACATATTTCATGCTTTGAAAACTCACCTGTGTTATATTGCGTGTACGTGAAGACGAAATAAGGTTGATTTACTAATGGGATGTCTACTGTTCACATAGCAAAAAAAAATTATCGCCTTGCAAAGAATATTTCACTTAAATAAGGCGAAGCTCTAGAGCAGGGATGCCCACACTTTGCTAGCGAGCTACTTTTAAAATAGCCAAGTCAAAATGATCTACCAACAAAAAAAACTTGGACCTAATAACTTCTGTGCACGGTAGAGGCAGGGCTCCACAATCTACTCGTGTTGCTTTTATGTTCTACCAGTAGATCGCCATCAACCTGTTGGGCAGCCCTGCTGTACTGATTTCAACCATCCAATTATTGATCCTGTTTCTTAGATATCTTTGCATGTAATTGGATATTCTTTGCCAAGTGAACTATCAACTCATTCCCTAAGTTAAGTGATTTATCCTTTGCAAGGTAATGATTTACCTTGGTGGGTGAACAGCCTGTATTTTTTTGTAAAATCCTTTGTAAATTGATTTCTGTAAATCATCCCAGATGAGTTTACAGTTTTTGGGGAAACATTTCCCTTTCTTAACCATCCTGTGTTTGAAAATTTAGATTAAAATTCTTAAAAAGCCCAGTTAAATTTTAAAAAGTTCCCAAATACACAATATTGTTTTTTAATGGTCCCCTTCATCCTTGTTAGCTAACTATAGATCCTGCTAGTGATGCTGTGAGTTTCAGTTTTCCTGTAGATCATATCATTCTGGCCCCTCACTGAAAATGTGGGTATTGATTTGTATCTCCCTGTTCTCCTTAGCAGTTTTGTCTTCATGGCAGCATCCCCCACCGTTGGTCGGGAGTGCTTCTGCTAAGAAATGACTGAGCCAAAAGTTCACCCCAACTAGCTCAATAGGCAGCAGACTACAAAGGATTGAGCAGGGGTTAGTACTAGTAAAACATCCACAAAAAGAGGAAAAGCCAGAAAAAGTCATTTGTCAACAAATAGCTAAATAAAAAGTATTTATATGGTGGTTCAAATGATTGTCAGAACAATGAGGAAGGATTTACGGGATGGCCTTTCTATTCACTTTAATGTTACAAACCTTTCAAACTTTTCTAGCACCTAAAATATTTATTAGTCATGTGTAGAGATAGTGAAAGTTATTGCCCCTTTTCTTTTCAGTATTGCATAAGTATTTCTTTTAGGCTTTATGACTCAAAGAGAGTTACATCAGCTTTTAAAAATTGGCTTTGAGCATTTTCTTCTTGTGTAATAAGTTACAAGTATCCCTAAAGAACAGAACATGTATGAGCTTTGCTACCATCTTTTAGGCTAGGAGATCCCCTTTGAAGCCCATTAAAGTTTTTTATTTATCTTGCCCTCAATACCTAATGCCATAGTAAATCTTACAGTTGCTATGAAACTCAAACGAAAGGGGATAGGGGACATATTGTTTCTATCCATTAGACCCCACCTAGCTGTGAACTGTGTTTTACAAATGTTCAAGTCACCTAAAATCAAGCTTAGATTTAAAGGTGGTATAATAACTTATTATAGATGCAGTCAGTGCTTTACAGATAAACCTTCTGCCCCTTACCTAAGAAAACTTGTGTTTCAGCATGAAGATATTTTTTCATCTCCGCAGAACCAATTCTATTTTGTGTTAAATCCTACTATAAATTATTACACACTATTACTGTGTGAATACTGTGTAATAATATAAATAGAATATCATTAAGTAATGAGATACCAAATTAGAAAAACATTGCAAAAACTGAAATATTCCATGCTTCTTGATATCCTGAAGTTCCATCGTCATTATCATTCAGATCCTTATTAACACATCATCCTTGAATTGTATAATTTAATAAATACTGCTTGAATGATGGGATCATGGTGTATGTGTTTGCAAATATATTCTGTGAAGGTCTGCCCATTCAACACATCAATAGAAACTCTGTTCAGATAGTATCCATCATTGAGGACAATGCTTATATTATCTGATACCAAAGACGTTGCTTGGTAGATTTTTGATTCAATGGAGGAACCTGCAGTTGAAATCTCTTTTCTTTGACTTTTGTCTTGAATCCCTGTGTGTCTGAGTGAGGTCATCTGACTCTTCTAATTACTGAGCATTTTCAGGTAAAAGACACCTTCTAACTTTGTCTCTGTTACTTAGATGTTACTGAAATTTTGCTTTCTACAGGTTCTGAGTTCTGGCTGCAGAAAGAAGTTTCATGGTGGTCACCCAGCCTTCAAGTTATAGACATTGTTCCCTCACTTAATTCTTTTCTCTTATATCCCCTAGATATTGAGGTATGTGATGAAGGCTGGACCAAATTTCAAGGACATTGCTACCAACACTTTTCAAACAGAGAAACCTGGATTGATGCAGAGAATACATGCAGAAGCCACCAGTCACATTTATCTAGTATCCTGTCACCTGAAGAACAAGAGTTCGTAAATGGTAAGCAATGAGTAGGAGCTTTCTTTTAAAGCTTTTTATTACATATGCATTAACCTAAAGCAGACCAATCAACAGGATTTTTACTTAACATAAAAGGGTAGACAAAGTTACCCTCTTTTTGGGAGGGGGAGGTAACACACTTTTTCCGAAAAAAAGGGCAGTGCTAAAGACAGAATGGGAGCGCAGACCCTCGTGGGACACACAAGTCACACATCCCAGTAGGCTCCTGGCTGCTCTGATCTCGGGCACACACGTAAGACACGTAGGCAGGAGAATCAGAAAATAAGAAAAAAGATGGTGACGCTTACTCCATGCCATGACAAACTTGGATGCCTGGACAGCACGGGACTCGATCTAGGAAACCTTCGGAGGGATTGACCGATATGTGGAAGTTTTTCTAGTTTACTTCTGCTTTAATTTTACATCAACAGCATGGATTTTGTTAGATTTGAAGATTTAGGGCCTGCAAATGATTGTTGGCCAATATACCTGGAACATATAGGGGTCTATATTTTAAAGCAGCAGAGTGGACATTCATTAAAATATTCTCTTTTGGAGAATTGTCACTGCCATTGAAAACACATGGATTTGGAAGATTCTCCACCAGAGAATGTTTCAGTGAATGTCATACTTACCACTTTATAAAAAGACTCCAAAATTAAGCTTTAAAGTGCATCTTGATCTGTATCTATATATGGAAGCAAACTGCTTGCATGCCAATGATGTTTTATTTGTATTATCATTAGTGGTAGGCAAGAAAGGTTACATAACACTTATTTGGTTAGGCAACAAAAATGCCCAGTGGCTTCTGTATTTTATATTCCAAAATAAGGCAAACAGTCATTAAACATGTCCTGATTTGGTTCCCAACATCAACAAATCCAATTTGTTCCAAAAATCACATAGTATATTTCCCTTAAACCTACCATTCCCATTACATTTTAAATAACAACCAATAACCAGTGTCAGCAATTTGAAAGCCAATATGTACATGCTTTTTAAATCCTATTTTAGGGCATACCTGATTTTTGCCCACACCACCTTCTGATGCGTTTTTAACCCATCCCATACCTTAAAAACAAAGTGAAACAAAATATACTCACTGAAATCATCCATCTGGGTGACATGCCCACAGTATTTATGGGTGTAGGGGGAAAGGAGAACAGATGCCCATTGCTACAGAAGTGACCTTGTAGTGCAGTTACCGAAAGTCATCTTGCAAGCTTGTCTGCTTTTCTAGATCCTGAGAGAACCCTACTGCTGGACGATCAGTTGAAATTGTTCACGTCATCCAGACTGTGATGTGTGGACATTAGTAAAATAGGTCAAAATAGATTTTGATTTTTATGCAAGTGTTCTGCTAGAGAGGAATGTGAAGGAGGAGATGAGAGTTCAGCTTTAAATACTTTATAAGATATAAAATTGAAAAATGAGTCTGAAAGTGGAATACAAACAGTGCCTTAAACTAAAGAAATCTGTTGAGTCTATTGGGAAATGCTGTAAAACACATCCTGCACCGGAATGGTGATCTGGCACAAGTGCTTGGCATAGGACTTTAATCCTGTTGAGGAAACATAAATGCTCAGTATTATTTTACCATATTGTTCACCTTGGCTACCTAACTTCATCTTAATTATTAGATCCAAAATATCTATTTATAAAGTAATGAATCTTACATTCATCAAACATTCTTTGATAGAGAGTATGCCAGGTACATGTATTTTTTAATGGCAATAAGTGATTATCCACCAAAGAATGCATGGGGAATATCAGATTGCTTTTTAAATAGAGCCCAATGGTTTTAAAACTACAAAACACATAATTGTATTACAAATTTATTTTTAAAACGTATCTGTTTTATTGAACCATAATTAAAGAGAATACAATTAAAACATTGTTAACAATCCACAATCAGTGTTGAGAAATGTTGACCTATAAAAGGTGACGCGTTTCATGGAAAAGCCCGCTTCATCAGACCACAGGTCACAAGTCTCATTACACTGTATAACAATAATCAAAGGTTGCTGTTCATATTGCCAAAGATATCTAACATCTAATTTCCTGGGCTAGTGGATTATGATTCCTCAATATTGAAGATAGGTATTCCCTATTAGGAACAGTATACCACTGGGAACCTAAAAGAAATATATATCAGGTAAACTTTATTAAAGTATTGCCAACCCAAATATATGCTTATACATTCATTTAAGAACAATAATTAAATAAATAGGCTTAACCCTTTCCTAAAACTAGTTTATAAATAAAATTTACATGAATTAGCTTACCCATTATAAAATAATTTCCAGTTTAAGAAATCATCAATATATAGTTTTCAAAATTCTTACATCAATGGTAACACATAACTTTAAAGCAGAATTATATTAAAAAAAAGTTCCACTCTGCTCTTAAAGAATTGCCACAATATTAGTACGTCTAGGAACAAAATCCTTTTTTAAATAACAATTATCTTAATGGTTAAACTTACTTAGTTTCATTATCTCAAAAGGCCAAGATGGGAGTGCACAAGACTTTTTTTTATTTTTTTTTTTAAATTTTATATTTAATTTTTTATTTTTTTGAAATGGAGAAAGAAGATGGTAAGCTTCTAATTGCAGCACAAACAAAATAGGAAGACTGCCAGTGAAAGATCAAATAGTATCAAGCACAGCATGCTTTATTTCCTACATATATAGCTCTCCCTCTGAACAGAGTGTGACCTAACCGTGCATTATGGTTCCTTTCACCACTTACCTTGCTGTGTAGTAGGGGGCAATAGTTTTTTTTAACATTACTTTGGGACACAGGCAGGTAGGATACTAAATGGGCAATAAGGATTTGGAAGACAAGTTTTTATTTTATGATATGCCAGTCTTGTATTTTAACAATAATTCCAAGATAATATTCTATTGTACTTCAAATGTAAAATGGTATTTGTGACTTCATAGAAAGCAATTAAACATATGGGGATATTTTAATGAATGATTTTTTTGGATATGTTTTTTTCCCTAGTTGTTGAACTTGATGGACTTATGTCTTTTTTTCAACCTAACTATGTAACTATGAAATATCTGTGTATCTATATCAATGCATTTATTAACACAATGCAATAAATAACAGGAAATGCACAAGATTATCAGTGGATTGGATTAAATGACAAAACTGTTGAGAATGACTTCCGCTGGTCTGATGCCAGTCCCTTGGTAAGTGTCTTCAACTTATAAATGTTATAAATGTTTTAGATATTTTGAATACCATTATAAAAAATCACTATAAAACAGCAAAAAACATAAATAACATATCACAAAGTACACAAGGATAAATATTCCAATAAGCAATAAAGCTGTGATGTTTTAGAATTTTCAGAGTTTTCAGATTTTGCAGAATAAGGACTGAGGATCAAACCCAATTCAAAGTCATCTAGTCCTTCCTTTCATTGTAGGCCAAGGAAATGATAAAAGTAGACATTGGTAATGATCATTAGGATTTTGACTTTAGGATAAGTACATGCCCCACTTAAAACCGGTATTTAGATAGTTGTCCACTGTTTGAATGGGCCTGGTTTATTAAAGCTCCTCGGGACTGGAGAAAATACACTATTATGGGAGAACCTGGGCGATCCAGCAAACCAGGAATGGATTCAGTTCGATGAGCTTTATTAAACCAGGTAATAAACCAGGTAGTGGTGACCTTCTTTCTGTAAAACTGCTAAGCGAACAGACACCTGCTTCATTTAGGAAAAAAAGTTAATATAAGTTAAAAACTTAAAAAAATCTAATAATTAAATTTTTACAAACATTTAAGTTGATTTGCTTTTTTATGTTTGCGTAAGCTTAAAATCCAACCAATCAGAAATCAACATTTATTAATATAATTTTTTATCATTATTTTTCATGCCTCTTGCACCATGTTATGAGCTTTTTCATTTAAGTTTTCAATTAACTTTGTTTTATGATGAACAAGCCTGTTTCTGTGTTCTAGAAAAACACCGGGGACAGGGACATTCTTTGTAAATTGCAATTTACACAGAAGTAGACGGCCTGCCCCCTCCCAAGCATGCCAATGTTATGTCTCCATATCATGACTTTCAAAAACAAACATTTCAATATAGACCTCTGTTTCAAAAGCAGTAAAACGTTCACATGTAAAATGATATCAGAAGGAATCTCAGGATACTTGGATCATTCCCTGCTTACCACAAACTCAAATTTGTGGACTTTTCCTTTTAATTAAACAGTTTCCAATTTAATAAATGGCTTCTGTTTTTCCAGATATTATTATTAATTATAAATGCACAGGAAATCCTTGTGTTTTCTTTTCCCTGCTTGGGGCTCACACAGCAATAAGCAAAGACATTAAAAAAAAAAATTGAAAAAATTAATTTAGGTAATTATGGTATATTTGTACCATGTCCAAATAAATATAATTACACATGTATACATTTTTTCACATAAATGGATCTTAAGGGCATCGTCTATCTACATAAATTTAACTTTAATTCAATAAAATAAGTAATAATATGGGCAATACGGTGTCTCAGAGGTTAGCACTCTGGCCTTTGCAGCGCTGGGTCCCAGGTTCGTACCCCAGCCAAGACACTATCTGCATGGAGTTTGCAGGTTCTCTGTGGGTTTCCTCTGGGTACTCCGGTCTCCTCCCACATGCCAAAAACATGCATTAAAGTTAATTGGCTTTCCCTCAAAAATTGACCTTGGACTACATTATTGACATATGACTTTGGTAGGGACATTAGATTGTGAGGCCCTTTGAGGGACAGTTAGTATCATGACTATGGACTTTGTACAGCGCTGCATATTATGATGGAGCTATATAAATACTGTGTAATAATAATATTAATAAAGTCATAATTTATCCAAACATTAAAGACATGAGATGTATCTGTGACATTTTTATAAATATACTATCAAAAAATGTTGTAAATGTTATCTCAATTTCTACGCGTTTTACTATTCAGCTTCTTCTTTTAAACCATGATCGTCTTTGGGTCTAATGGTGAAGATGTTGAAATTATTCAAAGGTTTCTTTTGAGATCTTTAGTATTTCAGACATTTTGTTCATTAGCTCAGCATACAGGGCAATGTGGTACACATGTGTTACTGATATTGGCAAAGCATACTATTGTTAGTATGTTAAACTGTAGATTCCACTTTTCTGAATAAACATGAAGCTAGTCTCCAGAGAGCCATTGACATTAAAAAAAAAACTATATAATATACCCCATTAGTTAAGCACATCCTAAATATACCATTCTCCTGTACACAGAATTGGGCCCTTTACGCTCATGGTAAACTGGTAAAAGGTATGGAAGCAGTTAGGAATCACGTAATGCAAGCGTTGGCATGCTAATGCCTTGACTTACTGTGTGGTTTGCTGCTCCTGAAGGTAGAGCAGCACTTTGTTGCATAGTTGTACAAGAATCATGTAATGTATTCATTTATTATAATATATAACAGGAACAAGAACAACCGTAATACATTCCCACATACTAAAATGTAACTTTGTTTTTGACTTCTAGCAATATGAAAACTGGAGGCCAAACCAGCCAGACAATTTCTTTGCCACAGGGGAAGACTGTGTTGTGATGATTTGGCACGAGAGAGGAGAATGGAATGACGTGCCTTGCAATTACCATCTGCCCTTTACATGCAAAAAAGGAACAGGTAATTTACTAAATATTGGGGCCCCAAAAGAAAAGTGGAGCATGGAGCTTGGTCAGGGCAACTAGTACTCCTTTACAAATCATGATTTAGTACCCCATTCTCCTTTGGTGTCCCCCCACCACCATTATTTATTCTTTAATATTGAGTATACATACCTTTTTGTAAGTAGTTATCAATCTTACCAATCATGGGTTCTTTTCCTACTCTTCTTCCTCCAACAGTCGAAAGGACTTAAACTAATACTGCACAGAGGGGCCCAGTGTTACCATCTTTGCAAATTTCTCTTGTGATTCTAGGGTCATCTGTGATCCTCTGAGTTCATTAAGTTCCCATTTTCCTTCCTGTCTTTATATTGGTGGGTTATTGGGTAACTCAAAATTAATGCTATACCCCATGACCTCTAGTTATTATCAGCTTTCCTCAAAATAAATTTTCATTAAGACTACTTACAGTGTGCAGGTGAACAAATGTCTGCAACAAACAATCATATTAATAGGGATTGAAGATCCCACAATTTTTCCACTGCCTAGATTTATTGTTAGATAGTTCTAGCAACTTGCCAGATGTCAGTTTTATAATGCTCATGGAGAAAAGACAGAATTGACTGATTCAAAGAGCCTTGGGTACTATGACTGTTGACATTGTTGTACTAGTCAGTCAACTGGTATAGGAAGGGGCAGCACCATACAAAAATGACCTAAGTTGAAATCCATAACTCCAACCCACCATACGCAATATGATTTTTGTTTGCAGTACATATGTTAGCCATCACCCTTAAGCTACGTACACACATGCAATGGTTCTCATCCAATAGTCGTCTCAGGGCTGAAATCGGACGAGAATCTTGTCTATGTACAGTGCTCCTCGTCCATCGTCAGAACTACGGTCCTGGCAGATCCACAGATGATGGACGACGAAGGATCCTAATGGAAATGAAGGGGAGAGAGGACAGCAGGCTGCCGCTCTGTTGTTCTCCCCCTCCCCTATCTATAGAGTAGAACAGTCCTGTATGTACAGCACTCGTTCATGCATCGTGCAGTCGTTTGTCATTGGAAAGGATCGATCCTTTCCATCGACAATTATTGCACATGTGCACCCAGCCGTACTGCCTGATGACTATACGTTGCCCCAATCCCTTTGATCCTTTTTGTTACCAAATTATGGTTAAATGGGGTTAAAATTGTGATGTGATCAGCTACATCCACCTTTGAAAAATACTTTACCTGCAGAAGATTTGAAAAACAAATTCACATGAAATTAGGGGAAATGAGAATTCTGCAAGCACTGTTTTAGAAGATATATAAGAATATTCCTCCACCTAACCTTCCTGGGACAGCAGTAATTCCTTTTTGACTTCTTCCCATGCTTCCCTTTATACAACTTCTAACAAAGAAGAAAGCATTTTGCCACTTTCAAAGGAAACAACTTGTTTTGCTGAAAGAAAATCCACTTGTACATTGTTGCTAAGCACTCGAGATTTGGCAAAGCAATGCCTAGGATACAAATATTCTGAGCAGAATATTCTGGGAAAGGTAATCAGGAGACATTGTATAGGTATTTACAAAAACTTTCATTAGAACTGCCGTTACTTATAAGGCACTACAAGATCTCTGACAGTCTTATAATTGTTGATTTTATCTTCAATTCCAAAGCAAAACTGCTGGAATGCCCATTAGCTTAGCAACGTTTAATCTTGCCAAACTTGATGTTTATGCCAAGCAAGAGCTTGTGGCCCTTTTTTTCCAAGGCATTATTTACAGTTCTAGAGCACACTGGAAAAAGTCACTCTGATTTATTTTTAATGCTGGTTTTAATAAAATGGGGCAAAATCCATTGTGTGTTTGTATATGAGTTTACGGTGTGTTGAGTACCAACATCAGTTTCCCATGTATCAAAGTTGTGATGCTTAGAGAATATAAATGTTTATGCCTGGCTGGCATATAAAGTACTACCTTACATTTATGAATGCAAAAAAACATTTGTTAAAGCCTAATTCCAGAATTTTAGTTATTTTTTAGGTTCTCCTTTGAGAATTTTTTTGTATTTATTGAGTAGTTTTTGCCTAATTTTTGGTCACTGTGACAACCACGCAAAAGATGGGGGTGGTGGATGACCCCAGAATGGGAAGGGTCAGTCAGTAATAAACTCTTTGGTAAAACTTCTAACCCATCCTCACTGTACTAAAGAAACATTTCTCAAAAGGAATACAGATAGCATTATGTGGGCAGCCCTTCAAAATATTGAGTACAGGTTGTTTCCAGTGAAGGAAGTTGTTAATGTTACGGCATACAGTACAAATACAAAATAAACAATCATGTACTTCTAACCTTTTGGCCATAAGTCGTGGAAGACCCTCCCCTGTTTCAGCATAAAAGCCAAAGCATACAAGACATACTTTGATGAGTTTGGGTATGAAAGGACTCAAAAAGCCTACACACAAATCTAACCTCTACCCAACTGAAAACATTGAGAATGAACTGGAATGTAAATCACGGGCTAGGTCTTCTTTTACAACATCAGTACCCAACCTCACAAATGATCTCTTGGTTAAAAGAGCACAATTTGCTACATATACCCTACATAGTCCGCCAATAATAAAAACTCCTATAGCAGCTCCATATTTGTGACCATAGGTTTGAAATGGGATGTCCTACAACTCATATACTTTAACTATCATGGCCAATTGTTTACAATCTATTGACCATATGGTGAATTATATGATATTATAAAATAATATATTATAGTATATCATAATATATATATTATATAATATTATTTATTATAATATATATATTATGTTAATATTATATGTTTTGGCTCCAATATAGTGTAGCTGAATGTGTCAGACAATTCTGATAAGTGGACCATGATGTGTGGATTTTTTTATATTTCCTTGGAGGTGTTTATATCCTTGATAAGAAATAAGGAGATGCAGGCTCCAGGATTTATTAGGAAAATGATGAACTGTTAGAACCTAAAAATAAGTAAACAGTTGACCTAAGGACAAAAGTTTTAGTGTGTTATACTTAAATTATTTATTTGTACCAACCTGTGAAATCTCTGGAAATCTAAACACTCATTCTTCTGGTCTAGTGGCTTGTGGAGATCCTCCAGCATTAGAGAATGCATACACACTAGGAAGAACGAGAGAACGATATGAAATTGGCTCACTAGTCCGATATCAGTGTAACCAAGGATATTTACAGCGCCATGTTCCTATAATCCGGTGCCTATCAAGTGGGCAATGGGAAGAGCCAAGGATACAGTGCATAAATCGTAAGTTTTATTACTGAGATTATGCTTTCCACACTTTTGGTCTATTGTTCCGAGCTGTTTACTGATTTCTGGCAGAATGCTTATGTCTACACCTATTATAAACTCCTGTGTTTCCATAAACTTAATTAGCACAGTGAAAACCGCTAATTCACAGTTCTGGCACAGATCCTAATGATTCAGTTATTATTTTTGCTAATAGTAGGCTGTGAAAACCAAAGTCAAACACTGTTATTTATATATTAGCTTTTTTTAGCTTGTATGCTCGATGCATCTAACATATTGTTTTTATATTGTACATAGCTGGTAAATGCATATATTTATTTACAAAATAATCATATGGTTTGCACGAAAATAATCTATATTTTAAGCAGTCAGAGTATTATGTTTGAAACAAAAGAAACCATAGGTTGAGTCCATCAACAGTATGGTAAGAAGAAAGCTAATTAATCGCTCTCATTTTGTCAGCGGGGCAAAGCGAGTTCATGCAAGTTTTACCATTATTCACAAATTACCAGATAATTTCTCCCTAGTGTACCCTGTGCGCCTTTAGGGCCACTTTTATGTAAAGGATGATTTGAAGTAGGAATACTATGAATTAAGGTTGCAAGTGACTTAATTGCCCAGTAACCATTGTAATTTCTTGATTCATCATCAACCAATTACCATAGCAGGTACTGAAGCATGGGCAGGTTGCCATACCCTGGCAGATTGTAAATGTATAGAGTGCAATAACTTGAGGATACACAGAAGCTTGTTTTTGCTGTACATAGAAGTTAGTTATATTATAAATAGTGTGCACCCAATATTGGGAATGGTATGCTTTGAAATGTAGTGAAGAATGATCAAACAGGGGAAAAAGAGGGTTAACAGTAGGTAAAAAAAACAAAGAAGAGAGTGGGTATAGCTGGAAGTGGGAAAATCTCGGGAAGCTAGAATGGGCATGGATGAAACTATAGGAAAATGGTGTGAGGGAAGGCAATAGGCATGCGGAGGAGAATGGTCACATAGGGGAGAAAGGGTTGGGATAATCATCTATAATAGCTATCTAGTAAGCTTGTACTTGTAAAGATAAAAAAATAATATTTACCTCTTCTTTTGCCTATGCCAATGCTACTAATCACTGTTCCATCCCTAAAAAGTCCCTCTTAGTCTGCTGGTTAAGAAACACTTGCAGATCTCCTGGGTGCTGTATGATTGTTCATGCATTTTTTCCATGCTTGGATTTGTATTTCCATGTTTTGTCTGCTTCTGTATTATGTAACTGATCCATCCGGGATAGACATAAAATGAATGGTCACATATCTGGTATGATAGGTAGGTATGGGCTAAACAGTGGGTGAATAAGCAAGTAACAGAGGGGGCATAGCTGAAAGTGAGAAGATTCCAGGGACCAAGGCTGGACATGGATGAATTTTTAGGAAAATGGTGCAAGAGAGGACTATAGGCATGCATGGTAGTGGAGAAAAATTGTCATAAAGGGGGGCAAGAGATCATTAAAAAATGGCTGAAAAATAGTACAGCACCCAGGTGTTGCTTTTCCCCACGGATTTCGAGGGACTTTTTTTTTTGCATGGGAGCAGTGATCAATTTTCATTGTTTTTTATTATTTAAATTTAATTATAGTTCATGCCTACATGGTAGTTGCTATCACCAATCTGCTTTTCTACTTCAGCCTCGCTGTCCAGCTGGTCCTATGATTTCAATGCTTTCACTAACCCATTGAAAGCATGGGTTTCACAGGGACAGTTATGTTTTTGTGTCTGAAATTTATCCGTAGTCCTTTAACCTTCATGCTGTCCTGGACAGGAATAGGTAAAAATAAATTGCCTTGCTTTGTTACAACTTAATAGAATAGAATCTGCAGTGGTAACTTTGGCTATATCTCTAACAGGGTAAGGATTATCCTAATGTGAACAGGTGGGTATAGCTGAAAGTGAGAAGATTCCAAGAACCAAGGCTGGGCAAGGGGATGGTGCAAGGAAGGAAAATGGTGCAAGAAAGGACTATAGGCATGCATGGAAGTGGAGAAGAATTGTCACAAAAGGGGGCAAGGGAGCATAAAAAATGGCTGAACAATAGTTTAGCACCCAGGTGTTCCTTTTCCCTACAGAGTTTCAGCAATTTTTTCATTACAGGTAGCTACCTATCACCAATCTGCTTTTCTAATTCAGCTGTCCAGCTAGTCCTAACCCATTTAAAGCCTGCAGCAAATAATCTTGCAAATTCAGGAGTTTACCACATTTTCTGGAAAAAATACCAACATTATGATCTCTTTCCTAGCATTATGGTTGGTCTGAACTACATGCTTTTTGTGAGTTAGGAAAGAATTAAATGACCATGCCATCCAGGCAACCAGCATTTTCACTATGTACAGCAATGGAAGCACACAATTTTTCTTTCAAAGAAATGAAGAAATGTAGTAATCCAATAAACAGGAGCACACATTTTCTCTTGAATTAAATTTTTATTTATAGAATGTACTAGAAATGTATTTTTATGTTAATCTTCTGAAAGTGATTTTCAGTGACCAATTCTAACACAGCAATAGCAAATCCTTATTCCATAAAACCTTTTGCTCATGAGTGTTTTCTTTTTCTTTATTTTTCTCTGTATTTAATTCCCTGCAGCTTCCACTTACAGACACAAGAGAAGCCCCAGAAGTCGATCGAAAACCATTGGCAGAGATGCACAAAAAAAGGCCCATTAAAAGAAAACTGACAAAAAAAATATTGTAAAGAACATTTATATTAGCAATGTCAATTTGTTTTTGTTTTGTCATGTAAGGAGTTTATATTGAAGAAAAAGCCAAGTTGTATATAAAAAAAGCACCAAAGCAAATTAGGTTTAAGCATTTTTACTAATGGTCAAAGAAGTGCCTTTGTCAGGAACCCTGTTGTGCCTTTCATAATGGAGGGTGGAAAAGAGCTGATTGGATATAAAAAGGCTACGTGAGGCCGCAAAGACTATTTTTCCCCAATGTTTTAAATATAATGTGACAATAATGTGATATTTTTATTATTTAAGCTCCAGGCTGGCCGAATTTAATGAAGTAATATAAATATATTAAAAGTTACAAATACATTGCACATCAAGGACCTTAAATAAAGGAGAAAAAAAATTGTGAACATTTGCTGAATGTATCTCAAATGTGAGAGGACAAAGGGGTGGGGTGGTTGAGAGATTGATGAGACAGGATCTGTCCACGTGTGCTTTTGAATGGCATGTAAAATCATATAAAGCACTTTTTTGTATATTGTTTCATATATATGCTACAATATGCAATGATGCATAGCCGTCTCCCACCACACTCATCACCCATAGTTTACTTATGTCACTTTCAGTAAGCCTTTGCTATGAGTGGTTGTCAGAGATCTGCATGGGCAGGCCCATACCTCCCAACAGTTCCAATTTGGCAGGGCTGTGCCAAAAAAGTGAAAACAAATATGGTCAAAATTTTTTTGGTGTGGCTTAAAATGTTGCCATTTTAGACAGTAAATTATTGGGGGATATGTATAGGGCACATACCCTAGAAATAATTGCCATAGATGTAGGCTTATAATCAAGACCATGCTTGACTTTGATTTTGATACCACAGGTTAGAGGTGCACAACATGTAGGTTGGAACCCCAACGGAAGTCCCATTATCTCCTTTTTTTAGTAAGACTTTCTTATAGTTTTAGTATCCTGGAAGTGTAACAAGAGCATGACACTTCGGGGTCCTCAAGAAATGGGGTTCCAGATTTAAAAATGTTGAGCATCACTGCCATAGATAAAACAGTCATGCTTATTCGTGGTTCTATGCTGCTCATGGAAAAAAGTTCACTTCATATGTTTAATATGCTCTGGAATATTTGCACACATCTTATATACTAATACTGCACTTAAGTATCATTGCACTTAACTATCCTTAGGCATAATGGACCTTCTTTCATATGTTTAGCTTAAACAATAATCTTCATTTGGAAGCATTGGTCTTCCTTGTGGTTTTTAGTTGGACATGTCAGTGTCTTCTTTCATATCCTATACTTTCATTGATAATCTATAGCAAATACATGCTTATTCTGATATGCCTGCAAAATATTGGTACTGTTGGGTAAGGCTTGGGAAGCCCTGTTACGTTTAATGATATAAGACCACTGGGGCACACTGTGGATTTGTTAGGGATGCAATGCAAGACCCAGACAGCAGAGGTCCCCAATGCAGAAATCATAAATGGGCCCCTTCAACATTATAGGTCCCAGTGCAGGTTCACTGTCTGTGCTTTCAGTAGTTCCACCCCTGCTTAAAAGCTATGTTTTTGTGTCTGATATTTATCAGTAGTCTTGTAACCTTCATGCTGTCCTGGACAGCAATAGTTAAAAATAAATTGCCTTGCTTTGTTACAACTTAATAGGATCGAATCTGCAGTGGGGACTTCTATGGCTATATCTCTAACAGGGTGAGGACTATCCTAATGTGGACAGGTTATCTGTAAATATAATCAGACAATCCTCCATAACCCTGATTTCCCCTGCATTCCAGCTGCACCTGTGTCTGTGTAACTGAACCCTAGTGCCTCCCATAGTAGGACTGAGACATTTTGCTTCCATTGCCCTCACCTGCTCACCGGGGACCGTGCAGCGCATGGCGTTTCCGTTCACCTATTTATATGAATTTAAAAAAAACTTAATGTTATTAAAAAAATTTGGATTACCAATTTGTTCTATTTTTATTTAAATGGGAGTTGCAATATTCTTCTGGAATTCTGGAGGAGCCTCTGTGTGTAATGTCCTGTAAAACATTTCCTATTATTATTTTTTTTTTTGTAAAAAGCAAAACAGATATTTTATAAAACATGTGCATAGAGAGAAGACAGAGAAAAAATTGTTTTAACATTGGAAAAAGGAAAATCATTGTGAAATGTGTTTAATAAATTGCAAAACCTGTTGTATTTTATGTTTACTGGGTTTGCAGTGAAATATTGTTGACCGTTGTGCGGCTATGTGACAGCAGTCAGAGGTGTGTGAGTACTTGGTGGATATTGATGTGTGAGTTACAGACTTTGGTACAAAGATCCAGTGTTTTTCACTGTGCTCAAGTCTGTTTTGCAAGCAAAGGTGCTGTTTGTTCATTTACAGCCTTCTACGGCTCCGTGGAAGGTGTCTGTTTCCCAAAAATATTCTGTTTAACTTTGGCTTCTCATCAACTAGACTAACTTTATGGAGACAGATCAATATTTGCAGAAGCTTTAAAATAAATACATTCACACAGTCACTTCAATGCCAAAGAAAAAGAAAATTCAACTTGTTAAAAATATTTATTTTATAATGTAATGGATACATCTTTGTATGTGTTTCCCTAAAAAGCTTATGACAAAATTCGCACATTTGAAATTTTATACATTTTTTAAATAGTTTATATTGTTTATATACTATATTGGTTTAACAAAGGAACATTTAATACAGGGTGTATTCATGACGTTGGATCCCTAGAGGAAAGAGCTTAGCAGAAGCTGTTTGCCTTCAGACTTTTGCTTATCATCATTTAAATTTTCTTCAGGGCTCTCACAACTTAAAAAACATATTATTAGCTTTGAATGAAGTTTTATTTTGTCTGTATTCTCATTGAGGAGATTCACCTTACCCGCAGGGGTGTAGTGGTAAAAAATGACCAGAAGGCACGGTAATAGTGAAGGTTATCCATGGAGAGCATGCAGGGGGAGCCTATACGGGGGTCCCTAAAAAAATGAGAGCACCGCATGCCAATGCGTGCCCGCCCCACTACAACCCTGCTTACCCGTGTGTCCTGATGACTATTGTTACCAGGAATTGTATGGTATCAAAAAATTGGGAACAGAAGGAAAATCTCCCAATGTCTATCTAATGTGGGTGAAAATTTTTGTCCTGAAGATTTAACTTTCTGTTAAATCTTCAGGACAGGCAAAAACACACCCTGATATGAGTTTTTACCGTGTCTTATTTACTTGTACTTACATAGCATTGGCATACTACTCAGCGCTGTACAAAGGCCATAGTCATGTCAATAGCTGTCCCTAAAAGGAGCTCACAATCTAATGCCCTCATCATAGTCATATGTCATTAACACAGTCTAAGGTCAACTTTTTTGGAGGGGAAGCCAATTAACCTAACTACATGTTTTTGGGATGTGGGAGGAAACCCATGCAAACACGGGGAGAACATGCAAATTCCTTGCGATTGGTGGGCCTGATTTATTAAAGCTCCCCAAAACTGGAGAGGATACATTTTCATTAGTGAAGCTGGGTGATCCAGCAAACCTGGAATAGATTTCTCTATCATGTGCATTTTGGTAGCAAATGTTTTGAATCCTGCACTAGATTCCAGGATTGCTGGATCACCTTCTTCACCACCAGCTTCACTGATGAAAGTGTATTCTCTCCAGCCTTGCAGAGCTTTAATAAATCAGGCCAACATTGTCCTGGCCAACATCTGAACTTGGGACCTAGGGCTGCAAAGCAATAGTTTTGCCTGGTTGACTCAGTTAAAAGAAATATACATTTAGACATTGTCACCCCAGCTGCTACCTTCTTCTGTAGATCATATGGGCTTAGGAACTTGCTTCTCTAGCCATACAGTAGCCACTGATGGTGTAGCTTTTTAGTTACATTGTTCCATCACACAGCCATATTTTAAAGTTGCTGAGGGTGCACTCTGCAAAGAGCATGGGCAACAGACAATGAACAACATGCTATTTTCTTGCAATTTTAGGGATTTTTTTGTTTGGTAGAAGGAATATACAAAGGATCCTTTACCTACTCTGTCCTAGAAATTTCTATATAATGTCAATTCTACTAAAGGAATAGGCAGGGATGAAGGCAGGTGTGAACATAGACCCCAGACCCTCCTCAGCCAACAGGTGCCCACACAAGGTCCCCAAGTCAGTGAAGTAGGGTTCCCCAAGTCATTTCTACACACTGTTGGTTACTTGCACCACTGGATGGGCAGTTAAGCCAAAGCAGGTAAGAGTGGTCTGAAACACATGTGAAACGGTGACTACCTGATGGCGAAAATGAGAATATTATTTATATGCAATACCTCAGGCTTGAAAAATTAAGGTAAACAGGAAAATACAGTACAAGATCAATATACCTTCCCTTTGATAATGTTGCTGTGCAAAGAGAGGTTATTTGATGTTTATTCATGGTGGCTCAGTGGTTAGCACTCTGACCTTTGCAGTATTAGGTCCCAGGTTCAAATCTCAGGCAGGACACTATCTGTTTGCAGGTTCTCTTTGTGTTTGTGTGGGTTTCCTGCCTGTTCTCGTGTTTCCTCCCACATTCCAAAAACATGCAGTTACGTTAATTGGCTTCCCCCCAAAATTGACTTTAGACTGTTATAATGACATATGGCTATGGTAGGGGCATTAGATTGAGAGCTCCTTTGAGGGACAGCTAGTGACATGGCTATGTACAGTGCTGCATAATATGTTGGCAATAAATACTGTGTAATATTATTAATAATTCACAAAGTATCTTGGCCCTGGAAAAAGACCACTCAATGGAATTCAATAGAAGTACCAAAAATTTGCTTGTTGAATGTGATTTTACACTTAGAAATTACAACAAAAAAAACAACTTTAGCACAGATTTCCTGTCACCCATAAGGCATGGGACTGATGCTTTGCAGGACTACACTGATGCTTTGCAACAAGATTTAAGATTCAGGTCTATGTTCCATAATGTAATATTATTTACCCAATTGTAATTATGAACTACAGGGGTAAAATAAAAGATTAATTAGGACTGTGCCTGTATACCTAGTAGTACTAATATACTCATGCCCTTATGGTACAGCCAATTACAGACATGTTGGAGCGTGTTTCTAACATCAATCCCATTATCAGTTGAGCTGAAAACTATTTTAGCAAAAGCGAGCAAAGTCCAGACACCCCTAACAGCCAATATGATTCATAGCTTACCGCAGATCAAACACTAAAAGCTGTAAATTATTATTGAGTGATCTCTATGCAGCGATATATACTTGTAAGTGGTGAACAAAGCCAATCATATCGAGAGAGGGATTCCTATTACTAGCTATGTGAAAATGTGTATATACATCCTTCCAGTGCTTTTAAACCACTTTATTGGCCAAACTAATAAGAATGCCTGTAGGTAACTTATGTAGAATGTACATTAATTTTATATTTGAGGAACATTGTTTTTTTTTGCACAATGGCATGTAGGTATCTATACAACTATAGAAAAATGTCTTCATAATTCACAGAGACAAATTCAAATTGGACAGCACATATGGTGAGAACGCTTTCCGTACTCATCCATCACCTCTTTAATCAAAGTTTTTAAATAACACAACAATGTTAATAATTTTTATTGCCCATATAAATGCACAGAACATTACCTCAAGTTAACACAAATGAATTATATGTGTAGACACCTTATAATAAAATTAGGATGTTAGGGTTTCTTTGCAATTCTGTGCCCATGGTTGCTGCCGAAAAAATATTATTTTGTATAATCTGACACTGCTGTATTCTATAAAATATGCTGTATAAAGTTCTGAATCATATTCTCTTCAAGGGAATTCATCTACAAGGAAACACTGAAGGCATAAACACTCTTCATTCATCTGGCTTTATCATCTTTTCATTAAAAAAAAAAGTGCAACAAAGCTATTTATGTTCTAAAACAGGATAACTAATCCGATGATGGCATGGATAGGCAACAAGGTGCCAAAAATGAATGACTTGTGGTTGTACCTTCCCTGCCATGCTCAGGAAATCTGTGTTTTGCTTAACTGTGTGCAAACAGAAACCTTCTGTAACATTTTGGGTCCAGGAACTCAAAGTGTGATATGAAGTGTGAATTTTATATTTAAAAAAGAAACATTGCTTTAAGAAACTTTTAGATTTTCTTTTAGCTGAGTAAAACTCTTACACTTTATTGGTCATTGTTCACAACAACCTCGTCCTCTCCAAATAAGTGATTTTGTTTTATTTGGAAACTGTTAACATGTGTATGGTTTGTTTGATCTATAGTTTATTGATGGAGTCAGTACATCATATTTCAAAGTTAACAGTCTAAGTGGGACCTTGTAAGCAATGGGAAACCATAACAAAAGAAAGGGCTCTGTGTGAAAGCAATACCCACTCCATTTGAACATTTCAACTTTGAGCTCCCCATAACCAACCACCAGTCTATTCAGACAGTGAAAGAGAAAAAAATAGTTACATAGTAAGTCAGGTTGAAAAAAGTCCATCAAGTTAACCACAGGGGGAATTAAAAATATCCTAGATATAAAACCCTATAAGACATAGTTGGACCAGGCAAAAAAAAACTCTGGTACAATTTGCTTTAACAGGGGAAAAAAAAGTCCTTCCTGATTCCATGAGGCAATCAGATGTTCCCTGGATCAATGGTCACTGTTATTTTTACTTTAAAGCCTTAATACACAGTTATATTCTGTGCTTCTAGAAAAACATCCAGCTTTTTCTTAAAGCAATCTATAGTAGTTGCTGAAACTACTTCCTGAGGGAGTCGACTCCACATTTTCACAGACCTTACAGTGAAGAATCCCTTCCTTATCCGGATCTTAAACTTCTTTTCCTCCAGACGCAAGGAGTGCCCTCTTGTTCTTTGTAATGATCTCAAAGTGAATAATGGGGAAGAGAGTTCTCTATATGGACCATTTATATATTTATACAGGGTGATCATATCCCCCTTATACGTCTACAGGCCCACAATATAAACAAAAATTTTTACGCAAAAAAAATAGGATCACTTTTTGCATCAAAAAATGACAGAATTAGAACGCTAGGGGGGTTAATACAAGAAAGTACTTTTTTGCATGCTGTTACCAGGTACCTCTGGGTATGTAGAATAAACATACGGCTTACATCCCTTTCTATCATGTGATGGCAGAAGTCCCATATGTGCAAGTTGCATTGTGAGTTTACACATGGCTTTCTTTCTTCACTGCCATGTGCTTCTGGGAAGGTGAGCATAAAAGTAAAAAAAATTTGTCCTGGCCGGGCCAAGCAGAGGTTTGATATTTTATCTTATGCCTAGATCAGGTTAATTTTAGCTTTTATTTAACTAGTTTGTAGCTATCAGAACACTTATTTCAAATGACCAATGCTGGGGTATACTACATGTTATGGGGGGTTCTTTCATAAATATTTCTACTTTTGCGCACTGTAAACACTGCTGTAGAATTGGAATTTATGACAATATTCATGTATTTTCATTATATCTAAATTAAAATTTTCATTTAGCTTTAACCCTACTTCCAGAGGTAATCTTTCAGAATAAAAATCGGATAGGTTATAATTTCTCCAGACACAGCATGTATTTCACTTTACAGCAAACTCCTTTATGAACTAATTATAACTACCCAATGAAGATCTTCGTATCCCGGTTAATATGCATTGTTTTTATTTTAATGAAAATTACTTTTTTAAGCAGGACTAATCCCTCCTATCCTTTACAGTCAAAGAAGCGGCTATCTTGACCTCTGGTACTGTATGTGACCATTTATAACCAGAGGTTGGACTAAGTCGTCACCCTTCAAGTCCAAGTCGAGTCCTAAGTCATTGACACCAAGTCCAAAGTCAAGTCTCAAGTCAATGATAATTCTTCCAAAACAAGTCCCAAGTCACTTAATTTATCCCCATTTGTCCCCATATAGAAACAGAACTCTGATCCTGTTCTTGAGGACATGATCACATTCCAAGTCCATGGCTTTCTCCTCTCACAGCTGAAGGGGGAAGGGAGGAAGGCAGTGAGGCTTTTGTAACACAGCCTCCCCCCCCCCCTTTAGCTTTTAGAGGAGAAAACTTACAATGCAAGAAAGGTGGGGAGGAAGGCTGTATTATGTTACAGAAGACTCACTGCCTTCCTCCCCCTTAGAGTCCCCCCACTTCACATCAGTGTTCCCAACTTCACATCAGAGACCCTCTATACCAGGGGTGCCCAGCCTATGACCCGCGGAGCTGTCAGATGTGGCCCTCTCTTCATTCCGTCTTTTCTTTCTCTGCTCGTTGTCTTGCAGGGGATGGGGCGCACACATCTTCTATGTTTATCTATTGAGATTGTGGTGGTAGGAGAGGGAGCTGCTCCCCACCCACCTTGTACTTTAAGATAATCCCAGCAGCAGCATGAGAGCTGTGTCTGTGTCCATGCAGCTGTCATTATCCCCATGTATAAATCCTCATATCCCCTTCACTGATTGTCAAAGAAATTTGAATTTTCAGGGTACACAGTAAGTGCTGCTACTAAACCACGTTTAAGCCCTCTACATCTAACAAGTTTCTGGATATGGGGTCACAAGCATAAAATACTAACAACAATCAGGGATATTTTCACATTAAGTGGGGCTTTTTCAAGACCAGGGTCCCCAAATTGAGTTTCATGTTGGAGACCCCTGGGGGCCACTCTCATGACAATGACCATTAGGGTACTTCCAATTGTCTGTGAGCTGTGGTGCTCCTTAAAGTTCACAAAACTCCAAGACTGCCTTCAGACTGGCGGTGAGGTTGCAGTGCGGTTACCCCTTCCTCGTGCCATAGAACCCTGCCCTACTGCTCACTGCCACCTGAAGCCAAATCTACAGACACTGCGGTGCGAGGGAGAGGCTGGCCTGTTACACATAGCTCACCACTTACCTTCTGTGAATCCCAATGTCTCTGGAACACAGGGATGGTAGCAACTGGAAATGTGGGAGGAACGGGAAGATGTAGGGTCCTGAAGATGTAGTAGTAAGAATATGTACCTCTTGGCTATCTGTCACATGAATTGCATTTCTCTGGAAATATCCATTGCAGAGATTCTTGATTTGCCATCTCCTTTATTTGGTTCATGTATGTTATACGGTAAGGTTGTAAATGGAGCCGGCGGAAGAAAACTAATATTACTGTCCACCTTTCCCAGCCTTTGCAGCAGACAGATGACTAATTCCAGAGCCAGGAACATAAGTCAACAGTAGAAGATCTCTTTTTTTGGCTCTGTATGCAACAGTGATTGGCCAGGCGCTGGACATGAGAAGGGCCCCTACAGGCCCTTTGAAGTTCAGTTGAGAAATGACATAAGCAAGCTGGCAACTATGAACATTCTGTAAATATAACTGTTTTGGTAAATAGTTAAATTGGTGGTTTTTGTTCCACTTTAAGATATATTCTGTGTTAGGCTTTAGGGAAAGTTTTTCTTGTAATATGTGAACATAACAATACTTTTATAAACAGGTCATACAACAAAATGACATTGTGGCACAATTACAAAGAAAACCCATATACACAAAATAAAATGACTTTTATTGAATGCTTTTATTTACTGCTATATGAAATATGCTGCATTCTGGATAATTGCATGCCTATTTCTAATACTAGAAATACCTCAATCAAATGTAATTATATTAAACTGATTTTTTGTAATCTATTGATTTAGAGGTAAATGTCTGCAGGAGCATGGGCAGTCAATTTGTGTACATCTAATAAACAGATAAGATTAAAAAAAAAAAACATAAAACTTAAAAATGATTGAGGTAAAAATTACTTTATCAACCCATGGGTGCATGCTGAGTGCCATCCTAGCACTCTCTTTTGCAATATATATACAGTACATACATATAAATAAATATATATATATATTTATATAGGGCACTATACTTATATATAATATATATTAATAACGGTGAGATGTTTAAATAATAAAATTTCCTCAAACTTCCGATGGTTCCATTAAAGTCAATGGGCCATTAATAGCAAAGCCCCTATATGAACATTAGGACATTGAGAAAGGGTGGCGCTACGTGTGAACTCAACCCACTTGCAACAATCTCTGCGGTCAAAACAGCAGGAGACCGCATTGCTAGCTGGCATCATGACCTGGATGACGTGTTAGGAATGCCACCCATAATGTTGCTGACAAGTAGCGCAGTGGCATTTAGCAAAAGGATGGAGGACCAGAGACGGGACGTGGGTCAGCGAGAGCAGTAGCAGTGTGTGGCCTCTGGTCAGCTATTGCCAGGGAGGCCGCATTGGTAAGTGTCATGGAGAGCTGGGTGTAGTGCATCGTCAATGCCACCCAGAAGTGTATATAACAATTTTAGTGAATGGAGTACTGACAGGCGGTGGCAACATCAGGAGGAGGAGGAGGCCGTGGGCCCTGAGAAGGAGCGGGGTCCGCATTGGTATCTGGCATCTAGTGCTAGGTGTAGTCCATTGTCAGAAATTTAACGTTCTTTGGTAAAAAAGAACAGGTATCAAACACTAAAATATCTGTATTTATTTTATAGTAGGACAAAAATTTCACTGCACCAAACAGTCTTCTTTGGTAAAAAGCAAGAGGAATCAAAGACTGAAATATGTGAATTTTTTTAGAGTAGGACAGAAATTTTTTGGCAGAAAACAGTCTTCTTTGATAAATAGGACCAGGTAGCATCAAAAACTGCAATATCTGATTATATACAGATATTCAGAAGGCTCCTAACCTGTCCCTATCACAATCCACGTCTCTCCCTACTTCTTTCCTTCACACAGAACACAGGATGGAGTGACTAATCCCTCCCTCATTCCCTGTATATATGCCTCTATTCAGATCTCTCCTGATTGGGCTGCTGAGCCTTTCTGTGCATGCTGGGAGCAAATGATTGGCTCCCAGCCGCGCCATTCCCACTGGAAAGAGTCGCTGTTACCGCCCCCTGCTTTTTCCCTCATTTGTTCGGCAAGAACACGACCTCATGGCGAATCACAAGACCGTTCTCGCTTAAATGTTCGGTAAGCGAGAGAGGCCTGATTCGACACGAGATTGAACCTACAAATCTCACTCATCCCTAAGTATGACTACATTCGGGGAAGCACAAATCAGCTCAATGCATGTTAATAAATGTATTCAGGATGTAACTAGAAATTACTGTGCCCGAAAGCAAAATTTTGGATGCCCTCTTCCCCTAACACCACCCTAAAAAAACAAATTCTGGATACATTAAACAGACGTGCATGGAGATATTTGCATACCATAAGTATCAGAACACAGTCACAGCATCTCTGCTTACAGATTTGATTCATATGCACCCAAGGTCCCTCTTCCTCCACAGAGCCAGTAATAGCCATGTATTTCAAATCTAGGCCAACAGCAACATGTAGATCCTTCTTCCTTCACTGGAACTATAGAGGGTCAGCAATACACCTCACCAGTGTACATACATGTGAGAGGGACAGAATATATATTATTGATAAAATAATTTATGTAAGTTGTTATGGAAGTAGTTTCAGCAACTACTGTACTATAGATTACTTTATAGATTGCTTTAAGAAAAAACTGGGTATTATAGCTTTAAAGAAAAGATAACAGTGACTGTTGATCCAGGGAACATCTGATTGCCTCACAAAATCAGGAAGGAGTTTTTTTCCCCTGTTGGAACAAATTGTACCAGGGTTTTTTGCCTTCCTTTGGTCCAACTATAGCTTTTAGGATTTTATATCTGGGATATGTTTATTTCCCTAGTGGTTGAACTTAATGTCTTCAACCTGACCTAATATGTAACTATGTAATCTAATGGCTCCTAGCCGTGAAGCAACTGCTATGATTGCTTTGTTGTACCCTATATCACTTAATGTGTTATGGTTGGCTCAGTGGTTGGCACTCTTGCCTTTGTAGCGTAAGGTCGCAGGTTTGATTCTCTTGGCCAGGACTTTTCAAGCAATTTGTATGTTCTCCCATGTTTGCATGGGTTTCCTCCCACTTTCCAAAAAAAAACATGCAGTTAAGTTAATCAACTTTCCCTTAATAATTGTCCTTATACTGTGATAATGACATTTGACTATGGTAGGGACATTAAATTAGGTGACTAAGTGACATGACCTTTTTTGTAAAGTACTGTATAATATGTTGGTACTATATAGATACTGGTTAATATTCCAGGTTATGTCCCTTTTGCAATAAAACATACTTGCCTGCCTGGTTGCAATGGCATCCCCAGGCTACTGGGAGTAAACGAACTCCTCTGCACATGTGTAGAAGTAATATCATTGGGGCCAATCCAGTAAAGAAGACCAAGGATCCAGAAATCGGAAGAGGACTAGATGAAGGTGGCGGCTCCCACAATGGCAGAGGTGAGTTTATTTTTAAACATTGGATGAGGCAGATATGTTTTTCATAATTGCAGAAATAATATCGTCTGTCCCATTTGCAATAAAGGACTTGTCTGGTCTCATTTAAAAGTAAACTTTAGTTCTGATAAAGTCATTTATACAGCGTACAAGTTCATCGAGATGATTTCGTTAGAAGAAGATAAAAGCACATTTTATGAACACAGAAATAGTTTTACTGGGGAATGTGTCTATATAGAGCAGAGAAACTAAAGTGTTTTCCTCTAGATGTTCAAAAGAAGGCAACTGCTTCAGTGAACATAATAAGCAATTGTTGAGTCAAATTACCAACCCCGGTGTAATTAGTATACTGTGCATAACACGCCACTGTAAATAGAGCAACGCTACATACTAAGCAATCAGTTAGCATAAAGCCACATTATATTTTATCATCAAAAACTAACATATAGAGTTGTGTTCCTTTAATAGCAGCTTGAATCCCACAAAAATTGTGAAAATAAAAGTGCTAACAAAACATTACCCACCTTGATGTACAAACACTGCAAGAACTGGATACTCCATGTAAAGGACATGGGCACGTGCACACCACTCAAAGTGTTTTCTGTTTTGTCTTTTTTAATCATTAAAATGCCTTTGCATATAGAAGAGACCCTTTGGTTGGTTACTTATGCTTCATCACTTTGCCACTGACGTTATTCTTGTTTCAGATGGGCAGTTTTTTTATAAAGGGTTTTAGAAGCTTGATGCACCATCTCAGGGTGGTGTGCCGCTGAACTGCTTCCAAAGACTTGATTGGGAATGATGTAGCAAGCAGTTGCAAAGCAGTTCAAAAAGGCCTGAAGGACAGCAGATGACCCTTCGTCTTTTACAACATCTGGCAAGAGAAGTGAAATGTTTTACTAAAAGGTTCAGCAAATGCTCATATATAAACCTCCCCCCTACCAATCATGGAGGTTTATCTGTTGAAACTGATCCACAACCACGTGTTGTCAACCACCTATTTAACTTTTTATGTTCATTTCGAGTTATTCCAAAAAATAACGTTTTAAGAGTCATTCTCTTTGAGTCAGTTGTTTTTATGAAGGGTTTTTAAAGCTCAATGCACCATCTTTGGGTGGTTTTTCCGTTGAACTGCTTTTAAAGCATAGGCAAGCACTTGCAAAGCAGTTCATATTGGTCTGAAGGACAGAAGAAGGTCCATCATCCCTTTACAACATTTGGCAAGAGAATTGTAACCCCCTACTAAATCATTCAGCAAATGCATATAAATGCATGTGAAACCATCTCCTCACCACTTTTGGGTGTATAGCTGTTGAAACTGAGCACTCAGGAGATGTTAAACACAAAATGTCAAACACCTATTTAACTTTTACATTCATTAAAAGTTCTTCCGAGAAATAAAGCTTCAAGGAATTGCTACATGCAGAAAAGTTTTCCTGGTCAATTGGCACTAAGCACACAGGGACTTCTCTGAAGCGTTAGGGTGCAAACATGTCAAAAAGGATTGGTTTCAGTGAGTTGTTACAGTTATAGTAGCGGCAACTTTGTAGACTCTGTTTTCCATAGAAAAGCACATTCAGGACCGGGTGGTATATGAGGGGCACCAAGTCAATGATCTTGATTTATTAGAGCTATCCAAAAGGAAGGAGATAGAATATCATGGCAGAATGTAGGTGATCTAGCAAACCTGGAATGGATTTCTTAACTTAATTGCTTTTAGTTGGCAAACGTTTTAAACCCTAGACGATATCCATTCCAGGTTTACTTGATTACCTATGCTCTTCCATGTTAGTCTATCTTATCCAGTCTTGGAAACTCTTAATAAATTAAGCCCAATGTTTGAGGTTCCTCTTGTCAATGAACAACATGAGGAACAAATGCTGATACAATGAAAGGCAACCCTTTGAACTCGGTGTGCTCTCTTCATGAACAAAATGTTCTGTTGATGATCAAACTACTGTAAGTGGCGTTTCAGTATGTATATGTGTGTAGGGATCATGATGGAGTGTATCACAAAATCACCAGATACTGCTATGCCTCACTACACTCTGATGTATTGATTAGAAAATAATTCACTCCACTCCAGGCTGAAGTAACATACCTTGTTTAAATAACTTCACCGGTCACCTCTAACATGTTTCTGAAAGTGTGAAATGTGCCAAAGGTGACCCCTACTACTATTTAATAATCACGGAAAACTTCTCCAGTTCTAAGGATGGAAATGTATTTCCACTTTTCATAGTCAAGGTCTCTAACTAATGAGGAGAAAGGTTTCATTGCTACATGCAAGTACTTTGGGTTCTATAGGGTAATTTGTTGGTTGAAATCTACAAAACTAAAGAAGAAGTCCTAATATAAGTAAAATGATTCTTTACTAAATGCAAAAGGTAGATAGTTATTTCCTCTATAAATTTTCCTACATTTCGTGTTGTACCTGGACCACTCTCTTTTGGATATACTATATATTACAAGCTCTGGAAAATTGTACTTCTGTCTATTTATTCCAGTCTCCAGTACATTAGTAGTATAAATCGGCACAGCTGAAACTGTAACTGAATAAGTTTTAACAAGAGTAAATTCATAAAGGGAGCATTAACTGCTCTACCATGTATGGCCTGGACTCCATAATGTACAAGCCAGGCTGAGCATACACAGTGGAGCTCCTTTCTTAGTAAGTGGCCCTGTGCAGATTTGTTCTGTTTATCTATTTGCCATTGGCCACCTGGAGACCTCGCGGTTTATACACAAACTGGGAAGCTCATTGAGAAATTTGGAAGCCTGCCATCCTGGGAATACAGAAGAGAGTTGTTCATAAAGGAGGCCTTTTTTCGAGATGCCACGTGGACGCCCACTTTGAATAGATGCTGCAGTGTGGACAGTGTACACTAGGAAACACACTGAGGATCTCCACTTCTAACTGTTAACTGGGAGTAGCAACAACAGCAGATGGGTTAACCCTTCGCCCTCCAGAAGGCAGGGACCCCAATATATGCAAGCCATTCCATCTAAATATAAAGAAGCATATACATATAAATATATATATATATATATATATATATATATATATATATATATATATAATAAAAAGGTTCAAAATGTTTTAATAAAATACTGAAATGCTTTGCAGAAGTTAATTGGAACAAATGCATAATCAAATAGCGTATTAGACCATTTTGTATGCGAAAATTACTGTTAATTAATAACTTGCAGCAGGTTTGCCTAATATTCTTTAAACCATGACTACTTGTCATTTTGAAGAATTTAATTTCATGGTAATAACTATTCAATAGCTTTCCGTCCTAAAATAAAAATGAAGTTGTGAGCAAAGATTTACAGTGTTCTTTAATTTTCTATTATGGATCTATAAACTTGTTTGTACTAAATACAAAGACACCAAACATGTATGTTGTTTACACTTTTGTCTTGATTCACAAAAATTTAAGGTTTAAAAATCTGCAAAATAAAAATTGCTTGACTTTGATTTGCTTGATTGTGTACAATATCGTCTGTTTCTGTAAAGATGAGTGCGTTCCTCAGCTGACTGGTGAGTAGTTGCTGTGCACTCTTTCTGGTGCTCAATTGCCAGAATAAAAGGTAATAAAATGAAGAAGAGGTGATCCTGGACTGGATTGATTGCCTCTGATTGATCCGCTGGACAAGCTATTAGGTCATTATAAATGCGGGTATTCTGCAATACTTAACCAATTGTGCAAAATAATAGGAAGCACAATGCATCTTCTTTAAACACTGATGCCAGAATCAGTTTACATTTTTTTTAAATCTAAAGGTTTAGCTTGGACTACATCAAATACACCCGACCTGGCTAAAAAAAAGTTGCACACTCTAATCTTTTTTTGAACTGCCGTTGGCTTTGATTACAGCACACGTTTATGGTATCATACAGATAAACGTATGCAATGCCAACACATTTATATTCCTTTTTGTTACTTTTTGCATTGATTTTTTGCAAAGATCTTGTATTGATGATGGAAGAGTCGGACCACTGTGTAAAGTGTTCTCCAGCACATTCCAATGATTCTCAGTAGGGTTCGGGTCTGAGGTGGGGAATCCATGTGTCATGATGATGTCTCATGTTCCCTTTACCACTCCTTCACAATTTGAGCCAAAATTATCCCGGCATTGTTTTCATTGAATATTCCCGTGCCAACAGGGAAGAAAAAAATGCACTGATGGAAAAACCTGGTCATTCAGTGTATATAGAGAATCAGCTGACCTCATTTTTTGAGCACATAATGTTGCAGATTAAACTAAAGCAACCCCAACCTATCTCCTTAGTTAGAATGTGACTTTTTTTGGGGGGTAAGAGGTGTGTCAATTACACTCATAATTTAAAAATAGAGACATATTTTATTTCAAATTATTTTATAGAAATTTGTCAGTCATACAGCTTCTTTCATAACAAAGGTTCGATCTCACTTGTCAGCAGCTAAATGTTACCTGATTTCAGGATGAGAAATAACTAGGAATAACTGGTAGCACACATAAAATCACAAATATTTTCAAAGTTTAGTAAATCAAACTTAAATATATAAAAGAAAGAAAAGCATGTGGAAAAATTCCAAAAATAAGATGGTCAAATATATTTAGTTTGACCCAGGTAGCTAGGATGCTCACAACATACTTATTATGCCCTTTCCTGCTCCCCTTTCTCTCAATCCCCCTCCACCCCCATTTTCCCATTACACCAAGACACAAACACGATCCTTGTGGGAAAATGGCCATAATGACTTCTTTAGTGGCACAACTTCATTTTGCTATCAAGCAAAACCCAGGGCCCAGAATATGATTGTTTTAGGACACCTTCAACATAGATGACTCACCTGGAAAAACTGTTAACTCTGGAGTATATTACTTGTAAACAAGCACACAGCTACCCCTGCGGAAGCCCACCAAGGGCGACACGTGTTGGGTATTCAGATTGCGTGCAACTATATATCTACTGTTATTCCATCTTTAAGCTGGGCTTATAATTGTCCAACTATTGGTTATTGCTAATAAGCAAGTAGGTGATTTATGTCTAGAATATATGTTCAACAATTTTGCAATGATCTTTTTGCTGTATCAGTTTTATACACTGAGCACTGTATTACTGTATTTGTCTTTTCTTTGATTGATATTTTAAATATACATCAAAAAACCTTTTTGCCTTAAAAACCCTTTCTGTCTCTTTTTTTTTGTTTTAATATGACAACTTAATTTTGAACAT
Organism: Pyxicephalus adspersus; assembly: GCF_032062135.1. NCBI lineage: Eukaryota > Metazoa > Chordata > Amphibia > Anura > Pyxicephalidae > Pyxicephalus > Pyxicephalus adspersus. Next base: position 146,777,492 of record NC_092859.1, read on the forward strand.
TTTTAGTCAATGACTCTAGTAACATTAACAATAAATAACAATACCAATAAATAACATAAACAATTAGACACAATTAAACAATTAGACTTTCCTAAACTTTAAACCTTTAAAATCTAAGTTTAGCCTTAACCAAAACTATTACTCCTTCTGGGCCCTCGGAGACACCTCTCACTGCACTATACGTCCAGTAGGAGCTGCCACAACCATCACTTTGTTTTCCGTGCCGCAAAGCCCACCGGCTCCAGAACGAGTCCACTCCCAACCCCTCCTTAAACCACCTTAAAGTTACTCCCAATGAACCATAAACTTTTGGATATGCCACATCTGATGGTTCTCGCTCTTTTAAATTTGCCCTCAGAGGACCCCAACCACCACCCATCATCTAACCCTACACTGTAAACTAGGGTGGGTGGGAGAAAAGCTTGCTTCCTTTCCTTCCTAAAATTCCCCTCACTTCCTCCTTCTTCTGCCTTTTAACCCCTAATTTCTCCTCCCCCTTTTCAAACTTCTAACCTATCCCTTAACCTCTCCCTTTTGGCCTATCTAAAACGTTATTTTTTTTTTTGCACCTACTCCTTGCTTTCCCCGGTCATGGCTGCCTTTCTCCCACCTCCTTTCTCTGGGCAGCTCCAGACTGTTCTTTTTAGTGAAATGGCTTATTTGTAGTTCAAATTACCCATGCACATTTGACTTTGCAAAGTACATACATCATTTCAGGGTCCTGACATAGAAAAGTCTATATGTAGTAAAATCACTTTATAATCTGCTAAATGCTCTCCATTTACTATAGCAGACATCAAATTATTTTTAAAAGCTTCAACTGGTATTCCAGTGTCTTTGTACATGCCTTGAAAAATTTGAAACATAACATTGCTCAATATTGCCGTTGAGCTTTTTTTTTGCCTAAAAATTCACAAAGATACCTCTGTGGTGGAATGACCTCACTCGTGTGAGTTATTCATTGCTGTTTCATCTAATAAGGCCAAAAAATCATGAACAGGTCTTTAAAAGACAGCTGGCGTTCTGACTCCATACTGTCGGTTGAGAAGCCAGAAGCAGCAAATTACTAAGAGTCCCAAAATGGCACTATCTAGAAAAGCAGACCTCCTTAGCTATTTATTGAAGGGTGGAACAAATAATTGGAACCTCTGTGTAAGTTTTTTGTATTATTATTTTTGCAGTATATAATGCAGTGTTTCTCAACCAGGTTCCCAGGTTCTTTGAGTAATGAGCAATTTGTTTATCTTAAGTAAGTACGACCTGCGTGACACCAATGACCTTGAGTTGTTCTCAAGAATAGCTTTGTTGTAGAGGTCTCATTAAAAGAACTACGTTCTGTTTCAATGATGATCTCCTAATTTTTCTCTGTTGTATATTGTTATTGTATTATTTTCTTTATCCTTTTATTTTTTTAGTAAAGTTGCATATTTTAAAATATTATAAATGGCTTTGCATAAATTATTAATTTGTTAAAGTTTATTGGAGATTTAAGTGAAGCATGTTATAATAAACTAAATATAATCTAAACTTTTTTTCTTTTTATTTGTTTTTTTACTTTTTTTTTATTATACACTGAAAATAAAATAATTTATACACTGAAAATGACATTGGAGGTATCTTGTGTTACCATTTACTATCTAAAGATTGCTGGGCAGAACCTTTTTGTTATGTTTTCACCTTCTTGTCTTTTTTTTCTGATGAAAAGTTTTGCTCTCTGTGTTAGTAAGTACATTAATCATGTAAGTACATTAAAGTACATTAAAGTCTCTTCCTTGATGGGTGGAATGCAGAAAACTGCACAATCATCTGATCGATATTACTACTGTCAGTGCTCCAAATCTTTGATTTCTGGGGATTCATTAAAAGAAGAAAAAGAGTAGAGCAGGTGAAATGCACGGTCATTGATTTTGTATCAAGTAGGTTTTTGATCCTTCGACAAAATAACTCCGTATGTCTGATGGCAAAATCAATTTCCTACTTCGGGAGCAACACTGTAACCTGTGACCTGTAATCACAGTGGAAAGTCTATTAAGGAAGCATTGACGGCGCAGACCTCCTGTGCATTTGTTCTTAGATTGTAGGTGTGACGGAGCTGTGACTGGCAGCTCCAGGGTTATGGGGAAATGAGCCCACCTGGGCTTGGAGAACTGCAGGTGTCAGGTGCTGTATATTAAAGAATGTCAATAAGTGAAGAATGTCAAAATAAATCTGTTTCTTCTGTAAAAAAGCAAACTGGAATTACTAAAGGTTTATATTCAAATACTAAAATTGAGAGAAACCTTATGGTTTCATTTTTAAAATATGGTTTCATCTTTTTTGGTTTGTTGGTTTGTAACATATTGGTTTGAAAAAAAAAAGTTTCATTATTTATAAGTCTACAAGAATCTAAAATTTTTAAAAGTTAAAAAAGTTTGTGGAAAAAGAAAAAGAAATGCTGCGTTGTTCTGAGCAAATCAGATCACAATATAAGGATACTGCTGATGATTGGCAGGCAAATATGATCCAGGTGCAGTTGGCCCTTCACCAAACTTCTCAATTGTAGAGTAATGCAGAGATACCTTTGTACCTTAGGGGGGCAAAAATCTGACTTTTGTAGGGCCCTTTTCAGATTTTCCATCTTACACCAAGTTCTTATTCAACTAACTTTTGATGGTGTCAACCACAGCCTTTTGCTTGGTCATGAGGATGAGTAGGGTTGAGAGCCGGTGGCAATGTGGTTCTTCCTCCGAAGGAGGAAATCAACCATGTGACTTGTTGCTTCCAGGAACTGTGCCCTGATCAACGGCATCCACAACCACAAGCAAACATATGTGCAAAATGGTTCCCAAGTATTTGGTTAGGAGCCTGTAGTGAAACACTGTAGTCAGCTGCAAGTGTAAAATGGCCCTAACCAGTACACATGGCCAGGAATACCAGTATAAAAACTGTACCTATGCAGCCTTCTGCAAGATCTGGGAAAAACTTGCATGAAAATTTAATTTACGTTGCCTGATCTGAACATGACCATGTAGGTCTGAAGATCTAGACATCTGGCATCCAATCTAGGCTTCCAGATCTACGAAGAATCATAAAAACAGGTATTCAATGACCACTTACCTAAGCAGATTTGATCATTGCATGGCTTGCCTTTCCATCAAGTTGGAGACACCTTAGGCCTGATTTTTTAAAGCTTTCTAAGGCTGGAGAGGATATACTTTTATCAGTGTAGCTGGGTGATCCAACAAACCTGATATTGATCTGGTCCAGAATTCTAAACACTAGCAAATGACTATGGATGAAAAAAAATCTATTCCAGGTTTGTTGGATCACCCAGCTTCACGGAACAGAGTGTATCCTATTCAGTCTTGGAGAGATTTAATGAATCAGACCCTTTAGGAATTTGAGACATGATAATATTGAAATACCTGTAGCTGCATTGTGTTTAGAAGCCATTGGGTTTGACAAAAATGGAATGAAATAGAGGCTGGAAAAAAGGATTAGTGTAAAATAAACATTTTTAATAGGTAAATAATACTTTTATATATCCACCCAAAAAGAGGGACAACTAGAAATACTTTTTTCTGGACGAGAAACAGCGATCTAAACCAAATTCCAAACAGCTGTGGATTTTGGGTGTAATACTTTGATAAATTAATGGACTTATGGAGAAAAAACAGAGTGCTCCAAATCTCCAAAAGTTCTTTTGCGTTTAGGATCACTAAGAGGCCCATGTGTGGATCACAACTGGTCAGAAAACAAAAACTATTTCCTTTAGGAGTAGGGTGGAGCAGTAGCATCTTTCATGTCTTCTACTTTCCACTTTGTATCTAATGTGTAAAATATATTTCATGGTTACACTGCTAATTTCCCTGAATACAGAAGGAGCTAAATTCTGGATAGACTGGTCACCAACATTGTCTGTGGTCACCCTACTGCTGATCTTTCCCTAATATTCACCTACCATAGCTTGTTCTGCAATATATCAGTGTATGTGCCATTTTAACAGAGGCAGGGCTTTGCTTCCATAGTCAGAGCTTCCAGCAAGGAGAACAGTAAGTCGTACTGTAATGACTTTACCAATTCTCATTCCAAATCCACTAATACTAGAGATAAGAGATCTCTATGTTCTTTAGACCCTAGGGGACCTTTCAGACCCGGGATGTGAAACCTTATGTCTGACAGCTCCAGGTTGCATTTTAATTGGAGAGGTTGTGACCGCGGTTGAGTCTGCAGCAGACCACTTTGGTCCATCGTTGGTCCAAAATGGCCCTTGCTCTGCAGGTATAAAGCTTTGAGGCTGCAGGCACAGGAGTACCTAAACACCCTTACTATTAGTAATATCTCTCCAGACCTACATACATATAAATCTTGGAAATGTTTCAAAATGTAATAAACACCTTTTTAACATCACAATTTTTTCCTATGCAATGTTCTCAAAGTAGATATCCCCAGTTCCAGGGTTAACAACCTTTCCTGAAAATTGCTTTTCAGATGTTATTCTAGAGCATGATGCAAAACACCAAAAATATTTTGTTATTAAATTCAGCACTATCTAAACTGATCATAGACCATAAACCCAACTTTTCATCCTATGCTTTATGTGTCAGTCACGAGGAGGCATTGATAGGTATAGGTAAACCATAGAAGACATGAATGGACAACGAACACTCTGTTGTTTGTTTGGAGAGCATTTAGATCAGGTGTGTCCAATCGCAGTCTCTGAGGGCCGGGATGCCCACACATTTTTAGTATTTCTATAAACTAGTGTTCCCCAACCTTGAAAACATGGGGGAACCCTAGGTCTTTGGGGTCTTCAGGTAACTCAAGCTATATCCACAGCTCACAGTACATTAGTGTGATGGTCACTAGGAAGAATGCATCTTACATTAGTGGCCATTGGAAAGAACGTCACCTTTACAGATAGCCAAAAAGAGCATTGTTGTCACTTAAACTGACCTTAGGGGCACAAATTGCTCATTGCCCAAGGAACCTCTAGTAACCACTGGAGGAAACCTGTTTGGTAAGCACTGCTCTAAACAGACCGCAGTAAATTTAATAGGCTATGGTATATAGGCAGTCCCTGAGTTAAGGACATCCAACATACGGACGACTCCTAGATATACGAACGGGCTTCCCTGCTCGCTCATGTGCAGGACAGAGACTGGATGCGGGGAGGGGGCAGTTTGCATGACTTACAGAAGAAGTCTTTTGCTAAACACAGATGAGGTTGTGGGTAATCTTAGGGGGCTGAGCTCTTTCTGCAGCCTCTTGTAACTCTTTAATGACCAAGACAAACTCTGCAGTTTCTTTTTGCATATCAAAGCACAGCTTGCTCCAGAAGTTAATGAATGTCTAGGCTCCATAAAGTTTTTTTTTTTTTTTTTTTTCTTTGTAATTAGCTTACAATGAGGGTTTTATAGAGTAGCTGACACCACACTGCCCTATATTATGTTGAGATAAACATCTGTCCTAATTGCATTAATTAAAATAATGTACCTGTTCTGACTTACATACAAATTCAACATAAGAACCTGGGGACTACCTGTACAAGGAATCAAGAAAACGACTACACAAAAGTGTGAATGTAACCTTGAAGGTGGATGCCTCAGACGTTTTGGAGATATAACAGATCTAGTGAAGCTGTACAAATGTTTTGTCTCCTAGTTCTTTTAACTGGAACACAAGAACACATTTTGTTACTAATAGAGCAAGTAAAGGCTTTTGTTTTATATTGTTATCTGTGCTCCAAATGCAGAATTTGGTTTTGCTTTGAACATAGAGAAAAAGTAGAACAATAAAGATGTGTTTTTTAAACAAGATTTATTCTGTATCATACATTATAAAAAAGAATTGTTGCACATGTATTTCTCAATAAATAGAAAATACTCCAACAGACAAACCTTTCCTCTTCTTGGTCTACATTACATTTGCTCAGTGGTTGTGCTTACTTGAGGTCACAATGGTGCCTCTGCTGGTGGACTGGAGAACAGCAAGAGACTAATAATTACAGTTCATCACTGTTGAGTATAGTGTTCCGCTCATATATCAGTCGACATTGACTGCTACCTGAACAGAACACTATACTTTTCCATACTTCTTTTTTATTTACACTGAATAAACAAAATTCAATGCACCCCATGGACACACACCCTTGCTATGGTGTTTTTTGTGGTCTACTGGACATTATGGGACAGGTTTTTCTTATTACATCACAGTTAGTATTATTGTTATATTCCAAAAAGAGAATAAAATATAACTTGAAAAAAAAATGTCCTTACACAAATGCAATATAAATGACTATATGACATCACCAAATATGCTTCAAAGGATTTCCAAGACTTATTTGTACAGTAGTCCTATGTTACCATCACTGCAGGTGACATATTTGCTTGGTCGAGATTTGTTATCCTTTATCCATAGGTACGCCTCATTGTGGGGGAACATTAAAAGTTCTGTTCTAGGTGTTCACACTGTCCTAGGGAGGACGCTTCAACACTTTTAGCTCAACACTTTTTAGTTCATTTTATAGCAAAATACTCCAAATTGTTTGTGTTTTTCTGGGAATCCAAAGCTTCGAACACCAGGTTCTGGAGGTCCACAGTTCAGTCGGGGGAAGGCAATAGGATATCGAACACTGCCATCATCCAGCCATCCAGCATCACATCGATCAAAGTCTAGGAATTTCCATGCCGCGAAGAGTTGGCCAACTTTGGCGATCTTTGCATCATCTTGCTCGCACGCTTCTTTGGCTTCGGCATATGTGAGCTTGTCGGGATGCTCTAGGTAGTAAACCTTACCTGTGGGGGAGGAAATTAAACCAGTTTAACAATGGGTAGAAGAAGCAATTTTAATCATTTATAGAGGTACAGTTTATTCTACTCAAGGCAATTTTGTTTGTAATTATAACTAATTTTAATGCATCTAAAGCCAAAGGCTAGGTACACACGTGCAATAATTGTCATTAGAAACCGAACGACTTACAACAGATCAACTATTATTCACAATTATTTTGAATATAATCCACTAATAATCTACACACACTAGATGCGATCCTTTGAACAATACAGGAAGTGACGTGTACCGGAGAAAGTGTAGTGCAGAACCATTCACGATTCTTCCCCAAACGGATCCACCAGGATGGTCATTCGTTTCCAACGTCATTCCTCATTCACCGGCTTCGTTGGCCTATCGCTTGGCCTATTTTTTTGTTAACGATTATCAAGCAATCGGCAAATCGTTCATTTCCAGCGACAATTATTGTACATGTATACGTAGCCAATTTTTTTTAATTTCGGAAGAACTTTTATAGGACAACTACGCTATTTCTTGTGGGGAATCGTTCTTAAGTTATCATGAGCATGTAATAAAAAGGGTAATCCAACAATTTGGGGCTCATTTATCAAAGGGACAAAAGCTAGTTCACCAAAAAACAAAGTGTTATTTATACACAATAATGCCAATTTTCTATTTCATCCCATTTATTGCCACCTTTCAGTGGGCTGGTCACTTTTTGTAGATCACATTCAATTCAAGTGGCAGTCTCCAATCTCCACTTTCAGGTCACCAGTTAGCATTCATTACTTTAAAAGTAGAGAATACTAAAAATTACAAAAGAGATCAGCGGTGTTTGCTTTAGGCAACCTGACTACTACCTCTTGCACTCCAACATTCCTGGACTTCAGTGGCCATAGTTTTTGTCCCTGGAAATGATCTTTCATGATTTTTTAGAAGGATAGATGGTTACAGATGAACGAATGAGCACTATACATACAGCATCCATTCAGTTCTATGAAGAGGAAAGGGGGAAGGATGAGCAAGCGAAACCTCGTTGTATTCTCATCTATTGACCCATATAGTGGTGTTCCCAAGCATCATTCATTGATCCGGCATGGTGGATTGATGAACAGCGTTAGATGACCCCTGTAGACATGACAGATTCTCGCTCAAGATGAACAGTTGAGCTTATCTCAGACAAGAATTGGAAATCGTACATGTGGTCGCTCAATGTCATTTATTAATCCAGTCTCAGGCACCAATTATCTGATGTGTGTACAAAGCCCAAGCCTTTGGGTGGTTATTGCCACATTTAATGTGCTGAACAGGCTGGGACCAGTACTTTACTAAAGTGACTAGAGTCTCTGATTGCACATTTAAAGTAACTATGGTACGTGTCAAGCACTAATCCCCATTTTTTAAATGTCAGGATAAATGTCTGATGGCAACCTTCCCGTAATTAGATCTCTTTGAGTGGTCACCAGAATGGCAATAGAAGGTGAAACTATCCAATGGGAAAAATTGTTTCTGATGACTAAGTGTAAAATTCTGTCACTTTGGAGAAATCTCTTCCGGCTTCCTTTTCTGCCTATAGCACAGGAAGCAAACAGAAATTTCACCAATGGCACACAGATGGCAAAAATTAAAGTTTTGGTTGTAGATAGATTTTATAGTTTATTATTTTTACACTGAAACCTGAATGAAAGCTCCTTTTCATAATGAATATTATAGCCTTCCATTAGGAAGTTTCTGCCAGAGTGACATAATGCAAACTCTGTAAGAAGAGATGCTCGTGAGTAGGAATGAGGCTCCTGTAATGAACTATTTGTGGATTTCCCGTAACAGGCAGAACCAAAAATAAACTTGCTTTATATAGGAGGAAAATATAGATTTAATGCAGGCTATGTTCATGCAATAGTAGAAGATAGCAGAAACTGAAATAGATTTATTAAATGAATGTATAGAGGCTTTGTATTCTTCGATTATTTATTGAGGGTCAGAAATATAATTTAAAATTTAAAAAGCTTCTTTCTATTTTTAGGGATGGTCAGATGAATTTGAAATACTGCATATAATAATTTGAACCATCATATGTAGAGAGGGCACTATAACTTCTATTGCAAAAAAAAGAGTCTTTGCATGGCTCATTAGCTCAAACCGCAATCAAGACACAAAAAAAGAATTATAATAACAATATAAGAGTAAGTTACTATAAAGCCTTTCCAACCTTTTTACCCTGAGAAAATCTTGAAATAACTTCTTGGACTCCCGGCTAAAACCAATTCATTGGGGGTCATTGGGAAAAATACTCCTACATTGGTGGTCAATGGGATGAATGCCTTTCCGCACAATGGTAGTGGAACTAAACAAGAATGATCAAATGGGAGGTCAATAAACCACAGGTTAAAGAAAAAACTAACATCCTCTGGAGAAGTGTTTTTCAACCAAGGTTTTGTTGAACCCTAAGGTTCCTCCTGGGAGTTCCTCATTTGTGCCTTTCATACCAGTTTAAGCGACATCAACTATCTTTTGGCTATCTGTAAGGGTGACATTCTTTATTCCCACTGACCACTTCATTAATATACTATGTGCTGTTGATATAATGATTATAGCAAGGGTTCCTCAAAACCTGAAATGTTTTTCACTGGTTCCCCCATGTTAAAAAAGTCAAGAAAGACAGCCCTAGAGGAACTCTGGGTGAGAATGAATGTTATAAGGAATGCCAACCTTCAATCATTGTATTTTATCACGTTTTAAACAAAGACCTAAAAGGGTTGATTTACTAAATAAATGAGGTGGAGTTGTGTTGCTTTTGAATACCCAAATATATGCAATACTGAATGAAAAAGCATTTTTTTTTCATTGGTTCACTTATTTTTATTGCTTAAAGTATTCATCAACTTATTCCAGAGTCTAAGAGAAAACAAAAAGGAACCTAATTTTTGTAGACAGCATAGAAGAGGAAAAAAGTTTGTGATAGATGTTACAACTATGAAAGATTTCATAAAAACTCCAGTTCTGGTGACAATTGGAATCAGATTTCACTTTTTATCCTATTGACAATAGCCATTGGCCCCACGAAGCCTAGAACCTGCAAAAATGTTTCAGAAATACTGACAGCAGGCTGTATAATCACCCTTCCCACAGTCAGCCTGAAGAACTGCCAAACCCCAACCAGCTCTGACCATGGAAAGATGCAGAAAAAGCAAATTCTGCTCCAATCTGGAAGGGTGGAGGATGGATGAGTCTGGGATGTCACCTCCTCCAGTGCTATCACGAGAGACTTGTAACCCCATTTCATAAAGCAACAAAGTTTGGTTTCTTTTGCATCTTACCTTTCAAAGCAGAAGAAAAGCAGAAAACATCATATCTGTGCAAGTGTTTGTGACGTTCTCCATAGTTCCTCACACCGGGTGCCGTGTCTTTTCCACCACAAGGTTCTCTGGGTAAGGTGATGGGGTACTGGACAGTACCGTCCATTAACCATCCAGCATTGCACCAATCCAAACCCTCCTCCCAGGCTCTAAAAAGTTGTTCGAATGAAGCCATCATCGCGTCTTGTGCCTCACAGGCTTTTTTGGCATCATGAAAATTGAGCTGGTAGCGTCCATGATGAGGCTGGTAAGGAAATACAACACCTGCAGAAAGAAATATTTGATCAGTAAAGCAATAATAGAAACCATGTATTTGCCCAGTAAAATGTAACCAGATTATCTGCACCATAAAAACCTATCAATGACAATCATATAGCTATATCTAATATAGGGGAGGGGAGCTCATTCTGCAAATAGAGTTCAGAAAACTCCAAAAATTAAACACTCACCCTAGAACCTATTAACTTGAGCCATGCCACCTATATTGTTCACTCTCCTTATCTGGTCCCATTTGCCTTGACATGATTGGAGATGAAACCAAGGATGGATTAGGATGTTGAGCATTAATGAATTTACAAGATCAAAGTCTTTAGATAACTTTGATAAAGAAACGCGTAGCCAGTGGAGTGCTATATGTGCAGGCGAAGGCACTAGTCATGTGGTCTCTGCCAAAAATAGTGATACTCCATTTTGGCAGAGACTGGCCGTGTCTAACAAATCAGCCCTGTGCAGAGATCATTTGTCAAAGATCAACAGATTCTTCAAGAATTACCCCAAATTCTTTTTTTCATGGTCTGATCATCTTAACTAAAATGTAGACACTGTATGTACTTGAGTAAAAACCAAATATTTTTTGCCCTTAAAATGCCATTAAAATGGAATCTTGGTTTATACTCCGGTCCTACCTTGTGACATGTCCTGGAGCAGTGTTGCAGTGAATCAAAAACCAGTAGTAACTTCACTTGTCTCTGGCTCCAGCGATTTGACAGATCAGAGCCAGTGCAGATATTAAGGAGTTTGATACACATTTTACATGAGTACACAGCGCCATCTACTGATGACCAACAATAAACAGGCTGCAAGTTACCCATCATAACTTACTCAAAAGTACAAAATACCTAACCTGTAAAAAGATATTGAGAGCCCATTTGATTTAAATAGCTTTACCTTTTAAATAACAATTTTAAAAATAACACACCATGGGTATATTTATTCACATTAATTCTCTTGGCATTGGTATATTTCAATTGGTTTATATTTGAATATTCATTAAAAGTTAAATTTTACATATAGTTCATTATGGACATACTGGGCACTCTGCTCCTTTTATCACAAATCATGTTAAGTATTTAAGATTTGACGTTTATTATTGTACAAAATATACCATGTTGGTTGCAGTGTTTTCATACTTGTACCTTAATGTTGCTGATAAACTAAAGGAGAATAGAAACATAGTACACTCTTCTGTTTAATCCTTGATGTTATGATGTTGTAATGGGATTACACATTTACCAAAAGGCTGCACAAAAGGCTCCCCCTTGCTCCTCAAAAATCTTCACAATCAATAATTTTCATTAACATTCCACCAACACATGTTAATATAAAATTCTTGTAAATGATAAAATGAATTTAATTATTAGGCTAAATGATGTTAAAAAACAACTGATTTTTATGTTCAGCATTTGTGTGCCAATTTTCACAACACCGCCATCACCCCTAACAAAAAATTATCTATAAAACTAAAATAATTTAACAAGGAATAAATATTAATAATAGTAATAGATTCCTATATTCCTATATTGTATAGCCTGTTCGGTTACCATAAAACAGTTTATTTATTTTATTTGGATGTAGACCTAGGTAAGGATACCTACTTGGTGTTATTTTGAAATATTTTGTAGACAGTGACATCCAGTGGCTACTTTTAGAAAAGCTCCGTGGAATTTATGGCTTTTGCTATGGGGGACATATATTGAAGCAGCTGCATTTTAATTATGGTGTGCAGACGTGTGCAGAAATGCTTGCATTAATCTTTTTGGTCTTTTTCGTAAGAGATTTATTTCTGCATGACTGCATGCCCAATAGTGTTTACCAACCTATTTTCTGTCTCCTGATGCAAATGCAAGCAACTCTTTTGCAAGTTTTTTAACCTTTTTTCTGCATAGTAAAGAAATGCTAACAAGCACATATTAAAATGGCAAATATATTCACACGAAATCTTCTCGGTGACTGTAATTTGGGTTCATAGTGGAACGAGCAAGGAAGAGTAATGTTACCTCCACGGTAACCAAAGAGGGCATCTTCGGGGGTATCAACCACAAGCTTCACACCATTAAAGTGAACCACTGCAATGCAAATAAATGTTCATATATAAATGTATAGAATAATCAAATCATTAATAACATATTCCACTTTACAAAATGCATCTCAGTGCAGTGTACATAAACTGCTGTCTTTACTCAATATCATTTTTTTTATAAAGGTTTTCATTTTTGAACAAACATAAAATACTGAGGTCAAGTATATAAAAAAAACTTTATAATATATACAAGTAATATAATAATAAAAATTAAATAATTCATTGATTTTTAAAGAAATAATGAAGTTACACTGTAGATTCTGTAAGCCCAGAATAAATTTTTTTCTTCCCAGGCTTTGCAGTCTGATATGTAACCATGTGTTCTCCAACTTTGAACACTAGGTGGAGCTAATTTATTACTGTTGTATGTTCATAGGGACAAAATTGTAGAGTTGTGTATAGCAATGGCCCCAAATCTATGCAGGAGGGAGGGTGAACTGGCCAGAGCTGCAGACCACGCCTCCCATACGCATCACAGGCTTAGTGCGATGGGTGGTTTGTGTCTCTGGACCCAACCCACCCTATCTCCTTTTACAGGCTCAGACCTGCGATGGGAGAGTGTGCAGGTTCTGGCATCATGATGTCACTCTGGGGGAAGTGTCTTCCCCTTTGAGTAACACACGCCTCCCTGCCCATGCACGATTCGGAATCTGTGCATTTAGTGGTCCGCGAGCTCCAAAAGGTTGGGGACCATGTTCTGGAGGAACCTTGGGGTTCCAACAAACCCTGGTTGGAAATGGCTGGTATAAATTATATTGAGGTTATAGCCTAAGTACAATTGTGGTCCAGGCATGGTTTGTCATTTTTAAGCCTCGTCGCTGAAAGCGAACGTTCGTGATGTTTCCCACTGTAAGATGAATGAACGAGCTACCCACATCACCATTCTGTTTTATGGAGAGGACAAGTAAGTGGCACCCTCTGTGCTCTCCTCTGTTGACTTGTATAGAAATTGTTCCTGATCATTGTTCTTGGGTCTGTTGTGATACATCTATGAATGGAATAGGGAGACTGCTGTACACATGTCAGATTCTCGCCCGAGATGAGCCCGACCATTCACCTCGTGTGATAATCATCTTACTTGTGTACTAGCCTCACCCCTCCAGCCAGCTTTAGGGGAATTTCCTAATTTTAGAAAAATTCCTGTGTTTAAAATGTAAATCTAATACCCATAAGCTAACAAAGCGTAGCGTTTGATAAAAGCGTTCAGATATACTGAGAACCCATGATACATACAAGGGGCCATTCACAAAGGGTTTCTTTGTTTTTTGGATTCAAGTACTTAGCTATAACTTTCCTCTTCACACAAGAGCCCACTTGTCATTCTTGGACATCTGTGAGATAAGATAAAAGCATATTTTGTGTCTTCTCAGCAGAAGTGGCTATGTGCAAATGTTAGAATTTAGTCTGATAATCTTGAGGGGGGAATCTATCATTTGTACAGCTGTCCCACGCTTAGTATTCAGTCCCACCAAATCATTGAATGGCAGTCAGCTAGTGTATGTGTCTGTTTCCTATGAAGGAGAATGGAACATCTTCTGCACCCCCTCCCATTGAATAAACATTGCTTATTCATTCCTACTGTCCCTAATGTCCCATCATTTACAGCAAGAGTGATTTAGCATCTGTAACAGTGGGCCTTGTCAATATGGTGTTTTTTCCATTTTAAGTATTCATTAACACCATTGTACCACCTGTTATATCTTCAGTGTCAGATCAGTGCCTGTCTTATTATTGCCCATTTTTTCCACATAGCTAAACTGCACCACAACCTCATGGCCAGCCTGACCATAGGCTAAAGCAGCGGTCGCCAACTTTTCAGACCTCACGGAACACTAAACTCATCATTTTAAATCCCGCCGACCATTAATATGAATTTTTTTTAGAAAAGAAAAATGTATTTTGTAAAATAATGATCTTCCTAATGGTGCCTGACGAGGACTGTGGCGGCTCTGATTCATTGATCAGCTCACGGTTAAGTGAAGTATTACTATTGTTACTATTATCATTAGTTGCATTATCTTTGGTATTACTTCAGAAATGCAAAAAACGTGTTGCTTTTTCTCACTCATTATGGGTTTATTTCATTCCAATCTAAGATCAAACAAGAAATGATAGTTATCAAAGTCAAACTATTTGATCCCATTAAATATAACAGTTATAGAAAATACACAGTTATGGTCATACTTACCTAAAAGATCATCTGAGAAATAAACAAATAAAATAAAACAATCGGATCAGAATCGGTGTTGGCGGAGCGGGTGACTGTTGTAATGGTGGAAATATTACTGAAGCGTACGGCTCGGCAATGGTTGCCTCATACAACTTAACACTACAATGACGTCACGCTGCGCATCCCTTGTTTTCCCGTCTTTAGTACAGTTTGTGAATTTAATGCAATATAAAGGCGAAATTGTCATTCAGAATATAAGAATTTATTAGAATATTATTTTTGTTTTTAATATTAATAAAACATAAAAATTGCAAATAATGTCCACATTTTTCTGTGGACCACCAAAACTTTCTCCATGGACCAATGTTTGCGACCACTGGCCTAAAGTATGCCTGATAGAAATCATTGGCAGTCTGGGACTGTACAGCAGATTGTATAGCATAGGAGCCCACATAAAAGTGTGTGCAAACTTTGTTCAGCTCAGTAAAGTTTTAGTGTTTAGCTAATTCCTTCTTTTTTAGGATAGTATTGCTGCTTTATTACCACAAGATTGTATTATCCCTATGTAACACTTTTAGACCATCTAAATTTTTAGACAAACCAACTCTTATGACAGATGCCAGACTTTTCAGGTCTGATTGTACATTTCTGCACAAATAATATTATTCTGGTGTATCCAAACCCCCACCATGCATATTTCTACAAAAATGAGCCCTCTAAGGAGGAAATGATTCATATTCGATCCTTTGCTGGATTTTGCAATTCATTGGTTGGCCATTAGGATCTATATGTCACTATAAAGCTGCATACACATGCTAAAATGTTGTCACTGCAAATGGTCCTTCATGATGGTTTCCAGTGACAGATAATACCAGATGAATAAATCAGTGCTGTACACGCAGTGCCCATTCTGTTCTATGGAAAGGGGAGGGTGACTGCTGTACACGTCAGATTCCTACGAGATGGGAACCACAAATTGTCTCGGGCCCCAGCCAGCTTTAGGGGGGTGTACATAATTTTAGGAGGATTCCTCTTCTTAAAATCCAATCCCAGTGTCCCGGTGGATTGGACAGGTAAGAGAAGCATTATGTCTGGCCACCAGTGGTTAACCTTTGCAATCTGCCGATAAGTTGAATTATTACACTGAAAATAAGCATGAACTCCTAGATTGTAAGCTCTTCGGGACAATCCTCTCCTCCTGTGTCACTGTCTCTATCTGTCTGTCATTTGCAACCCCTATTTATTGTACAGTGCTGTGTAATATGTTGGCACTATATAAATCGTGTTTATTAATAATAATAACAATATCTAATTGTGTTTATTTATACGCAATGATGGGGCAAAGTGGTGAATGGAGCAGGGATATGTAGTTTGAGAAGGTATTTCTTCTGCTTCTGGACACATGAGAAATGCTGATTAACCCCTACAATCAAACCCTTTATAACCTGTAGAAAGGACGGCAGATATAAACCTTAAAAACTAATGTAATGGCAAAAATGAAGATTTGGGTCATATTATCAAACTACTATGAACAATACTGAGCTGTTGCATTGTTGATATTTAATATTTAATATCTGATATCTAGCATGTTGGTTCAGTGGTTAGCACTCTTGCATTTGCAGCGCTAGGTTCCAGGTTCATATCCTGGCCAGGACACTATCATGGAGTTTGCAGGTTCTCCCTGTGTTTGAATTGATTTTCTCCGGGTACTTCAGTTTCCTTCCACATCCCAAAAACATGCAGTTAGGTTGATTGGCTTCCCCTAAAAAATTGGCCTTAGACTGTAATAATGACGTTAGATTGGGATCGCCTCTGAGGGACAGTTAGTGGCAACACTGTGTAAAGTGCTGCGTAATATGTTGGCGCTATATAAATACAAGTTATTATTATACAAACATGAAGTCCTTAGCTACACTTAACTTCAGTAAAGAGATTGCAAGTTAGGTATTGCACTGGTAGCCTTGAAGTTTAGTCCAGGGCTCCAAAAATTCCTGCAATAAGATATCCATCTGATGGTCATGTGTCAGAATGTAACAAGTTCCATCTGAAGCAAAAGGGTCGCATGTTGACTAAAACATGATTTAGGAATTAAAAATGTATTGAAAGGTAATAAAAATAAAAAAAAAGAAAGTATTGCCTACCATCTCCATTTCCATTGCTTGAGCTGTTATTTAAGATGTGGTCATAGTAGAATCCATTGTAGAAAGGAAGACATTGGCAAGTAGCAAAGAGCAGGAAGCAAACCAGGATTTCTGTCTGCATTGTATGCCGCTGGGGCTGCAGTCTCATTTCACCGTCTCTGCAAAACAAGACAAAACAATGAGGGTTTATATCATTTCTAATATATTTCCTAGATTATTGCACTGCTTCTTGGGCTGATGTTAAGTAATTATAGTTAGATGTTAACATATTCTTTTCAACATATTCTGTACAGTTCTTTAAGTGATTTTTTTTTCCAAGTATAGTTTGAATCCTTTTGTATCATAGTACAGCTTCAATAAAAACTTAAAAAAGTTGTTCAAATTCCCCAAGCTACATCCTTACTTCATATCCAATTAATTGCTGGGTGATGATGTTTGCTCATTAGTGCAGGACAGATGTATATCTCATCATATCATTCAAAGCTGAGGGAAGAGTCTGTTTAGCCAAAGCTGGGTAGATCTTAGTTTTATATATATATATATATTAGTTAGAGCTCTACAAGCAAAAAAAAAAACTAAATACCTAATAGTTCAACTAATGGCATCATTCTTACCCTGTCTGTTACATATTAAAAGGTGCTAAATGGATGGCAACTTCTTTTTCTGATCCATTTTTGGGGGGAGATGATTGTAGGATTGTTATTGTGTCATTGCTTCCTTTGAGTGATATACAGCAGAACGTCCATCTGAGTAATAAACAACGACAATCTGCTCACAGAACAACACAATTCTGAACCCCATCCAGCTATAGAACGGGTGAGTTATAACCCCTCCATGTGAGTAGTATGAAAGGAGATTGTAATCTTCTTTCCAGTTATAGGAATAGGGAAGATTAGGACATTCGACAAATGTTCTAGATGGCCCTGGCACCAAGGGCTTCCCGTAGTATTTATTAGGAAGAAGCCCTTACCCCACCAAATGAATAGGAATCTGATATTATTCATCCATCACTTACCCCTAAGATAAGCTATGGTCGGGTAAGTGCTTCCAACTACCGTGTTTCCCCGATGATAAGGCAGGGCCATCAAATAAGACAGCCCCCCCTTTTTAGGGAAAAATGAAAAATAAGCC
>NC_092859.1:146796301-146809719 GCF_032062135.1 Pyxicephalus adspersus
ATAACTGTGTACTGTAGTCTTCTTCATGGGTAAATAAGGCATCCCCCTGAAAATAAGCCCTAGAGCATATTTTGGCCTTCCAAAAAAAATAAGACAGTGTCTTATCATCGGGGAAACAGGGTAGGTCTAGCTAAGAATAATTTAGGCGTTTATAGAAGGGTTGAACTGCCTGCCAAACGATCTCTGTAATCTGTCATTAACGAACTCTGATATCAGGGCAGTTGCTTTAAATACAGGTCTTCTGAAATTTCCCTCTTAACATTCACTTAACTTACTCAGTAATGCCAACACCATTGTATAGACATGCTTTTTTAATCAATGTCCACCACACATTGTCCTGAACACTCTTCCCATCCCTGTGCTGCGTTCCCTTTGTCCAGTATCCAAATAGGAAACAAACCCCAAACAGATATTAAATGCCACCTGAGATTTAATAGGTACGCAGAAGTCATGCATTACCTAAACCTATCGTCCAAGTGCTAAACCCTTGACTAAATTGTATCTGTTGTCCATGATATGTCAAAGTAGTAATGTCACTTATGTAGAGGAAGTGTATATTATGTGCTGACATTACAAATCAATTGTACATTACTTCCCCACCTTCTGCCATATTCACACTAAAATAACCCACTTTTTCATCATGATCCTGATGAATATACTCAGCCTCCTCTCATTCATGTCTAATGCCTTCTCTTTCTCTTTCAACAATCATTAATTACAATCTTTGTATCTCAACCCTCTGAGGCTACATACACACGTGAAATAATTGGCGTTGGAAAGGATCTTTCACGAAGATCGACAAACGACTGCACGATGTATGAACGAATGCTGTACACACAACACCGTTCTGCTCTATGATGAGGGGAAGGGGAGAACAAAGGAGTGGCACCCCACTGCGCTCACTCCCCTTGACTTTATGATAAATGGCATTATGATCATTCGTCTTCCATTGTCCATGGACAGTTGTTCAGACAATGGAAGAGGAGTGCTATACACACACAAGATTCTCATCTGATATCAGCCCTGAGCCGATTATCGGACAGGAACCTTGCACGTGTGTACGTAGCCTTAGTTCCCCTACTATTGATCACCCTAAACTGCCCACATTTGATTTATTCTACAGAACCCTCTCACCTCATCCCTTTAGCCTAGAAGGTGGGATTCTTGGAGAACATGGCAGATATATAACATTACTTAGGATTGTAGTAGGAGTAAGTTAAAATTCTGGCAGGCTCATTAGGTTTTTTGGACATCAATAGAGAACACATGTGAAAAAGTGCATTGTATGCCCCAACACATAACTCAAGGAAACACTACCCCTGCAATGGAGCTTCCCCACCTCTGCAATGGATAAATGCTTTTTAGGTCTGGAGTAGTAGTAAAAAGAACTTTTAACTACCCTATTATTACACGGTATTTATATAGCACCATCATATTACGAAGCACTGTACAAAGTCCATAGTTGTGTCAATAACTGTTCCTCAAAGTGGCTCACAATCCAATGTCCCTACCATGGTCATATGTCATTTAAACAGTCTAAGGCCATTTTTTAGAGGGAAGCCAATTAACCTCACTGCATGTTTTTGGGATGAAAGCCACACAGACACAGGGAGAACATGCAAACCCCATACAGATAGTGTCTTGGCCAAGATTTGGACCCTGGACCTAGCGCTGCAAAGGCCAGAGTGCTACCTCTGAGCCACCATTCTGCAGAGGTAGAACTACCTTATCCTTTTCTCCAGCAGGCTTACATCTCTTCTTTAGGGCACTCCATCCAGAAGGCTCTAACATTATCCCCTACCATGTTGGACCAATACTCATGCTTTGAGGGTGTGGACCACAAGGGCCCATCCATAAGAGGAGTCCAGAAAACTTTTTTTTTCTATTCCCCTAGACCCAATCAAACATGTAACCCTTGTACTGTGCTTCATTATTCTGTTATTTAAACTTGCATTCAAGGTGTAAAGCCAGTCCAACATCCAATGCACAAAACATTCTAACACTTCCCAGACTTATCCCTAATGAGGGCCAATTACAAAACTAATAATTGGCTGCACAAAAAACACAACTAGGCAGTGGGCTGTGTAATTGGTTTTCCCTTTGACCAAAGTCATTTAAGCTCTTCCTCTTTAATAAACATCAATCAAACTGTTCTTCGGTTTGTTTAGATAGTTGATGTTCATCGTCTTCTCCTTGTCATCTTCACCTCTGGAAGTAGATTCCTATTTCATGTCCGTCTATATATTATATAAAAAAAAAACAAGCCCAGTGGCTATGTATTTATCTATGTTCTTTAAAGACTGATAATTAAAGGGCTTCCCCCAAAATTAAAGAAAAGAAATGTACAAGCTACTAATCTTGGCGGTCTATTCATTTCTCTAGACTCCCGTAAAATGTATTACATTGTAACAATTAAAATGATTCAGCGCACAATCTACTTCACTGAGAACACCTGGTCTCTTTATTCCCAGCTTATAATGACTGTGTGATGATTTTACTGAACATAAACACTGCTACAACTACAGCCAAAGAACAATGTCATCTAATAGTTAAAGTATATCCAATGCCCAAACTTGTTTTTTTGTATTTTGGATAAAGTAGGGAAAAGGGAGTGGAGGGGGGAGTTAAAAACCCTTTTTTCTTTTGCTTTTTGTATTGTAATCTATGGAATCAATATCTCCTCTACTTCATGCACTATAGATATATCAGTAAGTATTTACGCTAGCCTGGGTCCCAGGTTTGAATCTCAGCCAGGACACTATCTGCATGGAGTTTGCAGGTTCTCCCTGTGTTTGTGTGGGTTTCCCCTGTGTACTCCCACATCCCAAAAACATGCAGTTAGGTTAATTGGCTTCCCCCCAAAAGTGACCTTAGATTGTACTAAAGACATATGTCTATGGTATTGATATTGATTGTGAGCTCTTCTGAGGGACAGCTAGTGACATGATTATGGACTTTGTACAGCGATGTGTAATATGATGGCGCTATATAAATACTGGATAATAATAATAATAGTTGCTATAAAGAATATAATTCTGCCTAACAGGGACCACAATCAGAAATAATAACCTGATATAAATTTATTTATATCAGGTTATTATATATTATATTATATAAATTTAATTTTAACTTCTCACTACTCTATCCTAATTTTAAAAGTTTTGCAATTTTAGGGCCAATTTTATCAAACAAGGAAACAAAATGGAACCATTCTTGTCAATGTAGAGATCAGTCACTTAGAATCAACCTCCAGATTAACGTTTGCAGAAAAATCCCTGGACTGTAAGCAGAGAGCCCCATGATGGCAATCTCCTAAAATGGAAGGCAGCTGGACTTTAAGGCTGCAATGAAGAAATCCAATGATATCAGTGCACCTGATTTTTTCCATTAGTCTTCACACTGCTAGGTTTTTCTTTTGTTTGCATCTTTGGTCTTTTTTAGCTAGACTGTTATTTATTTTAGACTTTATGTTTTGCTTAAATAAATGACTTCATCCACCCTGTTTAAAGACATAAAATCCATTCTTAATTAAAATGAACAGATCCGGCCAGATTTGAGAAAGATAATTTTTTTGGAACTGATGCTGACCGAGCAATAGAGAAATAACATCAGCAAAGATTTTCTGTTTCTCTGTCCCTCCAGGGTGGTAACCGGCCTATTTGTTATCACTACTTTGAATGTTGGTTATAATTTCTTGGATGTTAATTTATACACCTGTGTTTAGGCATTTATATCCGGCACTGCATATTCTATCCATTATATAGCCCTCCATGACCCCATTCGTTACGTATGTTTAGCTGGGCTCAACCCAAATTAACTGCTATGATCTCATTTCTACTACGTTTAACTAATAAATCACATTTTCTCTCTCCTTTTCACATGAGAAGGTTGTAACCTGGAAGGGTGTAGTCCTCTTTATTTTGTATGTTCTCATCAGTGCGGAGTGCATTCCTGACAAGAAGCAGACGGCAATCCAATCCTCCAAGGAGCCCTTTATATACTGGAGTGGAATACATCTGTTCCAAGGCTCTGACACTGACCTATGCACACAAAGCACTGTACCCCATTAAATTTAACATCCCAACTTAGCTGTGGTTCCACTAGAAGACAAAGAGCAATTAAAACGAATCTGACTACATGGAAAAATGTTGTCACAAAGTTTGTTGGATGGGTAAAAACCAGGCACTAATATATGCAACGACATTAGGAAATGAAGGATATAATAGACAAAGAAGACAGTTGGCTGCACTCCCCACTCACCCTAGGGGCTACTGAACACTAAGAGAAAGTGTCTCCGTTATTTCCAGCAAAAATAGGAATTTACGTGTCTCATCCAAACATGGTCTCCAATGAATGGCTTTCTGGCATGGATGACTCCAGCTGATTCATTCTAGAATAGTATATTTCTTGTGGACAAAACACTTTCATGATTAAATATAAAGAAAGAAAGCCTAATATTGCATTGATCTGTATTACTTGAAATAATAGTCTTGAGGCTCATAAAAAGAATACAGGAATGGCAAAGTTGTTGGTACTGTTACAGCTCATCGGAAAAATGTTTTTTGCCTCCTGAAAAAAGAATAAATGTCTTTGTCATCAAAGCAAGTGTGAAAACAGAGTATTGCATATTCAACGAAAAGATCAAAAAATGGCCTGGACACATTTGTTAGTATCCCCAAACAACCATAAATAATTGGAATGCCATGATTTTTCAAACTATAAAATGTGTTTCCTTTAAGCCATCTCATCATGGATGTCTGAGAGATTTCTGAAACTCAACCTGGATAAAACCAAACTCATCACCTTCATCCCCTCAAATTCCAAATCTCCCCCTGATATATTCCTAGCTGTTAATACCACTGTTATTCTTCCCTCCTCTCAGGCACGTTGTCTTGGCATCACCTTTGATTCTGCCCTCTCATATACCACCCATATTCAGAACATTTCCAGGTCCTGTCACTTTCATCCACGCAACATTTCCAAAAAATCCGCCCCTACCTGTCCCCAGAGACCACCAAACTCCTTGTACATGCTCTCATCATCTCTCGTCTGGACTACTGTAACCTCCTCCTCTCTGGCATTCCACTAACCCGACTCTCTCCTCTACAATCTATTATGAATGCTGCAGCCAGACTCATCCATCCTTCCCTCTGCTCCTCTTACGCTGCATCTCTTTGTAGTTCTCTTCATTGGCTTTCATTTCACCTTAGAATCAAATTCATCTCCTGTGCTTTGCCTTCAAATCCCTCCACAGTTCTTGTCCCATTTACCTTTCTGCCCCGATAGAAAAATACCCCCTAGCCACTCTCTCCACTCCTCCAATGACCTACTAATGACTTCCTCACTCATAACCTCATCACACGCATGGCTCCAAGACTTTTCTACAGCTGCCCCGACTCCCTGGAATGGTCTTCCTCATCCTATTCAGCTTGTACCTACTTTCTGCTCATTTAAAAGAGCACTCAAAACCCATTTTTTTCAAACCCATCTACCCGTCTTCTTCTGTCTCTTAATATCCTCACTACTTCCCACCACTACATATCTACCCTTCTATTGTGTGAGACTTTCCCCACCTCCTAGATTGTAAGCTCTTCGGGGCAGGGTCCTCTCCTCCTCCTGTGTCACTGTCTGGATCTGTCTGTCATTTACAACACCTATTTAATATACAGCACTACATAATATGTTAGCGCTATATGAATCCTGTTTATAAATATTAATAATAATTAGTATCACACAAGTCTCCTATTGTGCAATGAGTCCATCAGACTCCTAAATGGAGAAAAAACATAACTCCCGTGTTTGGTATTATCTTTTATCCACACTAAGGACATCAGAAGGAAAACTATACACTTATATTTTAAAGGAAAATGATATCTCCGAGCAGCTTGATGTTCCTGTGACAGCGTATTTTATTAAGTTCATGGGACACTGGACTGTAGCCAACATCTGTGCACATGGCCATGAGGAAAACCGACCCCCAGAATAGTCCCTTGTATGAGCCCCGATTTGAACTTTATGGAACATCAAAGGAAATATGCATTCTGGAGTATGCACTCTTCTAATGTGACACAGCTGGAGCAGTTTGCTCGAGAAGAGTGGCCCAAACTACCTGTTGTGGAGCAGAAGTCTCATTGAGAGCTACAGGAATGGTTTGTTTGCAGTGATCCCTCTGCAACCAGATATTAGTTAAGGGTGTCCCTATTTTTGTCAATTTCATCTGTAACTCTAAAACAAAGTCTGATTTTTGTTAAATACAGAAAAAAGGATGATTGGCAAATAGATGGAAGGAGGCCAACAAATGTGTGCATGGCTGTTCTTGCCCAATTTTCTTCTTGTGGGGATCTTAGATTGTAAGCTCTTCTGGACAGGGTCCTCTCCTCCATGTGTCATTGTTTGTATCCGTCTGTCATTTGCAACTCCTATTTATTGTACAGCACTGCGTAATATGTTGGCACTATATAAATACTGTTTATTAATTATATTAACAACAGATTCCCACTAAATTTCACTGATTGAATTTAATGTTACACCCAGCTCAATGTCCAGTCTGCATTATAAGTAATGATCTAAAATGGTTCCTGGGGTGGAAGGTGGAAAATATGGGCCAAGATCTTACAGATCTTTTTAGTTCCTGTGAAATTAAAATACTGAGCTTTGCATTCTTCTTCTATTCAAGGTATATGGACCATGTCATTACTATGTCACAATGGCCCAGAAAGTTATCTTCAATATTGAATTATCAACCTGCAAGGGATATTTCACCTAATGTGGTAAATGTGTTCAAGACTCATGCAAAGAAAACCCAAAGGCAAACACTTGTATAAGCCTGGATGGTAAAAGTCAGCAGAGCTTCACCTCATTCACTAAGCTAAATAAAATCTCCCTTGCAATTGTATTTCTATGGATAAATGTAAGCCATGTGTACATGAGCCATGGATGGGGTTGGTATGAGTTTATCAGCTTAGCATATGTTATCAGGGTGTAGCAATGTACTCCACCGCTGATCTGCTCCTGGCAACTGATCTTCACTTCATCTCTTGGAAGCCGTGTGTTTTAAGATCTTTGGACAGAATGTTGTCTAACATATTTTTGTGATGTTTCTTTGCACCCACCCATCTAAATACAACTTAATAAAGAATACAAGAAACCTAATATAGGATATTATATATAAATACACAAAAAGATCAATACATTGTTTCTACTAGATTACCATGGCCCAGATCCCAAAAAGTGAAGATCTATTGGATGTGACCGGGTGCTAATTGATAAGCGACAGACTTGTGAATCAGAAGTTGCAATGCTGATAGCCAAGCCCCCGCAACACCTTCTCATCCAACTATATTGCAAGCAGGCAAAGCCTATATGACAGGGACAACTCTGCTCTGAACTCGGATCAGTGCAGCACAATTGCCACACCATCAAAAGAAACAACTTTAGGTTAACTTCACAGAATCAACAGCTAATTAATATTAAGATCTGCAGCACACATTACCGTACTTTAATGAGAAGCCATAGTTCTACTATTACTTGTAAAATCATGTGTTTAAGTGATTCTACTTTGCACAGATCATTGGCATTGAGTAAAGTATTACTGCTTGTCAGCAGACAGTAAATCTTACATTACTAACCTGTACCAGCAAATGTTTTTGTCTTTGCTAACTTTAGTTAGCAAAGAATGTAGTGGTTACCATTTTTGCTAACGTAAAGAAATCTATACATCAACATCAAGCTAATTAAAGTTTACTATAGGAAATGAAGAGAGCCAAAAATGATTGAAGCAAGTTTCATATACCTCCTCCACCCACACAGCTACTAATGAGCTATGCAGAAACCACAACAGCTGTACAAATGGAAGAATACCTCCACTTTACCACTGGGATAATGTCTTCATTTGTCTTCCCTTGCTTCACTCATACATTTTTAGTTTGCTTTGGTATCCGTAAAAAATAAATGTTTTCCTACTTAAAAACCTATTACTAATGGGTGCCGTTACTGCTGCAGCTATCCACCAATATCAGATCATGTAGGATTGGACATTGATAGTGATACACTGTGACACTGATTGCTAAATTATATTGCAAATATTCTTCTTTAAGATTGCAATATAAGCAAAGTCTTTAATGTGAAACATATTCTCATTCATAAAAGTTACATGGTTTTAATCAAAATGGGGTCATGGGGAAATATAAAGTGGAGCCACCAATGCACAGCATTGCATTTCTATGCACCCCCTGCCCTTTTGTTAGTTGGGGCCCTGGAGAAGGCGGGGGACCTGGGTAATTGGCCACGTTGCCCGAATCTAAAACCAGCTCTGGCTTCATGACTGTTAGGGCCTGATTTATTAAAGCTCCCCAAGGCTGGAGAGGATATATTTTCCACAGTGAAGCTGGGTTATCCAGCAAACCTGGAATGGAAGTCATTTGCTATTTCCTAACAAATGTTTTAAATCCTGGACCAGATCCAGTTTAGGTTTGCTGAATCACCCAACTTTACTGATAAAAGTGTCTCCCTTCCATCTTTGGAGAGCTTTAATAAATCAGAGTCAGCTTCTTTTTATCGAGAGCAGTGTTTCCCAACATTTGTAACATGGGGGAAACCTTGAAATACCATTCAGATCTTCAGGGAACCCCCTATTATAATTACTATATCGACAGCTCAAAGTACATTAGTGTGGTGGTCAGTGGGGTGAATGTCTCTTCCATTGCTGGCCATTGGGAAGAATGTCACCCTTACAGATAGCCAAAAACAGATTGGTGTCACTTATACTAACAGTGCTCAACCCAGAATTTTTTTTAAGCTGGGTGGGAAGAAATTGTAGACGGGTGGCAGCCCCTGTATTGTGTTCCAACTCATCAGTAACCACCCAATAACAGCCGGGTGGCTGCTGAAAAGTTCGGGGTGGTGAGCCCAGCTAAAAGGGCCTGGGGAGAACACTGACTGACCCAAGAGATACAAATTGCTAAAGGAACCCCCAGCAACCTCTGGAGGGACCCTGGTTGAAAAACATTGATCCAGAGAAAGGCAAATAAATCTGTGTGGGTAACTGGTAAATTTTATCTTAAGGGAGAAACAATATCCCTCTGGAACTCATACGGCAGACAGATCAATAACCTGGATACAAATATTACCACGCTCGCCTTGGCTACTGTGACTGTGAATATCATTAGCTGCAAGAAATCATCTGGTCCTATTTTTAAAGTTCAGTTAATAGTTTTACCATCTATGCCATGTGGCACCCCATAACATAATTACTATTACTGCATTTGACTTTCTTCCAAACTTTCCCTTTTTAGAAGTATAAAATACAACATACATCCACAGTAGCCAAAATAATTAAATGCAATTTAACTAAAATATTTGACAACTAGTGGCTGTGAGTAAAGGTTCCTTTTTTCTATAGTTTAGATACATATTACAGAATTGAACACACACATTGTATTCCTGTTAGATGCAAGCCTCTGCAACTGCCAATCTTCAGCAGTCAGAAAATATACACAAGCACAGCAGTTTATTGAATGAGTCATACAACTTTTGCTTAGTTGTCATCAGATGGTGTTAATTACATGGGATTTCTAGCAAACTGGAATCCTTTATTTAATTAGAGCCCATTTATGTAGTAAGAAGGAAGTATCCCTACAAAGTAGGGCCCCCAGTAAACAGTAGGACCCCAGTTCCCCTGACGTTTGCTTTACTCAGCGGTCTGGAATTCGATTAGTTATTAGCTATAGTTTCTATAGAGAACTATTATATGTATGGTTAGAAAACAATAACAAGTTCTACCACCCAACTGAGGAGCTCCAGAAAGAGACTATGGGCCTGATTTATTAAAGTTCTCCAAGACTGGAGAGGATACACTTTCAACAGTGAAGCTGGGTGATCCAGTAAACCTGGAATGGATTTCTTCAAAGTCATTTGCTATCAAATATTTTGAATGCAGGATCAGATCCATTCCAGGTTTGCTGAATCACTCAGCATTATTGATGAAAGTGTATTCCCTCCAGCCTTGGAGAGCTTTAATAAATCAGGCCCAATATTCCAAAGGGGATCTGAACAGACAGCAGATGTCCAGTGTTCTGGATTTACCCTTTGCGTCCCCATTACAAAAATGCCAATGATAATTCCCATCATCATTAAGAATTATGAAAACTCTGAGTTTCTCAAAAATGTAAGAGATAAAGAAGACTCTAAACACCATTTTTGCTAATCGACACAGGGTTGCCCAACCTGGAACCCCATGCCAGTCATTGGTATTACCTGGACTGGCATACAGCTCTTGTGGCAACTGCACTCAGCAAGTCCAGTTTTTCAGGAACTCTTAATGGGTCTTTTATTCGGGTGATGAAGTTTAAGCAGCTCTGAGCAATGGTCACCTAAGTGCTGATGACGTTCTAGGCAGACAGGCGACATTTAAATAATTATTATTTTTGTTATTATTAATAACAGCGTTTATATAGCGCCAACATATTACGCAGGGCTGTACAATAAATAGAGGTGGCAAATGACTGACAGTTACAGACAGTGACATGGGAAGAGGAGAGGACCCTGCCCCGAAGAGCTTACAGTCTAAGAGGTGGGATGTAGTACACAATAGGAGAGGGAATGAATATAAAATATTTACATAAAGTATATATTCCACTTGGAAAGGGAAACCCATTTTTATACTTACACCATGCAATACAAAACAGTTCTGCTCTTACAAATAGGAACTTCCCCAACGTACATGAAGAACCAATTAAAAAAAACCTTGAAGGTTCATTCATCCAAGGTATAAAAGTGTTCTGCTATCAGCAGCATTGCACTCCACACCCCCCATCAGTTCAAACATCCCTATAGATTGAATTCCTTAACTCCTGGCACACCTTAGTACATTGGTAAATAGGTTAGAATGTTGACTAAGGAGGTTTTCCTATACTTCCACCTTTCCCACCATCCTTTTTTAACTTTATAAGGCTGATTAATCCGTAATGGCATGCTGACCTATAGCACACCAAGAGGGAACCGTGCAAGATAAAGCATGGCAATCTGTAACCGGCTCCACTGCACAGCTATTTCCATAGGAATTTTAAGTGGTGGGGACTGACACATCAAGGTCAGAGATTCCTTCCTTATAATTACACATAATTCCCAAAGAGGCTGCTGCAAGAATATAGGATTCTATCATGTGTGTCCTATTATCACTTGCATGATGTGCTTAGAACAAGAGGACGTCCCCTTTTATCTTGTCACACTGCTCTGTATTAGTGGTATGGACTCTTGGCACTAAATAAATGCATAATAATAATATATACGGGGGGCTAGCACTCTAGGATTTGCAGCACTAGGTCCCAAATTCGAATCTCGGCCGGGACACTATCTGCATGGAGTTTGCAGGTTCTCCCCTTGTTTGTGTGGGTTTCTTCCGGGTACTCCGGTTTCCTACTGCATTCCAAATAAAAAATTTGCTTCCCCCAAAATTTGGCCTATGACTGTTTTAAATACATATGACTATGGTAGGGACATTGGATTGTGAGCTCCTTTAAGGGACAGTTAGTAACATTACTATGGGCTTTGTACAGCGCTGCATATTATGTCGGCGCTATATAAATACTGGATAATAATATTACTGTACGTTAGCCCCACATGGGCAGATTTCTGATAAATTTCACGGTGAGTAATGCTGCCATTAAAGCAGCACCCATCTTCATTTAATGGTTAACAAATAGCAAAATCTACAACTTGATGTTAATGTGTAACCCAGATTTCAAAAGAAAGTTCACAAATGTTGCAAAGACAAAAAGAAATGAACTCATGTAACAAGTATTTCTTGTTGTTGCCCTTTTTTTATTTTTACTTTCCTATTGATACATTTTTACTGAGTTTTACTACACAACTGAAAAATTCTTTTTAGAAGACTGATAACTTGGATTCTTGTGAAGGTATTTTGTGCAATTAGCTCTAATCCCCAAATGACCATGCATGAAGGATTTGTCATACCTAAACTCAAGTGTTTCCAGAGGGCAAAAACCTAAAAAAGGCTTATTTTTAAATCCCATCTTATTTAGGTGTATTCTGCAACAAAGGTTGATCACACTGTAGGGAATACAAGCTATAGTTATATTGAAATTGAAAACCACATATTTCTTTGCAAGACTTGCTGAAAGTGCATGCTGGACCTTGTAGTTCCAAAGCAGCTGAACCTTACAGGCTGCATGCCTATGTATAGCTGGCCACCTCCTGAAATGCCTTCATAGTCACACCAGCAGAGGGTGACATATCCCAAATCCCAAAACTGACATCTGGAACAGCAATGTGAAATGTACTCAGGAAACAACTAAGAATGTGAAAGTGCTGAGAAGGGAAATCACATCTAAGCATGAAAGTGGATGCAACTCTTAATAAGAAAAAGCACATCAATTAAATCCCAGTAATTTTGAGTCTGACTATTGAAAATTGATGTTGTTTTTTCAATTACCAAAATATTTTGTAATAAACCTTTGCACAGTGCATGCAACACATTCCTAATCATAACACACATAGGGGTCTAATAATAAATGTGCAACATTTTCTATAGGAGAATTCATCTCTGCTTCATTAAACTGGGAGATTATCCACCATAAAATATTGCTAGATGTCAAATCAGTTCTTTATAAATAGACTCCAGAGAATATGCGTCATAATATAATTAAATGACACCCATTAATTACTATTAGCATTTATTTTACCATGATAGTAATAGGACTGTCAATAGGACACTAGGACTGTACAGTTGTACCTTGCTGCAAGAATACAATAGAACACATCTTATATGTATATACCTTGCTGCAATAATACTTTAAAACATATTAGTTATTTATATACTTTTGTGCAAGATTACTTTACAACAAATTTGTTATTGATATACCTTGCTGTAAGAATACTTTAGAACATATTTGATATTTATATACTTTGCTGTAAGAATACTTTAGAACATATTTGATATTTATATACCTTGCTGCAAGAATTCATTAGAAGAACATTTTTGTTATGAATCATGTTGCATCATGTAAGTAGTAAATTGGAAACTTAGATGTTGCCCAGTTTTGATGCTTCTGAAATCTAAATCATGATTTTGGACTCTATAAAGTGGAGAATGTTCTGTGCTGAAGTTATTGAACTGCTGATGGTGATCATGAATGATGATGATGAGCATGGTGATGGTAAGAGTATGAGCATGATGATACTGATATGAGTATAAGTATGGTGATAATAGGAGTATGAGCATGATGATGATGATATGAGTATGATGATGATGATATGAGTATGAGCATGGTGATGATGATATGAGTATGAGCATGGTAATGATATGTGTATGAGTATGGTGATGATATGAGTATGAACATGATGATGATGATATGAGCATGATGATGATGATAGGAGTATGAGGAGGATGATGATATGAG
>NC_092859.1:146810099-146893694 GCF_032062135.1 Pyxicephalus adspersus
GCATGATGATGATATTAGTATGAGCATGATAATAATGATATGAGTATGATATGAGTATGAGTATGATGATAGGAGTATGAGCATGATAATAGGAGCATGCAATGATTTATATACTCACAGTTGCTGAAACCTGTTGAGGACAATCCTTTGTATATCCCAGGCAGGCAGCTTTCTCTCTTACTGGCTCTGGAGCTGTGTAGTAAAATGTTTGGTCTCCAGCCCTAATGACTATTCATTGGCAGAGGGGAAGCTCAGGACGTCATGAGAGCCAAGCCCAGAGTCAGCCTTCAAACACAACCCCTCCAAGCCAGGCAGAGAGCTTTGCATCCTTGCAGATCATATTCTTAATGGATAGGTGGGGATTGGGTGTGTGCCAATGGTCACAGCCATCCATCTATTAGAACACACACACATTGTACCATCCTCTTTGTGTGTAATTCTACACTTTTACCAATGCAGTTTGTTGCTGCTGCATTTTGTGTGTTTTTTAGTGAACAGCTAAATTCTAGCAGGAACATTGTTCTCATTCCTTTGCATTGGCTTGATACATTGCAGATGTCCAGTTAAATGGCCACCTGTTGAGTCTTTTACTTGTAAGCATATTTAAGGAGACTTGTTACATCTTCTCCTGTTTATGGGATGCTAATTTGATAGCTGTTAGGAAATCTTGCCTGGACTCTTGTTACAGACTGCAGTAGTATGAGCTGTACATAGGATGTGTGCTAGAATGCAATCTGATCACTTGCAGAGACTTGCTGCCTTCTTTAGCAATGACACTTATGTGGAATAATGTACAGCAGGGGTGCACACACTTTTTTGGCTTGCGAGCTACTTTTAAAATGACCAAGTCAAAAAGATCTACCAACAATAAAAATGCCTAACATATAGTTATTTATATATATATACAGAAAAAAACTTTATATTTAAAATATATATTGTTTACCCTGCATAACAGCATGAACATGTATGGCACAATACATTTCTGTACATTTTTGGCCATTACCTCACTCCGATGACGTCTTAAACTGAATGTAATCAGCCAACGTTACATTGTCTGGACAGTAGTTGCTGGTAGACAGCCTCTAACAGACTTCCAAATGATCATCAGTCATGGTGGAACGGGAAATGGGACTTAATAACTCCTGTGCACAGTAGAGTTTATTTTGAAAGGCAGGATCCGCGATCTACTTGCGTTGCCTCTGCAATCTACCGGTAGATCGCGATCCACGTGTTGGGCACCCCTGATGTGGAGTAATCATGTGAGGGGTTCCTTAAAGCGTACCTTTAATCAGAATAAAAAAAAGGGTCGATTGCCTAGAGCAAGGGTGTCAAACTCTGACTCGCAACATCCTTTTTTTTTGGCCCACAAAGGAATTATAAATATGAATTGCAGCTGGCCCGCCACTACTACAATTCCCAGCATCACTCACGTCTATAGACCAGCACCCTCTCTGTCTATGCATGGCCCCGCATGGGACTGTCTTATAGACAAAAATTGTAGTAGCAGTGCTATTTCAGTTTCAAGTTTGGCTCACGACTTTGTCTAAGTTTTTAATTTTGGCCCACTTTGTATTTAGGTTTGACACCCCTGGTCTAGAGGATCTAGAATAAATAGGAGTGCAGAGTCTCCGGGGATACCTACGTCACACATCTAAGGAGGGTCTTGGCTGCTCCTTCTGTGTATGCCCAAGCATCTCGAGCATGCCGTGAAGGAGCCATTTCATCAAAAGGAAAAAAATTGCCAATCTCACGCATGGGCAGTGAGATTGCTATTTTTTTCCCAATCTACGTCACCCGATTTCTCACCTGCATCAGAACCCGGAAGAAGAGGAGAAGATGGCGGCCCCTGGCGCGCAGGCCTGAAGACAGATACTGGGACGACACGGGACCTGATGGAAGAAACCTGCGGACAGATTCACTGCTTTGCGGGATTGAAGGTAAGTGTGAGTTTTTTTGTTTTGGGTAGTTTTGGGTTTACTTTTCTTTAAACTGTGGCTGATGGACCTATCATCTGATGATGCCTGCCTAGTTCTGGGTGCAAACCATTTGTCAAAGCCAAAGACATGGCACTAACCATCTTTTAGTTGGCTGAAAGGGCAGGTTCAGATCTGCCTGAGGATTAAGGAATCCCATGCGGCTTCCCACGGCACTATGCACACCTCTTGGTGACTTGCACCACAATTCTGGTTCTTAAAAAGCCCCCATTTCTTCTCCCCAGCTCTGCATAATATGTTGGCTCTATATTAATCTTGTTTATTATTATTATTATTATTATTATTAATAATAATAATAATAATGAATTCTCCAGGGAGCTGTTGCCAGCAGTTGCTGCATGTAGCGTTTTCAGAGAAGCAGCGATTCCCTGGCACGAGGAAGCGGTAAATGCAATGCAACCACATTGCCAGTGTGAACATAGCTTAAGGCTGAGCGGTGAGAACACACAATCTCAAGTGTCTCCCAAGTGAGCTTGGCTACCCCCCAAAAGCAGAACTGGTTTCCAATGAACTAGCGTTTTAACAATTGGTAGTGAGTGATACTTAAAGCTAACTGCCACTCCATTTAAATCCATATGAGCAGCTATAGGTAAGATCCCAAATATGGTTATGGCTAATGGGTGTGAGGAAGCTGTAAATGCACCGAACTTAGCCTCCTCCTCATTTAAGAACCTAGTATCCTATAAGGAATCTCAAGAAGCACTATAATTCCTCCCTGTACCGGCCGAGAGTGTGACTTAAAAAACATTCTGCTGTGTACAGTAGAACCCAGGTTAACCAGAACTCAGATAATGGGAAAATTCAGATAACTGGCACCCGACAGCTCCGCTTTCTTGATTGTTTCTGCAGCCCTGGCGGAGCTATGGTATGTGTTCTGCATCCAAAAAAACATACCACAGCTCTGCTAGGGCTGCGGGAGCAATCAAGAAAGCGGAGCTGTCAGCATAGCAGAGGCCTGCTGATTGCTCTGCTCTGTGATTGGCTGAGGAAAGGGAAACCCTAATGATGGCTCAAGCGTCATCAGGGTTTCCCTTTTCTCAGCCATTCAGCACTAGATGTGAATAGGCTCTCCCAATTCAAGTCTATTAATGAATGGCT
This sequence comes from Pyxicephalus adspersus, assembly GCF_032062135.1. NCBI lineage: Eukaryota > Metazoa > Chordata > Amphibia > Anura > Pyxicephalidae > Pyxicephalus > Pyxicephalus adspersus. The sequence goes on from NC_092859.1 coordinate 146,813,192, forward strand.
GAGAAAAGGAAATAACCTCAGTTAACCTGAAACTACACTTATCCGCAATCGGCTATTCCCTGTGGGTGCCGGAGAAACAATTTTCTACTGTATTTGGGTCACAAACTATGTTTTCAATTATATATTGTCTCTTTTGATATATATTTTATATGTATTGGGTAAAGTAATGTATGTAATTATTACATTTATTTAAATATTAACTATGAGGTTAGGTACTGACCAGTATCATCTCTTATGATTTAGTCTTTACATCTCATGCCGTTATTACCCCTGAAGAAGCCTATTAAGGCAAAACATGTCGGAAAATTTAAAATACGACGGCAGGTATGTACTGTACTGTGGAAATATTTCTCTATATAGAGATATTGCCATCATACTTCAAATATGTTTTAGTGGTAATTGTATACTGCCAAACCTGGCTGATAAACATTCACTTTGTACTGTACTCCTCTATTCTTGTAAATACACCCCATGGTTATTCTTGAATATTTGTAAAAAATTTGAATACACAAGATCATTTGCCCCTAAGCCCATCTCTGTTTGTGTTAGATTAGCCTAGGGGTGGAATACTGAACACAACTATAGCAGAATATTCTTTCCATTGACCATCAATATTTTATTATATTTTAGAAGGGGTCCCCCAAAACCTGTAATTTCTTTTATAGGTTCCACTGGGGTAAAAGGGTAAGAAAGATTTTTGTGGAGGAAGATCACCTACCTGTGAATTCAAGGCACAGAAGAGACACAGTAGATTTTCCTTGTGTGTGGGTTACACAACATAACACAATATATATACTCTTATATTATTCTTATAAATAAAGGTTTACAAGAAAGTATGTTAAAGTATGTTAAGTATGTAAGTAGTGGTAAAATTCATTACAATAATAAATATAATAATAAAAATGGAGATACTGAACCCATAAATATCAAACCATTTCCCGCAGTAGATATCTGTTGGTTTTACTGCCCCTGCTAGGCTCATTTTATGATAAACCACAATACAAACAACTCTGCAAGTGGACAAACAGTTCTTAAAAATTCTATTCAAATGTCAAATGAATAAATAAAATGGAATGGGCAATCATTGACTAACTACAACAGGTATTTGTATTCTGACTTGAAGCTTGGGGTGTTATGTGTATTTCATTTTCAGATCTGTGTGGGAGCCTAGGGGTAATATAGACCGGTCACTGGTGCTCCTTTTCCTTGTGCGGGGTGACTGGTATTGTATCCTCTGTACTTTAGTTTCTGTAGTCAGCCTATACCGAGTGTAAGATAATATCAGGCTTTGCAAAGTCACTGTATATGTATAGTGTTTGTAACTATTGAGAAAAATTGTAACTGGAGTTCAGTTTCAAACTTTAAAAGAAAAGACAAAGTATAACCAGAACTAATCATGGAAGTCAAGCTATTTCTAATGTTGCCAGGAATCTTTCTTAGAGCACAAGTACACTTAGACCCCCTATAGTCAAGAGACTGTTATTAACACTGACCACAAGGGAGGGGGCATTAGAATTTAACAGGTGGGTAATCTTGGGATCCGTCAACAGTAAGGATTGCTTATATGTGCATAATTTATGCATGGTGACTGAGTGGTTAGCACTCTGGCCTTTGCAGTGCTAGGTCCCAGGTTCAAATCTCAGCCAGGACACCATCTGCATGGAGTTTGCAGGTTCTCCTATAGTTTGTCTCTGGGTGCTCTGGTTTTCTCCCACAATCCAAAAAACATGCCGTTAGGTTACTTGGCTGCCCTCCAAAATTGACCTTAGACTGTGATAATAACATATGACTATGGTAGGGACATTAGATTGTGAGCCTCTTTGAGGGACAGCTAATGATATGGACTTTGTACAGTGCTGCGTAATATGTCAGTGCTATATAAATACTGTGTAATAATAATATATAAATATTTCAACCTGGTCTTATAATTTATAGATTATGCACTTATCTAATTGCAACAAATGACTCAAGTTTATTGCAAATTCTGTAGATGTTGGAGTAAGATTTTATTTTGTTATTTTGACCACTATTGATCATGGAGCATCAGGATCATGGAGTAAAATCAGAAACAATCGCTTGATTGCAGCTCAGCAGAGGCCACTGCCGTTGATCATACGTTTTTTCTTTATCACAGCCTGATGCCACTAGAAACCAGAAATTGGGGCAAATCAGAGAACATCCTAGCAAGAGAATATTTGTACAATGAAGACAAAGCCAGAGATTAAAAACTTGCCTTGGATCAAACCCTCCACTGTGTTATACAAAGAGTAAAAAAATGTAATTAATCCCCATAATAAGGAACTTTTTGTAAAGGTTGGCACACAAAAGTGGTGGTTCAATAGTTATTGATTTTTTATTTATTATTATTAGCATCTTTTACCAATGCACCTTCCAGCTTTGTTTAAAGCCAATTCAATTGATTTGGAAATATTAGCCTCGATGCGAATGCTGGCTTCTAGCAGGCTGCATACACACGTGCAATAATTGTCATTGGAAAGGTTCTTTCACGATCCTTTCCAATGACAAACAACTGCACGATACATGAACGAGTGCTGTACATACAGCACCGTTCTGCCCTATAGAGCGGGGAAGGGGTAGAACGACGGAGCGGCACCCCGCTACGCTATCCTCCCTTCACTTGTATTATGATCGTTCGTTGTCCATCGTTCGTGGATGTGCCATGAGGGTCGTTGGACAACGTGCACTGTACACATGCAAGATTCTCGTTTGATATCAGCCCTGAGCCGATTATCAGACAAGAACCATTGCATGTGTGTACGTAGCCTAAGATTCAGCATGCTTGTTAAAAGTCTGCTGAAACCTGAAAGCAATTTATTTAAAGTGACAATCAGTCCTTGCACTAAGATCTATGTTTATCCTATGGAAGAGTATTTTTTAAAGGCTTTAACAATGCTTCTAAAAGCTTGTCGTAGATAATGCTCTTATATTAACTAAAACCCATGTGAACAATTCTGTGTAATGCTACAATGGGATAAACCCACTGGAATCTTTTGCAGAATGATGGTGCTTGCACTCCTACCTAGGGTATAACACTTTGGTATCAATCAATCATATCAAGAGAAAAGGAAAGTCATTGTCTACAACCATTTCAATAATGCTTGACTCCCATATTACACTATGAGAGATGGTCAGTAGGTCAGATGCAGAACAAATATCCAACATTGAGTGACAAGTCCCCTGCTGGGTGCAGATGCAAATTCCTTAAGATGAAGCAGTAGACAAAGTTCCAGAATGTGGAACTATCTGCATGACCACAACAACATGACCAATGTGGGACTTTCACTTTTCACAATTATCCATCTACTTATATTCACGTCTTGTCTTTCTATATGTAGTTATGGATATTTAGTTGACATTTTTTAGTAGAACATATAGATTGCCCCTATTTATTTTACAGCGCTGTGTAATAGGTTGGCGCTATATAAGTACTGTTTAATATTAACAATAATAATATTTGCTCACAACAATTAAAATGTGGTCATCTGCTGATGGTAAATGTTTTACAAATCACCTCTGGTGCAGGAAACATAAAGAATAGTGACATTCCATATGAGCTGCTCTATTTTTAGAACAGGGAATCAGACATTCCCTCAAACATTACCTAGTGGGAATCTTCCAGGTCCATGTGTTTCAATGACAGTAGTTGATTCCCACCAGGGAAAGTTTGGGGGAATGTCAGATTCCCTGTTTTATAAATAGAGCTCCCCATCTGGAATGACACCATTCTTTATTTGTACACAGCGCTGGTTTGTTCTGTCGAAAAGGAAGGATGAGCAAGAGGTACCCCACTATGCTGTCCTCCCTTGACTTGTGTAGCGATCATTCCCTATTGGTCCTTCATGGATATCTCACCGGAGATAAGCATGATGGTACGTCTCAAATAATAAATATCTGAAATATGTACATGACGTTATAATTACTACGTCACTACGTACTCACTTTTGCTTAAATCGAGTTGGTAAAAAATTAGGGGACTCGGCTAGGGACAACAGTGACTATAATGTAAGATATAAGAAGAAGGAGTTTGATTCAATAGGTACAGAGAGGGAGAAGGTAAAACCCACACTTCTTTGTTCCCTTTTACCAAGTCTGGTGTGTGTGAACATGCAGCAGCTAAAAAGGAATTAGATGGTTGAAGTCCATCCAGGTTTCAGGAAGAGCAAGAATGTTAAAGCTAGAAAAAGTTAGAACTCCCCGTTTAGCAAAAGCTTTCACTTATAGTGGGGCTAGTACCACATTGCAAGGATTAAATACTCATTAATGCTCCATTTCTATCTGAACAGCCCCCCACAGCTTGAGCTATATCTGTGCTGATCTGGGTGGTGGTCTTAGGCATTGACTCCATCCCCCATGGAGAAGACCAATGGTCCTTAATTGTAAAGAAAAGAAGCCGAGTGCATGCTCATAACCTGGATCATGGAGAGATAAAACATACAAGAACCTGGCCATGGAGGACATGAGGAGTGAAGTAAGTAAAAGTACTATTCCTTTATACATCCCTGTTCAACATGATCATTAATTCTTGCATTATGGAATTAGCCCCATCGAAAAAGAAGATTTTTTTTTACTAAACTTTTAGGTAAAATTTGAAAGTTTTGGAAAGGAAGAGGTTGTGGACGGAGGTTAGTTTGCTGCAGACACATCTGGCATTCCATAGACCACATGAGAAAGTAGATGAATATTTATAAGTGGAGTTAATGGCTATGTGGTTAGATGATGTGGGAGTTTTGGTGAAAGAAGGGAGGGAGAGGTTGTGTGAAGACCTGGATTGGGTAAGATGTCACCACAGAGAAGCAGAGGATAGAGAAGGTGCAGACGTAGAGACAGAAACAGCAGGTGGGTGTAGGCAAAGAAGAAATGAACAGACTGGGAAGGGAGGGAGGTTTGGGAAAGCAAGTGAGTACAGAGGATATGATGCATCGTGGCAGTCAGTTGTGGTAAAACTTTGCAGAAAGACTGTAAGCAAACTGTTTGGCAGTAATAGTGAGTGACCTTTCAGGGAGTAAATGCCAATTTTGGGTGCATATTGTCAGCAGAAGGCTAGAAGCCAGGCCAGTATGTGGAAGGGCTGGGATTTTTGACTTGGATTCTGTTGCTCATCTGACAATTATTGCTTTCGTTTCCATGTTGCACTTTTAACTGACACTTGGAAGTTGGCACATGACCAAGATGACCAGTGACTATGTTCAGGTTGTGCTGGCATGGCTCAGCCGATTCTCAATAACATGGAGTTAGGAAGTCATTTGTTGGTCCATTATCCATGATTGCCCAAAGACATTAAAAAAGCATTTTGTCATGTAGAAAACATTGTCCATGATCTGATTTCCTTCTAAAAAGCTGCTGCCTGCCTTAGCCAGGAGTCAGCATTAATGGCTATAGTATTGACACCCTCCATCGTCAATGGTGGGCTTAAAATAGATGGAAATTCAAACAGATGGAAATGTTGCAGCCTCTTCGTAGCCCTTTTCTGTCTACAAGCATGCAGTTCAGTCAATACTTGGGTGGGTTTGATAATTTTCCTGAAGGTGACAGCAGTAGCGCATGCCTGCATATTGTCAGTCATCATGACTGCGGGAGCATTACTGGAGGACAGGGAAAGGTTTAGCTTTTGATTGGATCCAAAGCTGTGATTGTAGGTTAGATTGTTTCAGATGCACAGCTTAGTGCCTATCTACTCATCCCAAAGGAAAACATTGTAAAAAATACATAAGACGTTCCAATCAGTGTGAATACTCTAAATTTTGTCTCTGTATCTGGTCAGCGATTACTAAGTTTTAATAATGGCTTGGAAAAAATGTATTTTGATAAAAGCGACCTGTACTGTATGTAAGTGAAGGCTTCCATTGATGACCTCTTCTTCTGGAAATGGAGGTTGTCTGGCTGACATTCTGATCTAATAACCCTAGTAATACATGGGTCCCACACCTGCAAAAAGTATGCAAATGAGGAATTCTGACTTTATTCTGACTTTCTTCATTTGCATGTTTGCTCCGAGTCAATGTTTCAGAAGATGATGAAAGTAGAGGCAGCTTGGAAGAACCACCCTGAATAGTGATGGGCAAACTTGCCCGGGTTTCGTTCACTAGAGTTGTTTGCCAAGCTAATTCCCAGGATAAGCGAACCTTAGAACAGAAGTTGGTTGTTAAAATAAGTTGTGCAGAACACCTCAATTGGCTAGTGGTTGTCAGGAGCTCCTGCTACTACCACCCCTTACAACCACCAGCTAACACTAATTTTGCCTGCTATATACTTTGGCTACACAGCTCCCAACAGGCAGCGTTCCCATTGACTGGTGGTTGTTAGGCTCTGGGAACAGTGCCTGAAGTGTACATTAGCAACCACCTAGCAGCATTGAAATGGAAATATAGGATATAAATAAAAATATGCAATGTGTGCCTATGCAAATGTACCCACGGTTTCCCTCAAAATGGCGTAAACTTTACTGCAAGCCCAACATTAAACAGCACAAACTCAAAACTGTGCACCAAATATCATAACTAACCCTAATTTTTTGTCTTCACAAAGACTATTGAAGAGATATTCAATTAGGATATTGATCCTTTTCTATCCAATCTTTATGCTGTACATTGTCCTCTTTTGTCCTTTATCATTTTATTCATGTATTTTATTGCCGCAGTGTCTGACTCCTTCTATCTCTAAAAAAGGTTTTTGATTTGTTCAGTGATTCTCGTTTGTTCTGCAGACAATGACACCTTCTGTTGCTGAGAAATGTGGTACATGAAGATCCAAGCCGGATAACACAGACATCAAGAGTGAAATGAGATATTATCCAGTCTGGAGGGTCATTTGTTATTCTTCTGTTTGCCAGAAGGAAGTAGTGAAGGCTTGAGTCTGTCACCACCAGTACAGAAGCTAAAACAAATCCTTTCACATCAATGCAGCTCTCAAGAAAAATGAGGCTTTATATAACAATGTTATGGAACTGCAAATTGCAAGCATTTAGCAAGGTAACTTTTTTTCAATTTAGGACTATTAAAGGGAGGTCCCAATCATTGTGGGTTCAAGTGATATTAAGAATTATTACCTTGTAATATCTTGTATTAATACCATCTCCATTCTAAAGCTGCGTACACACTGCCAATTTTTGTCGTTGGAAAGGATCTTTCACGATCCTTTACAACGACAAGGGAGTGCACGATGCATGAACGGTGCTGTACATACAGCACCGTTCATGCTCTATGGAGAGGGGAGGGGGAGAGCGACGGAGCGGCACCCTGCTGCGCGCTCTCCCCTTGCCTTTCATTACGATTGGCTGTCGTCCATCGTCCGTGGATCCGGCAGGTCGGTCGTCCGGACGATGGACGACACCGACTGTACACACGGCAGATTTTCGCCCGATAATTGGCCGATGCCGATTATCGGGCGATAAAAATCTGACGTGTGTACGTAGCTTAATGCTGTTCGTATAAAGTATAAGCTGAAAAGACAAAGTAACCAATGAAGCAGAATGATAAGGCAGCTTCCTGTACAGTAGCCATAGTGGTAACCTGTACTATACTATAAATCAACATGGAGGAACCCTTGGGAAAGGCAGACTTTGAAATTTGTAGTGTTACCCAACATTGGCTATTAGTAAAAAAACAACCAGAGGCGCCTAAACCAAATATGGGGCCTACAGCAAAATGGAAAACTGGGGTCTAATGGTACTCAAGGGTGTTCAACATAATGGTTTAAGTCTGCCCATTAACCAAGAGCAGAACATTCCTGCCAGTGTTGTAGAGTCTTGGGAAATGAGTGGATCTGCGCCATTACATCAGATACTCTTGAGCACCATTCTTGAATTTCCAAAAATGGAACCTGAGGATGTAGACAGAATGACAGGGGTCTGGCCTGAGCTGCCACTGCTGGAAAAGCCACGGTATCCAGTACACTGTATGTTATGGGCCTTGGAAATAAAGGGAATAAGCTATCTGCCTAAGTTGCATCAAGAATGGGACACCTTGGTCTATTACACTGGTGGCCAATGAAATGCTTTGTTACATCAATGGAGAGTATAGAAAGTTCAAGTGATACACCTTATCAGCTAACTATTAAAAATGCAATTCTGGGGTTGCTTAGATAATTTTTACAGCCTTACATAGTTCTTAAAAGGTATTGAAAGCCCTCATATCTATAAAGTTATATAGATGAGCAGTAAAGTATAAATACTTAAAACATCTGGGGTAACTAATCTAAAAGTTAGACATTGCATATTGCTTACTAATCCTCTAGTAACCCATAAAATATTTATTCTCAACCAGGGGTTTGTGGAATCCTTGGGTTCTTCAAGAGGTTGCAAGGGGTTTCATGAGCTTCAGCTGACTCATCACTCATGTGACGGTGACCCCAAACTTTTGTGAGGAATGACATCAAAGCTCTTTTTAACTATTTGTAAGCATTCTTCCCACTGCCCACCAAGGTAAGGTGTATTTTTCAGCTGACATTCCATGGTTTTAGCAAGGGTTCCCCCAACCTGAAAAATATTTCAAGGGTTCTTCCGGTGTAAAAAAGGCTTTAGCAGTGGTTTCTCAAGACCTAAAACTTATTTAAAGGGTTCTTCAGGGATAAAAGGGTTTTAGCAGTAGTTCCCCGACACCTAAACATTATTTCATTTTTTATAAGTGTAAACAAGTTAAGAAAGGCTGCTTTAGAGGAACCCTAGGGTTCCACAAACACCTAGTTAAGAAAGTCGGCTATGGATGAGGGTTTACATATTACCTGGAGTATTTGAAGTGGTTACAAAATGTATTGGATCATCTGTTTATTTGGTAGCATTGCATCATTGTGTTTGCACTTCTTCCTGCTGTCATCTCTACATGCACACATTGAAAACTGTTCATTTTTTTTCTCAGTTTTACGCTTGTTATTCCTGTTGCTTTGAAGATTGAGATTTTTCTTTTGACGGCATCACCCGAGGCTTTTTCTTCCTTTCCTTTGTTTTGTCTTATGGCAAACTGTTGTGTACCTTGTCATTTTTCACTCCCTGGACTTGAGTTTGACAGACACCAAGTCCAGCTGTTCTGCTCTCTGTTTAATCACTTGCTGGGAATTGCATTCTTTGTGAACCTCCATCACCTGCCATCAAGACTGGGAAGATCCTGCTGAGGAACACACAGGAGGTTTATAAGAGACCCCCTGCCCATCAGCAGGTCATCCAGTATATAGCACTCACTCGCTAGTAATAGCACTTAAAAAGACAAAGCAAAATAACCTTTTGCTCACTTTAGCACAAACATGGTAAATAAGGTTGTGGATGCGTTATTATGTTTGCAGATGGGTAATAAAAATATATTTATGCACCTTTTACAGGAAACTCTGCTCATTAAAAACAGACTGAGGGGCAAATGCTTCACCTTTTTGGAGACAACTGACACAGCAGACTGAGACATTTTATAGGGTAATATATAGATATGTAAAAACTCACGGAAAATACATACCATAGACAAACATTTTCATTGCTAATAATTTTACTGTGCATTAAACTGTTCTCGTTACTTTCCTATTTTTCTGGAGCAAGAGACTGATATAGAAAGTGCATTGCATTGGCAGACAAGGGAACACATTTTTGTGCACTAAATGAAATGCAGCATGTCCACGTTTTTGCTCAGCACACAAAACCTTGGTGTGAACAAGGCACCCAGAAAACAACTAATTTTGTGGCGTCCTTTTATTGAGACTAAGGCTACGTATGTTGGAAACGAACGATTAATGACCGATCATTTGATAATCGTTAACAAAAAAAGTGCACAACGACTGGTCAATGACGACGAGGAATGAGAAATGTCGCTGGAAATGAACGACTGCCCTGGCAGATCTGATTGGGCGACGATTGCTATCTATTGTGTGTACGGTCGTTCAGTAATCATGGATTGTTCTGTGGTACACTTTCTCCTGTACGTGTCACTTCCTGCATCTTTCAAACAATATTGTTTCTAGTGTGTGTACATTATTGGTGGATTATATTGGAATATATCATTTTAGCATGTACAGAATCGTGCACAATACGATCGTTCAAAATAATTGTGAATAATAGTTGATCGGTCGTTAATTGTTCGTTTTCCAACAACAATTATTGCACGTGTGTATCTAGCCTAAGTTGGGTAGCCAACAAGGGTTTATATGAGCAAGCTCTAAAGTTTAGTTTTAAATAATAGTTTGTAATTGTTATTCAGAGCCTTTCTGCTTTGTAGAATACATCAGTTTATCAGCCCCTAATTGTCTCAATGCTGACCCTAACTTTTTACTTTACCATGGGGTGGTGATCTGTACTCCACAGATGGAACTGATTTCTGGGTTTTCTTCTTCCACGGCAGCACGACTAAAGTCTGATGTATTTTGGGGTTTAGTCCTGTTCTTGGGAATATCAGAATACAACTGTCAGTGCAACTAACTAATAATGGCACAGATATATTTAATCTGTTTCCCCTCCAGTACCATTAAAACATAATTGTGTTGTAAAGTTACCCATTGTCCCAACTACCCTGTAAATTGCATTGCCTATCTGGGATGTACCATTGGGTAGGTCTAACTACTGCAGCCCTCTGTGTCCATATCTCTCATTAATAATATTATTATCATCCAGTATTTATAAAGTGCTGACATACAGTCATGTCACTAGCTGTCCTTCAAAGGAGCTCACAACCTATTGTCCCTACCATAGTCATATGTCACTAAAGCTGCGTACACACTTGCAATTTTTGTCGTTGGAAAGGATCTTTCACGATCCTTTCCAACGACAAGGGGCTGCAAGATGCATGAACAGTGCTGTACATACAGCACCGTTCATGCTCTATGGAGAGGGGAGGGGGAGAGCGACGGAGCGGCACCCTGCTGCGCGCTCTCCCCTTCCCTTTCATTACGATCGGCTGTCGTCCATCGTCCGTGGATCCGGCAGGTCGGTCGTCCGGACGATGGACGACACCGACTGTACACACGGAAGAATTTCGCCCGATAATTGGCCGATGCCGATTATCGGGCGATAAAAATCTGCCGTGTGTACGTAGCTTAACACATTCCAAGGTCAATTTGAGGAGAAGCCAATCAACCTAACTGCATGTTTTTTAGAATGTTTGAGTAGCTGGAGGAAACTTAAGCAAAAGCAAGGAGAACTTGCAAACTCCTGGCCGAGAATCCAGCCTGGGAGCTAGGACTGCAAAGACCAGCGTGCTAGCCTATGAGCGACCATTCTGCCGGCACTACCTTACTCCTTGCTCCTGTAGCCACCAGCACTCACCTTTTGCTGCTAATATTTCAGTGTGTTGGTTGTACCTCAGCAATATCCTGCACAGTTCAAGGCTCAAAGACTTGAACTGAAGAGAATAACTTCCGTGGTCATACCAGCCAGCCAGGAGGCTAGGCGTAAGAAGAGGCTGCAGGGTATTGGTCTAGTGCAACTTATGTGATTGGATAGTTGAATAAACACAGTTTTACTTAGACATTCTTTTATCCCATAGTAAATCAGCCTTACTTTGGAAAATAAGAACTCATCAGTTTGTCAGTCATCATCTAATTGTCAATCACAAGATATCAACATGCAAAAACAGGTAATATTGTGGGGATATGTATATGCATTCCATGGTTGGTCCTTTAGTGTGCACAGCTCAGCAGTTTTTACCAAAAGATAGTGAACAGGCAGGTAAGTATGTTCCTCTATCTGTAATTTGTTTTTTTGCAACAAAACTAAAGGAACATTCATTTCATTTAGCTTTGGTATTTCCATAATTTGCACCTGGAGGTTGTAGGACCCAACATATCTAGTGATCCTGTCGGCGTGCAGCATTGGTTTGTAACAAACATCATTTTCTCCTATATATTGATTAACAATAATGCTCATTATGTTGCATTATATCTTTCGGCAAGCTTTATGTCATCCTATAGCTGTTCTTAATAACTGCATATTCTTCTAGCCATAAATATCTTACAAAATTCGAAAATAAAGTTGTGGCTGCCATATGGCAGAGGTTCTCTGGGCAGGCTGGAAAGTTCTCTCTGCCATAGGTTATTCAATCTGCTACAGAGCTGTGTTTTCTTTGGACTGATTAAAATACACACAGGCATGTGTTTAGTTTGTAATAGGAAGAATGCAAGGGACAGACATAACAGCTATTCAAGTATTCTAATGCTGAAGTGGCACATTAAAAGCATTTCAATTAGCAAAAGATATTAAGTTCAGTGCAATGAAATGATTTAGTTGTCTATTACTGATGTTTATATGAGCCTTCTACTTCATTCTTCATTGGAAGGATACCGTTGCTTTATGCAATGAAGAGTTATTAAACGATTGGAAATCTAATTTAATGAAAATGCTGATAGCAGACTTTTTTTTAAGAGAGAAGAGACAGTAAAAGTTTCTTGTGACGTTAATTCTTATGTCAGCATTTTTTGTGTAAGTGTTCACTGAGCTGAACATGAGGACACCTCATGACCAGGGGTGTAGTGGAGTGGGGCGTTCCCACCCATGCCCGCCCTTTTTTCGGGAATCGGCATGAATGCCCACTCCTATTATGCAAAGAATTTTTTAGTGGTCCGCGGCTCTCACCAGTCCGCCCCCCCCACGGGATCAGGAGAAGGACCCTGCTTGGGGGGGCGCACCACCTGCGATGGGAAAATGGGTTGGTTCTGTTATCATGACTTCACTCTGGGGGAAATTTTTTCCCCTTTGACTGACACAGGGGTGTAGTGGGGCGGGCACGTTTACATAACAATGACACGCATGCACGCTCGCCATGGATAGTACCGTGCCCCCTCTTCTTTTTTTATGACTACACCCCTGCTCTTGACCCCCCATTGATGGGTTTATGCACAAACACTGTACATACACCAATGCACACACAATGTAATCATAGACTAACACATATACAAACACACAGCTACCTGAGCTCTCTCCGAAACCCGCAGCTCTAGACATCTTATCTCCCGCTTTGTGATTATTCATTCTGTGTCACCCTCTGAACCTTGACCTCTGGCTCTTGGGGTACAGGCTTTCCAGCCCTGTCTTCCCACTCCATGTGCTTGGTGGTGGACCCGTGGATACAGCCAGTCATAATTATCCTCCAGGCAGGAACAGGCAGTAATAAGACATTTAAAAAGGGCAACAAATTTCAGAACCTCTTTCGTGCTGGGCCACAATCAAGAGCTTGATTTTTTCAATGCTGTAACTTTTAGATATGGGGGCAGGAAGTTCAGGAAGCTTACCTAGTATGGTGCCCAGACACGTCTAACGGTGGTCCTGCATTCCCTATATACACGTACTATAGTAGTTTATTACATATTTTTGTCTGTTACCATGGTGTCAACTTTTTACCAAATACTACAGAAAAGAAATGTTTTTAGAATTCCCTCTCTGATGCATTTCTACATTTTCTTTACCTGTCTTTCTTCTTTCCTTATTTGTGCTCCATCCTCCCTTGCAAGTTTTGTTCAGATGATGACTGATAAATCAAAACATTTATGTGTGTAAGACCTACGTCTCCGAAGCAAGCAAAGGGAATGAGCAAGTGCAATAACTGTACAAACAAGGCATTAACTAGATAGATATCAGTCTTTGGAGTCCTCAATGAGGGGGCTTTGGAAGCTTAGCGCCAGGAAAAGCAAGCAAGATTAAATGACATAATAAACAGGTCATATCAAGCCGATGGCGCCTGTCAGTTATCACTGACACATCTCTATTTTCACTAGGATGTTGGTCGGGGCTATTAAACAAACAAACCTGTCTCATCCATCATGTTCTGCATGACTCTGCAGTAGCAGAATCTGTTCTTGTGTCATTGGTTCTGTAGTAATTATCCTGGAGCATTTTTTACAGCTTGCTTTCTCCCATATCACTGCTTGAAGGCTCATGTGTGAGCTTTTAGTACAAGCTAAGTTATGTCACAATATCATTCAATTGTAACCATTACTCCCCACCAGTCAAAAATGATAATTTGCATGTAAAGTGGACCTTACAAGTGTCGGGGGGACATCCCTAGGTAAGGAAATCGGTTACGAAGTACCTGCAGCTACAAATGTCAGTGATGGCTTTTTTTTAAAGCTGCTGCTTAAGAATCTGTAGATGTCCATTGACTAGGCAGAAGTCCATCAAGATACCGTAGCCATTAGTAAGAAAAAAGACATAACAATTTTATTGGTCACTCCATTGCAAGACATTTCCCAAGAATACAAATTGCATTGACCCCCTTCCCCAGAAGTATGTGTGGCTTAGTAACATCTTTCTATTACGCCAAAGTAAGTGTGTGTACTTGCTCTAGGACTGGGATGTCCAAACTTTTTGCAAAGAAGGCCAGATTTGGTGAGGTGAAAATGTGTGGTGGCCAACCATTCAGCATGTGCTCGGGGTTAGTGTGGGCGTGGCCTGCAAGGGTCCCGCACAGCACACCAGGGGGACCCGAGGGATTTCCTGTGCATAGAGTCCGGTGTCAGTGTGGGCTCCGTGCAGAGCACATTCTTGGAATCAGCGCGGACATGGTCCGTGTGGGTTCGACACAGCACGCGCCCACTATAACGTAGGGGATTACCTGTGCACACATAGGGACTCCCGTCCTGCCGATTATGCCCAACGAGTAGCGGGCCAATAATTGCAAGGCAGTTGATCAACTCTAACGAACTATAAAATAGCATTTTTGTATGCTTGTATTTTATACTGTGGTCAACAGTGCTGGTGGGCCGCATAATATTGATTTTGTAACAGAGGCTGTGGGCCGATGGAAATCTGAACACGGACTGCAATTGGCCCCGGCCTTTGGACTTGCCTGCTTTAGGAGAACAAAGAGACTGAGAATATAAATGATTATATAAATGGCTCTTGTATCATGGGGCTGGAATCAGTACCATGTATTATAGGTGTGCTTTTACTGTGTTATTTTAATACAATAAAAGGATGTTATGCTATGAGAGCTTTTCAACTTTTTTTTTCTTTTTGCTTTATACTTATGGATCACAATATGGTGGATTAAGTAATATTAAAGGGAAAGTTGTTTTAGCAAGAATCCATGGATGCCATAACTAATAATTATAGGATGATAAGACCTTCTTTATTCAAGTGGATCACTAAAATCTGTTGCAGGTGCGATTGAGGAGCACAGTGGTTTCCTAGTATTTGGAGTTTTACAAAGGGGGGCATTTTTAGGCAAATTAACTTTGAGCATTGATTGGACTTATATCTAATTTTCACTTTGAATTGTGTGTGGGGAAAGGGGGCTTTTTTCCTACAATGGATGGATTTTGATCACAAAAAATGTGACTTATATGGATTACTAGATAACCGAATATTTCACATTTTACAACTATAGTATACAACCTCCAATAAGTCTTATCATGCTTTAGTTATGTGTAGCTTGCACAGATTTCCCCTGCCACAACTCTCCCTCTAGTACCACTTATTCCATAAGGAGGAAAGCAAATTTTAATTTTAGTATTGGAGGGAGATCATTTTAATTGTTCTCTGGATCATGGTCACAGCTGCCTAAGGGGGGATTTGCTCTCAATTCTTGTTCTAACTATATTACCGAAGTATGGTCAATGGTACACAGATGGTAAACAAATACCTGAAGAGGGTTTTATTAATTTTCTACTCCAAACTTAAAGAAGAGATTTGGTTACAGATGCACTTTTAAATCTCCCCTTAAGCTCCAGTCAAATAAAAATTTGTGTACTGAGCCAGCGAATAACTACAATTGAATCCCTAGGTAATAGCTTTGGTAAACACCATGGAAAGTGCTGCAACTGTATCAGGTCATGGCTAAATCAATTTACAAAATCTGCAATACAGAAGTCATTCATTTTATTTATTTTAGTTTCTATGACCCCTGATGCCCTCAGTTTTATGGACCGTTAAAAACCTTTCAATTGAATCTCACATGACGGGCTTTTTGACTGTCCTTGTGACCCTCTATTTTTGGTCTTTAATTCTTCTTCTAAACAAATGTCTCATTCTATTGTTTCATTGTATAGGAAAAAGCTGCACGTTGCCCCTAAGTGCACATTTCCTGCTTGGCCCCAACAATACATATCTGATTGTTGCTGATTTGTGATGTCATGTTTAGAAATGCTTATCATCCAGTTATATCCTCTTTATAGAAATAATATAAAGTACAAATCTAAAAATGATATTCCAGCAAAGCCTTCCAGTGTAATGTCTAGACAATCATACCAGCATTGAAAAGAAGTGGATGTCCTGGGCAGACAGTGTTTGTGTTCATTATAGAGAATCTCCAGAGGAAAAGAGGCTTTTGTTGTTCCCGTATGAATGAAGAGATATGTTTCCTGCAGTTTTCACTGGTGGCAGATTAAGTCATTTGTACAGTTCAAAGGGTTTCCTGTTATCTCAGCATTGCTAATGATGTGTAAATACAGTACAGGGATCCTTGGGCTAGGTACATGTGCAATGGTTCTTGTCTGATAATTGGCTCAGGGTATCAGACGAGAATCTTGCGTGTGTACAGTGGTCATCGTCCATCACGGCAGACGAAAAATGGTAATGGAAGGAAAGACGGAGAGAGCGTAGTGGGGTGCCACTACGTTCTTCCATGAACAGCACTCGTTCATGCATCGTGCAGTCTATTTGTTGTTGGAAAGGATTTTGAAAGATCCTTTCAACAACAATTATTGCATGTGTGTACATAGCATTACTGTAAGTGAGCTATGTTGAGGCTTGGAAAGAATTTGCCATTAGGTTACCACTTCCTCATGCCAGTGATCCGATATCATTATGGAGACAACAAGTAGCTTCTACCATTGGTTGCCCCATAGAGAATGAATGGGGACAGCAGTGAGAGATACAGTACTGGTCCCTGATGCCCACAGTCAAACCTGCAGATGTTTGTTCTTTAGGAACCAGCACTGGGGTGACCAAGCAGCTGGCAAGGTGCAATCCACCGGGTGCTGCGCACGATCACTTAATCCCAAGGCAGGTCTGAATCTAGCCTTGTGTTGTGGTAGCTAAATAATTAATGAAATGGCTGAAGCTGACCAAAGACTTATTAAACCCTACGGTAAAACCTTACCTTGGTAATGCTACTTGTAATATCTGTCCTTGTGACAATGGGCTTGATTGGGCTTCTCACTAACCAAGGTGCATTATACATGCAACAGATAATACACCTAGCTTGCTTAGCTTAAGCTGCGTACACACTTCCAATTTTTATCGTTGGAAATGAACGACGAACGAACGACGAACGATCGATTGGGCAAAAATCGTTCGAAAAAAAAGTAACCAACGACGCCGACGAACGAGGATAGTCGTTGGAAATGAACGGCCGGACCGGCGGATCGGATTGGACGACGATCGTTGACCATCTATCGTGTGTACGGTCGTTCATTGATCGTCCATGGTCTGAGCATGCGCGGTGAACGAACGTTCGCTCACTTCCTGTGGTGCACGTCACTTCCTGTAACATTCAAACGATCGAATCTATCGTGTGTACGATATCTGCGAACGATCGTGTCGTTATCTGTATGTACAGGATCGGTGCTATACGATCGTTCGCAGATATCGTGCAGGATCGTTCGTCGTTCGTTTACCAACGATAATAATTGGAAGTGTGTACGTAGCTTTAGTTTGCAATGAACACCCAATCATCTGCGAGAAATATAAAGAAAAAATTGTGCTTGCACATGACTAAATTGCTAATGTCAGCAAAGCTTTTTCTCATTCACAAGAGAAGTCACTTATCCCTTGCAGTGTGATGATTTACTTTGTTCTGTGAACAGCGTAAACTCCTTTAGTTTATCAATCCCATTGTGTGAATGTTTGTCATGAGAAGAGGGAAACATTGTGGACACCTGTTCTGTCACCAATAATGTACGTTGGAACGATGCAGGAAGTGACGTGTACAGGAGAAAGTATATCATAGAACAATCCACGATCACTGAACGACTGTACACACAATAGATAGCGAACGATCGTTGCCAAATCAGATCCACCGGGACGGTCATTCGTTTCCAGCGTCATTCTTCGTTCATCCACATTGTTGGCCAATGGTTGTTCACTTTTTTTGTTAACAATTATTGGACGATAAGTTGTTAGAGGTTCGTTTTTCAACGATAATTATTGCACCTATGTACATGCTTCTTACATTGCTGGCCATTGGGAATTTCCCCCGTACAGATAGCCAAAAAGATCATTGGTGTCAGTTAAACCGACCTGAGAGGCACAAACTGCTCATTGCTCAAGGAACCCCCAGCAACCTCTGGAGGAACCCTGGCTGAGAAACACTAAACTAATCTATATAAGGTCCTTATATAAAAAAAATATCAATATATCAGCTTTCCACTAAGCAAACTTGTATCCCCAGTCAAGAATTAAAACTAACATTGGGTATTTGTGTAATACTGAATCTATCCATTCATACATTCTATTTTCATTCCAAAAAAAAAAAATATTCAGCACTGCAAAAAAAAATATTTTTAATAAAAATTTAATGTTTTAATTTAAATTTGTTATTTTAGCAGGGTCATTTTTTGGTTAAAGT
Organism: Pyxicephalus adspersus; assembly: GCF_032062135.1. Lineage (NCBI taxonomy): Eukaryota > Metazoa > Chordata > Amphibia > Anura > Pyxicephalidae > Pyxicephalus > Pyxicephalus adspersus. The sequence goes on from NC_092859.1 coordinate 146,831,680, forward strand.
CGACTTACCAGTATATTTATAGAAAATCAGAGTCCATTACAAATGGAGCAAGAATACAAATTAGTGTCAGCCAAAAAATAAACCCAGGTCCTATCAATACAAGAGACAATTACAAGTCACCATTCTGCTAATACTTATACCTCAATGAGGAATCTTTGTTACATAGAAGATCAACAAAACTGGTTTTTCTTTCTGATTATTTGATATATGATGTTGTTAGACTATTCAGTAGCTGAGGGAGTTTTATTATCCCACTACATGCACCAATTATTAGCAAATGATGTCCTTAGCAGCCTAAAATATCTTTGTAATTATGCCATGAGCAGTCATCCTTAATTGCTGTATGTTTGTTCATTTGGCCAATCTATAAAAAAAACTTTAACCACACTCTGAAAAGTGAAATGCTGAACACATAGGGAATTTCAAGCAACTGAAGAAATACCCTACTGGCCCTTTCACTTCCTGTTGTGAAACCAGAGGCCCCTCTTGACCTGTCTCAATTAGGAGGGTCTTATTTGTGTCTGTCCCCTGCAGTCTTGAAATTCCTTTTTTCAAATAAAACAACACTGGAACCCAACACATTACATCCATTCTGCATAGTCTGCATGCCTTGGGATGCCCTCAGGAGGTTTGTGTGGTCCATAGGACAGCTGTTCTTCGGACTATGGACAGGGGCATAGGGGTGGAGCAGGACATGGAATGCACATGTTCAGGCAAGGTTTACTTATAGGGGTTGTAAGGCTGTGACAGCAACATTTTACCATTGCCTCAATTTTAAAGAGATGATGTATGAGATTATTATCCTTTTGACCTTGTTCTTTTGAACACAGACAAGTCCCATATTTTTACCTTCTGTTTGAGGTGCCTCTTGCCTCTGCATACAGTAACAATTTGCAAACCTCTGCAGAGATCTGCAAGTAAAGATGTTCAGAAATGACTGACAAAGGAATCATGGATCTCTAAACCAGCGTTTCTTAAAAAGTAAAAAGTCCATAGCTATGTGCCAGGTGATCTCAAGATCTATTCCCGTACCCTTGCTGGGGCGGACAAAATATTTGCTGCAACAACTAAAAATTATTCCCTTTGGTGCGTCACCTCATTATAGTAGTCAGGATGCATTTCTAACCATGGTTGATGCCTATGGCTAAAATAAAAAGAACCCAGATACACCAAGGGCTCCATTTAATAAGCAGGGAATCTGCCATTCCTTTAAACATTCCCTGGTGCAGAATCAATTACTGCCATTGAAACACATGGACCTTGATGATTCGCTACCAGGGAATGTTTGAGGGAATTCCCTGCTTTATAAACAGAGTCCTAAACACCCACAATAGCAAGTTCAGAGAGCCAGAAGCTTTTCTACTCATGGTTGAAGAAAACTCCCAGTGACTTTAAGCTCATTGAACCCGAGAATTGGTGAGCAGGCACTATCACTACATGGGTGGAGATGATACCACAGAGAAAAGAGACAAAAATATTGAGATATAAAACCAAAAGTAGTCAATATGGTACAGATTGTTAGGTTGTAGCTCACCTCCGCTTTATCCAAGACTTCTATTCTATCAGCACCTAGCTTATTTTTTTAATAGGCTGCATGGAAAGAAGTCAACTGTAGTGATGCCAATGATTTTCCTATATTAAATAATTATATCAGAAGAGTTTCCTGTTCTGTAATACTTGTGTTCCGAAAGTGTCAGAAACCTGGTCAAGTGTTCCATGCTATGGTTCCAACACCTCTATGTTCTTTAGCAACGTAGGTGTCCACTGTTGAAAGAATGCAGAGGGGAACCACAATTATTCAATACAAATATTCAAATAAATATCTACAGCAAGGTCAATGGGACATTTTTTCCCCACCTACTATATTTTAAGCTCTTCGGGGCAGGATCCTCTCCTCCTATATCACTGTCTGTATTAGTCTGTCATTTGCAATCCCTATTTAATGTACAGCGCTGCGTAATATGTTGGCACTATATAAATCCTGTTTATTAATAATAATTATAACAATTTTAATATTGAAATGGACCTATTATCACATTTTTAACTTTTTATAAAAGGGTGGCTATGTCTTGTATATAATGAAAAAAATATATATTTTTACTACTTTTTAAACAATTTTTGGGGAGGTCCCTTCCATCTTTACTGTCATGGTGGTAAAGTCTTGCCTTATATATCCGAGGAGTCTGATGACTGCTCCTTATGTGCATGCCTGGGATTAGGGGCTTTGGTATAATGTAAAACAAAAGTGCTCAATCAGATCTTTGCAATGCGTGCTTGGGTGGCTTAACTTCCTCACATGCACGACTGCAAGACTTTTCTAGAGCTGCCCCGTCTCTCTGGAATGGTCTTCCTCCTCCTATTTGGCTTGCTCCTACTTTCTACTCATTTAAAAGATCACTCACAACCCATTTTTTCAAACTTGCCTACCCGTGTTCTCCTGTCTTTTAAAACCCTCACTACTTCCCACCACTACATATCTCCCATCCTATTGTTAATTCTTCCCCCACCTCCTAGATTGTAAGCTCTTCGGGGCAGGGTCCTCTCCTCCTCCTGTGTCACTGTCTGTATCTGTCTGTCATTTGCAACCCCTGTTTAGTTTACAACACTGTGTAATATGCGTAATATAAATCCTGTTTATTATTATTAATAATAATATTAATAATAAATAATGAATAACCCAAGAGAATGAAGATGGCTGCACTCCATTCCATCCAGCATCAGAAAGAGAATGGATGAGCTCACATTGTGGATGGATCAAGGGCTTTTCACTGGTAAAGATAAGTAATATTTATTTTTCTGGAAAGTTTTGCTTTAAAAACCTTCTCCCTGAAACTTTTTTCCCATTGCTTTTTTGGGGGGAAGAAGCTTCCCCAAAGTACAAAAGCAAACAGGGACATTACTTACCTTTTAGACAAACGTTCCTGTCCAGGTCTGGAAATAAAAACAAGGATTATTTTTTATTATGTTTTTCTGCCCTTGTGTGCCCTTTATTTTTTTCTGGTTTAATGTTATCTCCAGGAAGACTGGTCAGTAATCTCAGTCCTCTGAAGAATGCATAGGAAGCTAATCAAGGGAAAGTATGTTTACTTTGTCAGTTTGTTGGTTTGTCATTAGGACCACTTGTCAGTGATTTACAGGGTTATTTGCAATTAGTGCTCAGTCCAAAAATTGCATTTACATGTTCACAGCCTGATGTTATAGGTTAATTAGTTCTTTTATTTGGATCCTATAGTAAATGCTTTTAACACACATAAACACACACACCGGATTCTATTTGGTCAGACCCCTAATTTATTTGTGCATGGAGTAGTGGGGGGTTGTAGAGAGAAAAAACAGGACAAACAGAGGAAACCCATACAAACACCAAATAGATTGGAACCCTGGAGGGGTGAAGCACCACAGTTATAACACAGAGGTGTGACCTGTACTGAATTTAAATCTAAATGTCTATCAAATGGGCCTATTTGTAAAGTAGCTGCATAGTAATGTCACAACTCAAAAAAAAAATGTCAATGAAGAACATTTCTAAAGCAAAGTAATATTATAAAAATCTTCTGTACTATTACCAGATCCATATGTGTTATTGAATGCAAAGGTTGTTTTAAAAAGCCAGTAGGGGAGCTTTGGTACAACACCATTGTATTCTTGATTTGGGGGGAAATTGCATAAGTCAGTACAAGCTTAACAGATTGCATTTTATGAATGGTCTGCAAAATGTAGACTGAGATTTGGACTAAATTATGGAGAATTATATACATAAAGCACTAACTCTACCCTGCCTACAAGATGGCAAAGCTGCAAAAAGCATCGTCATATTGTTACAGAAAGTGACAAAAATAATGGATCTATTTAATGTACAGTGCTGCGTAATATGTTGGCACTATATATATCCTGTTACTTATTAATAATAATAATAACAATAATAATAATAATAATAATAAAAATAAATACTAGTGAGATCCACAGGTAAAAAAAAAAAAAGTTTATTAATCTCACAGAAAAGCAAAGACTGCTAGTAACAGACTGCATCATATTTATCAATTCCCCCCATAGTTCCACATGCTGTGTTGCCCATACATTTTTCAGGCTATTATTTCAGTCCTCCGTCAAAGGATGACATTGCTGACCTTCTTACTAAAAATACCAGTCACCTGGCTGTCTTTGGCTTCAGTTTATTAGTTACACAGTTGGAACAAGCATGCAGAATTACTCATTAGCTTATTTGATTCTTGGCCAATGTCTAGGGCAGCATGGTTGGAAGAGCAGCACCATGCCTATTTAACGTACAGTTAGCGGTAAAATGAAACTGTTTATTATTATTATTATTATTATTATTAATAATAATAATAATAATAATAAATTAATAATAAAATAATGACTCAAGATGTACCAATATGGATAACTATTTAATGTATTTGTTTCCTGGTACTGTTTTTCTCTGGACACATTTTTGGCCTAATTCAGCAAAAGGACTAAAGGGGGAAAGAGGATTTACAAGCGTTAGGATCGCAGGTTCGCTGCTTCTGCATTAAGTTTATTCTCAGTATGTTTCTGTGAGTTTCCTCCGGGTACTCCGGTTTCCTCCACATTCCAAAAACATGCAGTTTGGTTAATTGGCTTCCCCCCCTTTCAAACTGGCCTTGGACTATGTTAATGACACATGACTAAGGTAGAGACATTAGTTTGTGAACTCCTCTGAGGGACAGCTAGTGACATGACTTTGGACTTTGTAACACAGGGGGCCCTAATCCCTGGCAGTCTGACCAGTGCAACCCACACCAGGGCCAGGAGAAGCACGTAACTCTGGGGAAAGTTTCTTCCCCTTTGAGTGACACGCGCCTCTGCGTGCATACGCGGTCCATGTCCATGCATTTAGTGGTTTGCAATCTCCAAAAGGTTGGGGACCACTACCGTAACAGGCTGCTTATTATGTCAGAACTATATAAATTCAAGGTAAAATAAAAAATTAAGAACATTCATGGAACGTGATTATACCTCTCCATAATCTTGCTGGTTGATCATTCCCTATAGTTTCCCTATAGCACCCGAGCTGTCTAACCACAGTGTCTCCTCCATCACTCCTCCATTGCAATAAACCATTGCAAATGTAGAAATTAGATATGTAGAAGAGGAACTAGTTCAAATATGCTAAGATGGTAATAAAGTGCATATTATTGGATTTATTAGTAAGCCCAATAAAGACAAAGAACCCACAAAAGGAACATGGAAGATATGTAATTGCCCAAAGCAAATATATATTATATAAACTCTGATTACCGTTTCATATTTTGGGTATCAAATAAAAAGCCCCATGCAATAATGGTTTATATTCATGAAAACTAAGGCTGTGTGTGCTGTATTGTTAGCGAATAATGTTGTCTCGTCTTGGGCGAGAATCTTACACACAGCACTCGATGATGTTGTTCATAGATCCATCATGACGGATCCATTGATTGGGAATGATTGCGGTAGAAGTCAAGGAAGAAGAGCACAACAGGGTGCCACTCACTCATCCTCCCCTCTCCATGTAACAGAACAGTGCAGTGTGTAAAGTTCTCATTCATCCATCATTGGAATCCATCAGTAAATATCATTTTCCATTTTTTATTTTCCAAAGGCGGCATCTTCCCTCATTTTGATTTGTTAGCCCTAATTGGAGCGTTCATTGTCTCTTATTATCAAAGCAGCTTAGAATGTCTGTGTCACCAGATACAGGGAGGAGATCTCATTTCAACAACTCAGTGTCACAGGATGGCGTTTATAATAAAAATCATTCAGGAGATGCTGTGACAAAATCTGACATAAATATGATCATTAATACAATATCAGCATCCTGAAATATGCAGACACCGGGTCTGGAGGAACCACATCTGGAGAACTTGTGTTCTGGCATTTCCTGGCATGATGTGCGGACATGGATGCCACACAGGAACCCTGCAAAAGGCATCAGCAGAAACACACTGGAGTGCTGACAGCACTGATTAGCTGGAGCCTCTGACGGTGACCAGTTGTGTTGTTTGAGCCTTGAGGTGCCAGGTCTCTCTAACACGTTTCCTGACCCGTGTACATGCAAAAATAAAAGTAAATCCCACCTCTGCTTTTCATTATGTGATTACCAGTCATTTTATATGCACATGGGAATGTTCACAATGCCAATAAACCTGCCTACCCAGAGCTGATCCTATGATGCCTATTTGTGAAATGTAGATGTGTTTTCATTAATTTTGCATACTATTTGTACACTTTTATTTAAGAATAATTGCACATTTTGGTAAATTATTGTAAAGAATATCATTTATCTTTGCCCTTTTTTCCCTTTGCTTCCATAGCTGCCATCAAGGAATAAACTTTGCCTTCTATACGTTCAGCCTGTCCGTGGAGACCGACATACCACCATGATTGAGTTTACGGAAGGAATTAGTGATCCCTACAAATGTCCATTTGACTTTGGATCAGATTTGAAAGAAGGCAGGTCAGGGATTTGCTAAACTAATGCCTTGTTCCAGCAGTTTGTGTTCTGTTTCTCAAGAGACTACATAAGTGCTGCATGGTGCCAATATAAGTTACGGCTCCCAGCATGAAAACACTGACTTAGATATGCGGAGCAAAGTATTTTCTTGATGTTCTAAGTCTTAGTTTGCAAGATTATTTCTCTCTGTACCTGTGTTTTTGGACTTTTTTCAACATGGGGGGACCCTTGAAATAATGTTCAGGTCTTGAGGATCCCCGGCTTTAAATTTGATTGGATAAGCAAACTTTATTCATCACATAAACAAAAGCAATACTGTCAGGGTACCTTCATACATGGAACTGTGACGCAGCACACAATACACTAAATTACAATCCCCCACAACATGCTCACAAATGAATACATACAATCCTGTACACTGCGGTTGGATACCGCCAAACCCCAACAGATTACCAACATACATTTTTTGCAACAACTTATATCATCCTAAAGAGCTCACAGGCCCGAAGCTTTATTTGAGCTTGTACACATCTAAACACAATATATACATCTAATAAAGACCGGCTGTGCAATGGTGGGAGGGAGTGGGGATAAGGGGGTCAGGGAAGAATAGTGGGGTTAGTACCATTTTATTCTGACTGCTATAGGAAGTTAGGAGAGTTTAGCAGTCTGGCCGTTGCAGTGCTAGGTCCCGGATTCAAATCTCAGCCAGGACGCTATCTGCATCTACCCGTATTTGTGTGGGTTTCATCCCACATTCCAAAAACATGCAGTTAGGTTAATTTGCTTCCCCCCAAAATTGACCTCAGACTGTAATAAAGACATATGAGTATGGTAGGAACATTAGATTGTGAGCTCCTTTGAGGGACAGCTACGGACATGACTATGGACTTTTTAAGCGTTGCTTAATATGTTAGCACTATATAAATACAAATAAATAATAATTGCTTATAATTAGGTTTAGTTGGGCTTTAAATACCATTTCCTTAGGGATAACAATAGTTTGAACATCTTCACATGCACAAAAAATGAAGTTCCTAGCTCCCTCATTGTCATTAGTGCCTTTTGCATTAACTCACATTCCCTGAATCAGGCTCATCTCTGCTGAATCATCAGAAATGACATAACATTTCCTAAGGTTGCACTAGAACTGTTTAGATCATAAGTCAATTTGAGTTTAAGTTTCTTTTTTAATGGCCAGATGCGTAATCCAGCTACAGATAATGGACCAATGTTTGTTCTTTGGAACTACAGTTTGCGGATTGGACGATTGGGAACCTGGAGGTGATTATAATCTCTTCATCCAACTCACCAATTTTTGCTCACACAATACTAACTTCCTACATACTACAGAAATATCTTTCATTCTTTTTTAGGGAATTTTAGTTTTGCTTAAACAATATTTGCATCCAAAGGAAACAGCGGTTTCTAATATGATTACCAGGCTAATCTTATTTTTAGCTGCAGAGAGTCTTTTTATTTTTTTTGAACACCCATAGGTGAGATTAATCGTAGCATACCTTGGCAGCACAGCAATGTCAGCAGTCTTGGCCCCATCAGTTCTGCTTTAATGCATGACAAATGTCAGTTTACAGAATCACTTTCACATTTTTCTGCTGTCAAGAAACAGCTAATTGCAGCATTTGTCAGAATTTGCTCTCAGACCTGGGTCCTGACCGCACATGCCAGACCTTGGACATTGATTGATATGAAGCAGGGACATGCCCTTAGCTACTGAAAGGAATGAAATGTATTTATGTTTTAGAAAGTAATACTGATCAGCTAAGTAATACTTTTTATTGGGATGGAGGAAAAAAAGGATCTGAAAAGCATTGTAGCACAGTGTGGTTCCTTTACTATTATTACCAGAACCAGTGATCATCATTTCAATTTACCTGCCATTCCACAACATGTAGTGTATTGTATCTGAGGTTTAATATTGATAGTATTCGGCACTATGAGTAATAAAAAGTAAATTTCCCATGCCGCATATTAGTTACATCAACACCATGTCACTTATTAGAAACTATTGCATACTTCCCAAGTGTTCCTGATTTGGAGTAGCTGCTCTTCATTCAGATCCAAGTCCCTCTGCCCTTCTCAGCTGTCCCTCATTTTATGTAGATATATTCACCTCCAAAAATGTATTATAATTATGGACCTGTATAAAGTTTTATATTACCTTTATAAAGCACCAACATATTATGCAGCACTGTACAATAAAAAAGGATTGACACGTGTATAGACAAGTACAAACAATGACACAGGAGGAAGACGGTGTAATGTAATGGAAGGCATTATTTATCCAGCCTCTAAAATAATCCAATTGCTATTTGGAAAAGCTAATATATATGAAAAGCAGTTGAGAAAAAAAGCACTTAGTTGTTTAAAGCAGACCTAAACTCAAATTTTTATTTTACATAAAGGGGAAGACAACCCTTATATATAAAGTGAAAATATTGTTCTTGTGCAACACCCATTGTTAAAAAAAAAAAAAAAAAAAAGGTGAAGCATCTACCCTTTCTGACTTGATCACTGCAACAATCAAGACTAAAAGGGAGCGCAGAGCTTCCCGGGATACCTAGGTCACCCATCCCACACATGCGCAGTGAGATCGGCTCTGTTTTTTTCCCCTTTTATAGCGGGCTATGTCACCTGATCTCGCACTGCACAGGCATGAAATCCAATGATGTAGCCCCCTGCAGAAGGGGGAAAAAAAGAGAGCCGATCTTACTAAATATGCGGAAATGCCCCGTCTGCACATGTGTTACGTAGCAATAAGAAGGCTAAAGATGGGGGCGCTTCTCCGACCACATGAGATTCCAGGACAGCGCAGGACTCGATCGAGGAAAGCTCCAGTGCGATCAAGGTATCTGCAGAATTAAAGGTAAGTGTGTTTTTTTTTTATTTTTCACTTTAGTTCGTTTTTAACCCAATGTTTCTCAACCAAGGTTCCTCCAGAAGATGTTAGGGGTTCCTTGAGCAATGAGCTATTTATACCTGTATGGCCTGTTTTACTAACACCAATGATCTTTTTGGCTATCTGTTAGGATGGCATTCTTCTCACTGACCAGCAATGTAAGAGACATTCTTCTTACTGAAAACCATACTAAGTTACTGTAAGCTGTGGATATAGTAATTTTAAAAGGGGTTCTCGAAGACTTGAATGTTTTTTCAAGAGTTCCCCCATGGTAAAAAGGTCAAGTAAGGCTGATTTTTATCCAATCATTTATCTGTTTATTTTTTATAGTCTGCAAAATGTAGGCCTATCAGGACCCTGTCATTTTCCTATAACCTTTGAGCTACTGTTGAGTGATATTTCATTCAATGGGAGAGAAGGGGAGACTGATCAAGAGGTCTCCCACCGTGTCCTCCCCATTAAGAAACAACAGTGGCTGTTCTTGTTGGTCCTTTAACAACCTACCAGGTAAAGTAACAAAATCAGGGAACAGATGACCAGATGCTAGATTTTAGCATTTAGATTTTATCAGAACATTTGTCTGGTAGGGCTTTCCCTGCAATAATCAAAAAGACAGGACACAAAGTAATCCCCAGCTTGTAATGAGCGGGTTAATCACGCTTCTATTTGTGTTTTGCATTTGTAAAAACAATCCTTGTAGGTAAGATAAGTGCAGATATCTGCTATGCATTAGCTAGATATAGATTACAGTGTTTGTGTTTCCTAGCATTTCTTATTTGTGTTTATTTATGTACTTAGTGACGCACAATCTGTTTCCTTAGATTTGTTTCCAGTCACCCATACATTCAATCATACCTTGTAAACTGGCAACAATACACATAAAATCAGAAATTAGAAATCGTGCAAATCCATGGTTAGAAATTTCTCATGGTGAGCTTTCGTCTCTTGGAGACAATTGCCATCATTACAATAAAAGGCAACCCATAGGACTTTACATAAATACAGCTATTTCCGGTAAATTGGTCAGCGCTGTAATGATGTATGACTAATAGTAGCTGTGTGCTATTGTGTAGGTAAGAAAACCATAGGCATAGAATGAATGTCACCAAAAATGGCCAATTTTATTCAACTCTGTGGGTACCAGCAGTCACTAACCCCTCAATAATGATAACTCTCTAATAACCCTCAAAGGAAAAAAAATTCAGTAATACCCAGTACAGGTTTACTAAAATTGTGTACAGCCATAAAAAGATGGTCACGTTAATATACATGACCTTCTCAAATAAAAGCTTTAAATACTTTATACAAACATAAAAGTTTGCATATAAAAAATTCACAGTAGACTTGCCTCAGGACTAGGAGATCCCATGTGGCTCCCGGAGGTTGGCACCTTGCCGCCTTGCTCATACTGTGGTTGGCCACATTGCATCTTGCTGTTCCTCATAAACCAAACTACTCCTGACGATGACCTCACATGCATTATTATCATTAAGTCAGTCATTCAAAGCAACTACAATGATGCAATTGATTAAGAATCATAATCCATCTAATTATTTGATATTCCCAATTAGCTTTGGACGACCATGGCGAATTTGTATTATTCGTTTTTGATCGAACTGACCGCTTTGTCTCTTGCTCCACGGTGCTTGTACTTAAGAACCAAAATCTTTAGATTTAGCAGCAATGAGTGGTACTATTCTGATGCCACTGAATCACTGATGCCCCCATTCATTGTCTATTGGGCTGCCATGGGTAGAAGTTACTTGTAGCATCTCATCAGAGGCAGAGGTTCACTGGCACGAGAAATCGGTAACTGCGACACCTCATTGCCATTCCGAACATAGCCTACCATAGAAGCTTATAGGGACAGTGGAGGGAATTCTGTTGATGCTGGCCTGCCGGGAATGAAAGAACCATGAGTGGTCAAGAAGAATGTATCTCAGTCAATCAACTTTTACCCAAACAGAAACATCAAGGAGCCCTAGCCAGACAGTCTATAAACATACAAAGTTCCCCAATTTGACCCCAAATGTCCAGATTGGGCACCATTCCCTAATGTCTGTAGGCATATTTTATTTTATACTTTCCAACTCTATTTTTTATAAATAATGTTTTATTGAGACACATCAAAAAATATACATACAATGCATTTTGAATAAACAAGACACAGCAAATTATTATTACAAATCCAAGAACAAAAATAATAAAAACAAGAACGTGCAGGAATCATGAGAAAAGTCAAACAGTAACTCGGTGTGCCTCAATAGTTTGGAGTGTCCCATCCGCATTTTAAAAAAAAGAAAATAAAAGAGATAGATCAAGCAAGAAAAGATAGACAAAAGACAGAAAAAGAGAAAGATTAAAAGATTTGGATTGAGGTGGGAAAAAATGAGGGGAGGCAATTGGTCTTGTATTTTCCGCCATCTTTCCCGTACAGGGATGTGCCTCCTGTGCATATACATCTAAGAAGTAGGTTCCTCGTTGTCAGCAACATTTCGCCTAGTCAGTAACAAACTGTATTCTGTAGTGGTGCAATATTGGATCCAGTAAAACCACATTCATGTGAACTTCTCTGAATTGTTATCTCTGATCGCCATCATTTCTTCTATATAATATACTGTATGTCATCCACTTTGATGAACCGTGCCACCCAATACAGGTATCCTTAAGTTGTCTACAGACATAAGTAGGTTAACATATAAAACTTTCTCTAATGGAAGAACTTTTTACTAACATGCAAGTATGCATTTAGAGAATTAACATGATTCCGTTCATATGAAGAGTGGAGGGAGTTCTCTTGATGCTGGCCTAACTCGATTGAAAGAACCATGACAAACCAAAAATGTTTCCCACTATATCAACCTTCACCCAAACAGGAGCATCGGGGAGCCCTAGCCAAAGTCATAGACAGTCCATAAATATACAAAGTTCCCAAATTTGACCGCAAATGGCCAGATTGGGCACCATTACCTAATATCTGTAGGCATGTTTTTATTTTTTACTGTCCAACTCTATCTTTTTGATACATCATGCCACCCAATACATGCCACCCATGCCATGCTCTTCTTTGATGAATCATGCCACCCAATACAGATATCCTTACATTCTCTACAGACATAAGAAAGTGGTCTTGTTAACTTATATGACCTTCTCTAATGGAAGAAATTGTTACAAACATGCAAGTAAGCATTTAGAAAATTAACATGGTTGTTCAATTGAAGAGTGGAGGGAGTTCTGTTGGTGCTGGCCTGACTTGAGAACCATAGTTTGGGTATTGACTGGGATACATTTTTTATGTCAAACAGGAGCATCAGTGAGGCCTAGACAAGGTTATAGACAGCCTACAACCATACAAAATTACCCTAACTGGTCAGATGGGCCCCATTACCCAATGTCAATAGGTACATTTCATTGTACACTTTCCAACCTTCTATTGGATGAACCATGTTTTTTAACTCCTCAAATTATGACAGTGTTGGACAATGATGGAATAAAAGTCAGTTTTAAGACTATCAAACTTATCCTCATGGCAAAGGAGAACAATTCAACATTGCATGGGCTTTCCCATATGGCTGAATATCTTTATTTTTGGCACATTATGAACTATGCTCGCATCAGCGTAGCAGTGTCATAAATAGCCATCTATCCATTGTAAATTCTGCTGTTTACATATTGCAATTTTTTCTCAAGTTTCTAAAAATATGATTTTTAGCTTTATATAGTTTGAGAACAATGGCCACTAAACTAGTGAAAACTGAAAAAAAAACAGAGTAAGCTCCTAAAATCTTGCCAAATTTGTGTGTAAGAATCTCCCTACACACCAATACCTGGCATATATAAAATACACCGTATATTACAATAGGAAAAATTAAGAATCCTACATGTGATATTTGTTAAATTTAATCCACAGCCTTACAATCCAAATATAATCGTAATAAAATACATCACATATAACAGAGAGCGGCACTTAAGCCAGCATGCACATCCATAAATACATTAGCTGGAAACAATCTCCCCACACAGCCTATAAATAAGCTTCTAAATCCTGGGAACAAAATCAGGTAATGATACGCATTTCACATCACCCCACCGGTCCAAGCACAGTATGTACAGGCAAAGAGTCAGATAAAAACCCATACACAGGCAAAGTGTTTGGCAATGGATGAACTGAAAATCCCAATGACACATTAATATTATAATTATTATTATACAGTATTTATATAGCGCCAACATATTACACAGTGCTGTACATTAAATTGGAGTTGTAAATGGCAGACAGATACAAAAAGTGACACAGGAGGAACAGAGGACCCTGCCCCAAAGAGCTTACAATCTAGGAGTTGAGGGTAGTAGCACACAATAGGAGGGAGATATGGAATGGTGGGAAGTAGTGAGGATTTAAGAGACAGAAGAAGACGGGTAGGCAAGTTTGAAGAAATGGGTTTTGAGAGCTCTTTTAAATTAGCAGAAAGTAGGAGAAGGCCGAATAGGATTTAGAAGACCATTCCAGAGAGTCGGGAAGCTCTAGAAAAGTCTTGGAGCCGTGCGTGTGATGAGGTTATGAGCGAGGAAGTCATTAGTAGATCACTGGAGGAGAAGAGAGCGGCTAGGAGAGTATTTTTCTATCAGATCAGAAGGGTAATTGGGACAAGAACTGTGGAGGGATTTGAAGGCAAAGCACAGGAGCTTGAATTTGATTCTAAGGTGAAATGGAAGCCAATGAAGAGAACTACAAAGAGATGCAGCAGAAGAGGAGCGGAGGGAAGGATGGATGAGTCTGGCTGCAGCATTCATAATAGATTGTAGAGGAGGGAGTCATGGCAGACAATGCACAAAATCAGCAACAAATTCTACATGCTGGTTTAATAGGTTGTATGACAGCTTTCAATTAAGGTATTATTATAATAACACAGTATTTTTATAGCAGCAACATATTACGCAGCACTGTACAAAGTCCATAGTCATGTCACTAACTGATCCTCAAAGGGGCTCACAATCCAATGTCCTTACCATAGTCATATGTCATTACTACAGTCTAAGGTCAATTGGCATGTTTTTGGCATGTGGGAGGAAACCAGAGTATCTGGTTTAAAAACCATGTCAAAAAAACTGGGGACATAAACATTTCTTCTTGGTCTTCAATGGGAATGAATTGATAGTACCTTTTTTTCAAATTCACCATTGACATAATTTGAGCACCTTAATATAAAAATAAATATATATATACCAATAAAATCTACTGATCTACCTACAACAATATCACATCTGGCCATATTTAATGTACAGCAGTAATGTATGATAATATTAATAATTGGGGTGACTTTTATGTAACAAAGTCTAATTGTAAAGGAAATGTGTGATTTCTGCTTTATACTTTTTCCTGCTGTATAGTTCATCTATGTGTTTCTTTCTTCCTTGTCTTCTGTTGTTCTTTTTGGATGTATACTTCTCATGTTACGTTATAGTAATGTTACTTTATGTAAATGTCTTTTTTTTGTCGCATGTATCAACATTTTTTAATACAAAAATATACATAAAAAATAACTTTTTTGCTTTTCTAATTTTCTACATTGCCACGCTCAAAGCAGGAAAGAAACAGCTTTTGTAAATTGTTAGTATAAAATTATTATAGGATTAAGTCAGAGGAGGGTACAAATTAGCACAAATACTTTTCCACTGTTTGTGGTCACTAAACATTTCAATTACATGTGTTCATCGATTTGACCCTTTGATGCTTGCGATGTAAATGTGAAAGTCATTCAATGCCATTGTTTTGACCTGGAAAATGATTTTGGGAGGGTGTATTTTGTTAGGAACTGTTTAACTATTACATTCATTTTTCTATTAATTTTTTATTATTTATTTATTTATCTTTATAGAACCTAAACATTCATTAACTTCTGGAGCAAATTGTGCTTTGATATGCAAAAAGAAACAACTGGAGAGTTTGTCTTGGTCATTAAAGAGTTACAAGAGGTTGCAGAAGAGCTCAGTCCTTAAGATCACCCACAACCTCAGCTGTGTTTAGCAAACGTTTTCTTCTGCAAGTCATGTAAACTGCCCCCCCCCCCTTCAAGCCTCCATTCTGCACACAGAGAGCAGGGAAGCCCCATTTGTATCTAGGAGGCCTCCCTATGTCTGATGTCCTTAACTCTGGGACTACCTGTATTATTTTGAAAGGAAATTGACTCTAACTACTAGCAGTAACTTAGATTGGAGAGATGATTGTCAATATGAAGACAGCAAACTATTGTTTGTCCAATGTATTCTATCACCATACATGATATATGTGAACACACATACATACTTTAAAGCATTTGGTTAAAAAAAAAGAACTCACCACTACTGATACTGTACTCCGATCCTAGCTGTCGGGTACCACATGACCGTACTCTCCAAAGAAGCTGCTGATGGCGCTTATTTTCTGGGTAGGGCTTACATTTCCCCCTTGCATGATTAGCATGCTAGGGTTTATTTTCGGGGTAGGTCTAATTTTCAGGGTATGTAGTTTATATACATTCAGCTAGTGCATCATCAGTGAGAAAGAACTTCTCCAGTTTTTCCTCAAAGCGTTAGGTGTTCTCTCCCATTATCGTGTCCCTCCATAGCATATAAAAGGTAAGGCAAAGTGAAGGCCACTTGCCAAGACGCCCCTGTAACAAAAGTGACATTGCTCCCTGCTTTTTAAATTAAAGTTATTTTTTTTTATATTTGAATTGGATTTTCAAGTTGGATTTTTATAGAGTTCCACACATCCATCCAAGAAAGGACAACAGGGGAGAAAGAGAAACAAAGAGATTTGGTTCTAAAAAAAAGGGAAAGTTCATCTAAATGAGGCACAGTTGGGAACTATGGGTATATTTTCAGTAAATAGAACAGTTTACGCTAAAGACAACCTTGACCGGTGTTCCTCGAAATCTTTAACCTAATAATAACTTTTAGGATTCCTGGGGCACCCCTGCTGTAATTACAATATCCACAGCTCGCAGTACACAGTGTGGTGGTCAATAGGGGGAATTTCTGCCTGCTGTTGCTGCCAAATGGGAACAATTCCACCTTTACAGATAGCCAAAAAGATCATTGGTGTCAGTGGTAACCTTGCTCAAGATTCCCTGATTCAGAAACACTGGTTAACAGGTTTGCCACACGTTCAGTGGTAATCTGTAGGTTTATATAGGACAGGTTCCTCGTACAATTTCCATCATCGCTACCTAATGTAAAACACTTGATTCCAATTGAAGTGGTATAAATGTAGGAGTCACAAAGAGCTCATTCCTCCAGGAACCCCTGGAAACGTCTGGAGGAACCCTACAGTTCTACAAAACCCTGGTTGAAAAGAACTGACCTAGTCTCTAGGTCCATGTTGGTCAATAAGGTATAAATTAGGGATGCTAGGGATCTCAAAGCAAGAAAATTGTTGCTGTGATCAGCAGAAATGGAAGGTTTAATTTACCCATTCGAGTAAGGGACCCCTTTACCTATTTATCCAGTTTGGGTTCTTTACTCGACTGGGTAAATTAAACCTTCCTCTTCTGTTGTTAATTTTGGATGTAGTTACCCTTCTATGGATTCTAAGGGGTTCTCTCTTTTCTTTTCTCACTGTGATCAGCAGAAACCATCATGATGTTAAACCAGTTAGCTCATCCTTAGTGGAGGTGTCTACAAACTTACATACCTTCCCAAACTGGCCATACAAAGTGCCTTGAGGGATCAGAGAATGTTCTTATGTCTGTAGGCATTAATAGGTCCTCCTGTCCAACTTTTGGAGGGGGAGGGTTACATCACCCTTTGAAAATGTATAAATATATGCCACGGTTGGCAGAATATTCAGCGGCCAGACTTTGCATGATCCAGCAGCCGAATCATAAATGTCTGTAGGTAGCTTTACCAGAGTCAATATTATTCAGCTAACTGCAAACTCTCCAAGCAAGAAGTAATAAGCCTAGAGAATCGATGTGAAACATGAGATGCATGCAATGAGACACGCAAGGCATGTAATTACAGAGTTATAATTATACAGTTATAATACATAGCTTTGCCTACTAAAACCAAAAGCCTACAGCAGCAAAATCTCTAGTGTACATCATAACATTTTTTGTTGGCATGAAAATGAAAGCTGATTACTGAAATCTGGTTGGTTCAATAAAATTACATCTCTGAAAACACGGCCATAAAAGCACAGTCAGGAGAAACATGTTCTTGACATTAGTCATACGTGTCTAGTTGACATAGCAAGTGGTGATTTATGCCACGGGGGGCTATAATATGTTTTAAGACACGAGACCCATAATTACGGGCTGCCCCAGCTGTGTTTTGTAGGCAAAAGTAAAGATCCATTTAAAAATTAGCTCTGTAACACCCATGATAGGACGTGACAATGGTTTAACTTCAGTAGAACTTCAGTTATGAATGTGCCTGGTATTCTACACTACACTGCACAGTGTACCTGCCACACGAAGACATGGGGGAATCATGCATGACACTTTGTCTGCTTAGATTCACCACAGTAAAGGGGAAAGGGTTGGACCTCTCTATACTTCCCATCTGTCTATGATTTGGAGGGACCATCCCTCTTCACACCTCATAGTTGTCTCAGCCCGTCTCAGTGTGTCTTTTAGCCCCAAGTCCCTCTGTCCCTCGTTATCAGTTGTCCCCTTTTTCATGGATCTGAACAAAGAAGAGAAAAAAAACAGGCCACACCTTTGATTCATTCAAGAGAATGTAAACGTTCCATCTTGAGCTATTGAGCTCTGTATATATTGTGATGTTTTTCAGCATTTAAGAAAATAAAGTACCTGAAATAGATGCTTCCACCAGCAATCCTAAACTAGCTTCAAAAACTGGCAACTCACAATGACAGTGCCCAAAAATCCTAGTTTGTAGCTTTTCAGTACATGGGTGATTTCTGCTACGGTCCTAGCTCCTTAATTCCAATGCTGCCATCTCCCTGTATGCCCTGGGAATATAAACTTGCCAGCACAGTTAACTTATACACCCAGCTTGTGTCCGGCTGAGGCTTCCTCTTAGGCAGGTCCTGGGCTTACAATGAAAACATCACCCATCCTTCGCTTTCATTCCAGAGCCTAGGACCCCAGAACGGTTTCCAACAAATATGCAAAAAGAGAGAGAGTGAGAGAGAGAGAGTAGTTAGAAGTGTAGGGCTGGATTTGAACATTATTTCAATGTGTTTTCCTGGAAAAGGGATTAAAGGGCCTGGATAAGGACATTATTATTTATTATTAATAAACAGGATTTATATAGCGCCAACATATTACGCAGCGCTGTACATTACAAAGGGGTAGCAAATGACGGTCAGTTATAGAAAGTTACCCAGGAGGAGAAGAGGACCCTGCCCACAAAGAGCTTTCAATATAGGAGTTGGGGCAAGTCTCACACAATAGGAGGGGAGATATGAAATGGTGGGAAGTAAGTGAGGGTTTCAGAAGACAGAAGGAGTAGACGGATAGGCAAGTCCGAAAAAGTGTGTTTGAGTGTTTTTTTAAATGGGCAGAAGGTAGGAGCAAGCAAGGACAAGGAAGACCATTCCAGAGAGTTTGGACAGCTCAAAAAAAGTATTGGAGCCGTGCATGCCTGGTAACATAAGTATGGGTACGTAAACTCTGTGCAATGGTTCTCGTCCGATAATGGGCTCAGGGCTGATATCGGACGAGAATCTTGCGTGTGTACAGCCCTCGTTGTCCATCATCCAAACGACTGTCCTGGATCCACGGACGATGGACCACGAACGATCCTAATGCAAGTGAAGGGGGAGAGAGTGCAGCGGGGTGCCGCTTTATCGCTCTCCCCTTCCCCTCTCTATAGAGCTGTATGTACAGCACTTGCGCATGCATCGTGCAGCCAATAGTCGTTGGAAAGGATCATGAAAGTTCCTTTTATTGCACATGTGTAAATAGCCTAAGAGTGGTGTGGCATGTCCGGAGTGTCTTGGAAGGAATGGGTGGGCAAAGCACTTCATTCCTCTTTCAGACCAGAAAGTGGAGGTGGCTGGGAATGACCTGGTAGGTACTAGAAGGGAGTACACTTTTCAGACTGGTGGGCAGTTGAAGCCCGAGGTCAGGTGGCTCAGGTAGAGAGATGATGTGAAACTTGTACAAAAAAAGGAGGGCTGTGTGAGACCGGACAACTTGGAGATCCAAGGAGGCCTTCCAAGGAGATCCATGGGCAGGGCCACCATCATATGGGAATTTAGGAACTTAAACAAATCTGGTACTTTTCTGGGGGCCCAGGAAGTTTACCTAGCATGGGGCTCAGAAATTTCTTATGGCTGCCCTGTCTATGGGACTAACAACTCTGAACAAATATGTCTTAAAGAGACAGAAGGTTGAAAGTTAGATAATTTTTCTGATGGACTGTAATGTCACTGATCACCAGCAAGGGTAAACACCGGTTGATTATTAAGGTTCTTGTTTTTGAGCAAATAAAATTGGGCAGAGTGACCTAAAACTTAAAGTAAAGTTTGGACCTGGATGACCTGTATACCAGAAGTGTGTTTGGAGTATATATACATATACTTTATATATATATATATATATATATATATATATATATATATATATATATATATATATAATTTTTCCTGATATACCATAAAGTTTTATAATTTTTCTGATGGACTGTAATGTCACTGATCACCAGCAAGGGTAAACACCGGTTGATTATTAAGGTTCTTGTTTTTGAGCAAATAAAATTGGTGCACACAGACCACAACAGAAAGATATGCATTAACATTGAGAATAGAGAACAAAGTAAGGTACAAAAATTTTATACATATACTTTATATATATATATATATATATATATATATATATATATATATATTGCTGAATTCTCTTAATTTTTCCTGATATACCATAAAGTTTTCTAGCAGAAGGGGAAAATGTTCCAACATAAGGTCGAGTTATTCAAATCTTGGGAACATGTTGAACTATGTTGTGCTAGCTGTCACTCATATGTAAAGCAATGTTGTAATGACAGAATGTAAAACAGCTACAAGCCATTAGGAATTGTAAATTGCTAAACAGATGATCATTTTTGTCATTTGCTAAATGAGGAAATATACCGGCTCTAATACATTCCATATGGGACATCGAAAAGTTTACATGTGTTTCTTTTTTCAGTCACCCTCTTTGTACCTCATTCAGATAAAGTCTCCTAGCAAGACAAAACATAATGTATAAAAATAGAAAAGAATAATGGTGGACACTTCCCTATTAGATTAAACAGTGTTAAAGAATCATTGTATTTGTTTTTTCTGCTCTTATCTCATTTGTTAATCCAAGTTGAGCCAAAGCATCCTGGGCTATTTTTATTGTGCGTGTGAGATCAGAATCTACATCAAGCAGATCTTTCAGAAACTGCCAGGGACTGCTAGGAATTTTAGGATAATAATCTTGTAGCAGTATACCTAAAATGGTCATATAAGAAAAATATTTTTGTACAATACAGATTGTTTGGTGTAAATGTGTAAATGTCCCATCCTGTATGTAGTGTGATGATAGTGAAGTCTGACAGACCCCAGGGGAGGACGAGGAAGAGGCCCTGAATAGCAATAGATAGTAACAAGATTGTCAGATTAAAATATCTGCCTAGGCTTTGTAGCCAAAGTATACAGCACATTCACCAAATTAAAGCTTTGTACACACTTTAGTTGATTTTCACTTAAGACAATGGGCCTGATTTATTAAAGCTCTCCAAGGCTGGAGAGGATACACTTTCATTAGTGAATCTTGGTGATCCAGCAAACCTAGAATGGATTTCCTAAAAGTCTTTAGCTATTTCTTAGTAAATGTTTTCAATCCTGGACTAGATCCACACCAGGTTCGCTGGATTGCTGATGAAATCGTATCCTCTAAAGCCTATGGGCCTGATTTATCAAAGCTGTCCCAGACTGGAGAAGATAGACTATCATGGATGAACCTGGGTCATCTAGCAAACCTGGAATATATCTGGTCCAGAATTGAGAACATTTGCCAAATAATAGCAAACAACTTTAGGAAATCCATTCAAATCCAATCCAGACTGTTGATCACCCAGGTTCTCCTATGATAGTCTATCTTCTCTAGCCTTCGAGAGGTTTAAAAAATCAGGCCCAAATGGTCATGCTCATCTTGGCCAAAATCTGGCAATGTGTTCAGCAGTCCCTGACATTGTTCATATATGTGCTTTAACTGATTGGAAATGGTCTTCAGCGGTCCTTGATGCTGTTCCTCAATCTGCCCTGGACAATTATTAATAATATTATTAAACAGGATTTATATAGCGCCAACATTTTATGCAGCGCTTTACATTAAATAGCGGTTGCAAATGACAAACGAATACAGACAGTGACACAGGAGGAGAGGACCCTGCCACGAAGAGCTTACCATCTAGTAGGTGGGGGAAATAGCACACAATAAGTGGGGAGATATGTAGTGGTGGGAAGTAGAGAGGGTTTAGGAGACAAAAGAAGATGGGTAGGCAAGTTTGAAAAAATGGGTTTTGAGTGCTCTTTTAAATGAGCAGAAAGTAGGTGCAAGTCGAATAGGACGGGGAAGACTGTTCCGGAGAATTGGGGCAGCACTAGAAAAGTCTTGTAGCCGTGGATTAGGAATGACTGCTGTGCTTTCCTATGGAGAAAAACAGAGCAAGGAGATGCTTGCTCCTTCTTCCCCCTCCCCTCTTTATAGAATAGCGCTGTGTGTACATTGCTTGAAAGATCAATTCCAGAAATGGAAATCTGGCATCTGTCTAACATGTGTATGGATCTTTATGCAAGGACTTGCCTATGTTCAGACTGGCAGAGAGGTTGTGATGCAGTTACTGCTTCTTCACACCAGTGAACGGTTGCCTCAGTGAAGACTTCATGTAGCTACTACCCATGGCAGCCCAGTAGAGAATGGATAGGGACATCAGTGAGATTTTCAATGCCACCCACTGCCAAATCTTTGAATACGGAACCAGTGCTGCAGTTCGAGTGACTAAGCGGCTGTCAAGGTGCCAACCATCGGGAGCCACACGGGATTGCTTGATCCTGCGACAGCTCTGAACCTGCCCTTTATTTTGAATAGATCACAGACCCACAATCCTTAATTAACTGCAAGGTTATCAAAGGACAACTGTGGAGCTCCCATCCTATACAGTCCCATCATTAATGGTCTAGTGTCTAGTTTTAGGATACACATGTGTGGGATACTGACCCACAGCTAACCTTCCCAGATCCAACTTTGATACAATGGAGTTGCATTCTTGTAAAATTAGAAGAAAATAAAAATCATTTAGACACAAAATATGGCAACAAACAGAAGGCCAGTGCCATTCATTGGAGCTAGGAGACAATACCCCATCAATGTGTTTTGTTTGGTTGCTATTCATTCTTGATTTAGCTCTGAGAAATGGTAAGCTAGTTTATGTATCGTAAAGCCTTTTCCTATAAAAATATGGAATTACTCCTTGGCATCAGGGCCAGGTCAAGGGGAAGAAGAGTGAAGTGTTTCTCCCTTTACGTCCCATGTTTTAAAGCCCCTCTTTTTAGTAGCATGCTTAGAGGGATTAGTGGTACTCGGAACACTGCCCCAGTGGTCCTATATGTGGCCCCATTCCAGAGGAATACTGCTGTCTGTGCCCCCCTGCATCCTCAGCCAGCAGTATCTTTAGCAGGGTGTAGTGTGGTGGGCATATGTGGGCACGCCGTGCCCTCATTGTTTTGGGGAACGAGGCGTTTACATAACAATTATGTGCATGGGCCCTTGCTATGGATAGTACCGTTCCCTTCTTCTTTTTTACGACTACACCCCAGATCTTTAGGTGGTGACGGATGAATAAACTCAACAACAGCAAAGTGCAGAACCAATAGTTTCACCCCGGAAACAGCAGACGGTGATTGGAGGCATCCACGACCACTGGCAACTTGACTCTGTCCACCATGTGCAAGAGGGGCAACTGAGCAGAAACCAATGGGAGACATTCCTTCTTTCTCCTTGATTTCCTATTCCTCTCTATACTATGCTGTCTCTCTTTTCTATATCTTTCCCAAAGACATCTTTAACCCACCTCATGGCTCCTTGCCTCTAACAAGGTTTAGATAGTTGTTCTCTCTTTTTGGTGTCCTCTACATTCCATACCAATCTTTCACAGGTCAACTGTCCTCCCTAACCGGAGGAAATATCTTCTGTATGACCATATGATTTTGATCCTACCTGATTTATTCTTGATGCTCTGGTACATAGAAACCCAAATACTTATCTCATCCCCATGTAATGTATTTCTATTTTTACATTGTGCTATGAAAGAAGATTGCATGAGACAATGACAGTGTCATGCATTCTGTGTACTTGTCAAACCTTAAAAAAAAATCTAATAAAAAAACAAAAACTAGGATTATTATAATATTATTATACAGATATAAAGTTTAATACTTGGTGATACATTGGCATGGGGCCAACGTCTACGTTAATAGCCTTTTCCATTTTGTTGAATTTCCTTTTTTTAATGGCACGCACTTGTACATGAAAAGAGTTTTCTGTAATGTGAGGACAGCATGGCAAGTAATTATATCTGGAAAGAATGATATAAAGAAAGCGTTGTTTGAATACCACAAGAGCCTCTATAGATATATTTTTATGAGGAAGTGACATAAGAAAGACTCCATTCACTCATTCTTCATCACTTGTCTTCTTATTAAAAGATATCTTCCATATTTTTGCATGAATAAATACCAACCTGCCTAGCTTTCAGTACAATTCCATGTACTGAGACATGATTGACTATCATATCAGCTATTAAACTATTAAACAACTACTGACAAATGGTAATATATATATATATTTTTATATATATATATATATATATATATATATATATATATATATATATAAAACAACCAAATAATCAAGAATGTGAAGTTCTTTACAATACACTGATTTTTATTTTGGTCAATGTCAGTTGCTTTTGGTATTGAACAGTTTCTGTTTTCTATCAGTTGTTCTAATGTAAATATGGAGAATATTACACTTTATATAAGAATGGGTCAGTTACATGTTTGACTAGTGTACTCAATAGGCCTATTTGTTTAGTAGAATACCTGGGTTTTCCA
This sequence comes from Pyxicephalus adspersus, assembly GCF_032062135.1. Lineage (NCBI taxonomy): Eukaryota > Metazoa > Chordata > Amphibia > Anura > Pyxicephalidae > Pyxicephalus > Pyxicephalus adspersus. Next base: position 146,856,160 of record NC_092859.1, read on the forward strand.
GTAAATTAAAATGCAAGTTTTTTGTTATGGACAGAGTAAAGAAGAGTTATAACCCCTGGAGGATAATTTTTTGGCTGTCTGTGTTGGGAATTTCCTTTCATTTTGCCCCCTAGATGTGCAACACAAAGTTGAAGAATGTTCACCTTTTGGACGGTTGTCTTTAAAACAGGTGTCCCTATTGGAAGATTTATGCCTGCAAAATGTTGGATTTTCATCATATTTTGTCCAGATGACAATGGTCACCAATACAAATAGAGTGGATTTACCTATCAAGTAGATATAATGCAATAAAAACGACAACATTGGTGGTTTTGGCCTGTTCGTTCTCTATCCAAAGCTAGAAAATAATGGCTATATATACAGGTTGTCAATCGAAAATCCAGCAATGGATAATCCGGTTCTTTCAGTTTCCTGGCATGAATTTCAGATTGCATTTTCAATACAGGGCCTGCGGTACACTGTTTGGCCACTGATGTTTTGATGGCGCTGTTCTGCAGAAACAGCTCGTGCTTGGTACACTAAATACATGTTGAGACGTCCCTGCTGCCTGCTCCCTGGAACTGTGCCAGATGTCCGCGGGTGCTGCAAAAATCAGAAATTTTCGAAAATCTGGCGCACCTCAGGCCCAGAGGTTTCCGGATTTTTGATTGGCAACCTGTATTTATATATATATATATATATATATATATATATATATATATATATATATATATTGTTATTTTCATTATTTTATTGTAACATTATTTATTCTCAAAGATCACAACAAAGACACCAGGAGTTCTATTTATAAATTTTATATATACACATATATTAACTCTGACATTACCTCAAACATTCCTTTACCTTCCGGGTTCATGTGTTTCAATGCGTATCAATGCGTATGTGTATCAATAGTTGATTCCTACCAGGGAATGTATGGGGGGATATCCTATTGCCTTTTTTATATATAGAGCCCTAGGATACTATTTTCTCCATTACACTTACGTACATGTTAGCACATATGCACAGTGCTATAGTGCGAGTTAACATATGTTGCATTAGGACAGCCCAATAATGCTTTGTGGTAATTCAGAATGAATGGCACATCATTGCATCATTAAGCATTACTGCAGCATGCAAAGGTGAAATACATTGCAATTTGTTGATCTGCACCCTAACACACCTTGTTGATGGACCTACAGTGCTGCAGGAAAAAGTTACTGTTAGAGACAATTTCCTTTCTAAATAATACAAGTAGTCCCCGGGTTAAGGACATCCGACATACGCACACCTCCTAAATACAAAAGGGGCTTCCCTGCTCGCTGTGTGCAGGATGGAGGCTTGAAGGGGGAGGAAGCGGTTTGCATGACTTGCAGAAGAAATCTTTTGCTAAACACAGCTGAGGTTGTGGGTGATCTTAGGGGGGTGAGCTCTTTCTGCAGCATAATGTAACCCTTTTATGACCAAGACAAACTCTGCAGTTGTTTCTTTTTGCATAATCAAGCACAGCTTGCTCCAGAAGTTAATAAATGTCTAGGCTCCATAAGCATTTTTGCTTTGTTTGTGATTAAATCAGGGAGGATTTTTTACAGTAACTGACACATGCTGCCTAATAAAATGTTGAGACAAACATCTGTTCTAATTCCATTTATTAAAATAATGTACCTGTTCCGACTTAATAAACAAACCTACAGTCCCTATCTCATATGTAACCCAGGGACTACCTGTAAGTCCTAAATGTGAATTTTATCCACATTCTAATATCTTAGGGAACCCTTTAATTTGATTTGTCACATTAGGATTAATGTAACGGTGTCAATACATTCTGAATAATGATCAAGCAACAAAGCCAAAGCTCTTGCTCTTTATGTTGTTTCATGTAAAGAATCCAAGGAATCAAGGTATTCCTTGTATGATAGTTTCAAGGCTTGGACCTGCACAAAAAGAAAATCTACTGTGATGACGTTGAAGAATGATGGCTCCCATTTGTGTTATACAGGAAAAAGTAAGCAAAGTATCTCTCACAATGATTAACTAATATCAATGGCTTTTGACCTTGGTCTGTTCACCAAGTACTGCATATAGTAATGTGCCTTGCTGCAACCAATATGAGCATATTGTATATCTGCATTAAGGTTTGTTAAGTTCTTGTTTAATACACCCCAATATACCAGGAAGGAAACAAATGTATGTGCAGTATTGACCTACATTGTAAAAACAATTGCAATGCACAGATCAGAGAATACTTTTGCATACCTATCAAATGTGCCAAAAAATTTATTATTACAACTTTTTCAGAGAAACAAGGCTAAAAAAAAAGCAATACAGATTTTTGAGACTATTTACATAAGCAAGACACTTTTTAGGCATTTCCTATATATATATATATACATATATATATATATATATATATATATATATATATATATATATATATATATATATATATATATATATATATATATATATATATACACATTGCATTTCATAAATATGATCATGCAGTTTTGGTCATTGCATCTGCTTGATTCAGGGAAAATTATATTTCATATGCAAATTCGGTTTCCAAGATTTCTCCAATGTTTTCTCTACATAAATCTGTCATCCAGTTCCCTAAAATAGCAGTAGTAATTTGCGTTTAGAAGCCTTTATGTGGTTAGATTCTGCTTTGCATATATCATTTTACATTGTACGAATGGCTGTTAAAGCGGACCTAAACTCAAAGTTTTTACTTTACAAATACTTTTATTTAAAGTTAAAAAACCTTTTAAAAAAAAAAAGGTTGAAGCCCTGCAGCAATCAAGACTGAATGTGAGCGCAGAGCCTCCCGAGATACCTACATCAATCTTTCTGGTTGCTCCTTCTAAACCTGCCCAAATTTTACCCTTTTTAGCGGGTTTTGTCACCCGGTTCCGAGGCCGGAGCAGTACCAGATTGAGTGATTAAGCCAGAAGAAGGAAGAAGAAGTCTAAGGGTGGCAGTGCCCAAAATTTCCTGCGTGCCAAGACGAAGGAGAATTTTAGCATGGCACGGAACCTGATCGAGGAAAGGTCCAGCGCCATTGAGGGATCTGAGGCATCAAAGGTAAGTATGATTTTTTTATTTTTCAGTTTAGTTCCCCCTCATTTCTAGCCAAGGAAGTTCTGTGATGATATTTCAAGATCAACTTTAACCCAATATAATTTTACATTTGATATATGCTCCAGATTCTGATTGGACAATAAAGGAGCAGCAACCCAGAGATGAGGTATTTAATGTACAGCGCTGCGTAATATGTTGGCGCTATATAAATCCTGTTTAATAATAATAATAATGAGGTCTTCCTTGTGCTTAACCTTCTTACTGATATATTCACATTATGGATGGACGGTATGGAGTACTGTAGATAGATTACAGAAATCTCAATGGCTAAGGGCATGCTATAGAAAAGGCTGATTATGTGTAATACACATTCACATGCCTATACTAGTTCTGTAAGAAAACACTAAAAAAAATTTAAATTAACGTATTTTTATAGTCATCTATATTTTAGCTTTTATGGCTGTACAATATTTGCTTAATTCACAACTCTTGGCAAGCAGCTAAAATACACGCAGCTGAAAAAGAAATCTGGTTGCTGTTTTAACTACCAAAAGATTTGTTCTTCTACCCATTAAGCCCCAATGAACAGTATATTAGGGTTGCTGGCCCAAATTTTCTTTATTGCAGTTAAGTTGGAAATTTAGGCTATTTTATATACTTTATTAAAAATGTCAAATGGGTCTAAAAATGGAGTCAAATTCTTTTCCTCTGGTAGTGCTGATATCTTTGTTCAGTCCTTTTCTGGGTTTGAGATCTTGGACCATCTTGATAGGCCAGAATGATGTAATTCCCACACAGATTCACAGAAGTTAAGTCATTCCAGTATATGCCGAGAACATACACTGGGATGCTTATATGATATACTCATATATATCATAGTACATTCTGCAGAAAAATGCAAGCTGGCAGTAATTTTGTGTTATTGCAGAATTATTATTATTACACAGTATTTATATAGCGCCAACATATTATGCAGCAATGTACAAAGTCCATAGTCATGTCACTAGCTCAAAGGGGCTCACAATCTAATGTCCCTACCATAGTCATATGTCTTTAATACAGTCTAAGGTAATTTTGTGAGGAAGCCAAATAACCTAACTGCATGTTTTTGGATTCTTGTAGGAAACCGGAGTACCCGGAAGGAAATCACACAAACACAGGGAGAACCTGCAAACTCCATGCAGATAGTGTCCTGGCTGAGGTTTGAACCTGAGACCCAGCACTGCAAAGGCCAAAGTGATGACCACTGAGCCACCATGCGGCCCAGAATGAGCATGGCATGTCTTCTTTGCAAAATTATTACTATTTTCATGTATTTATATAGTGCCAACATATTACACAGCACTTTACAAAGTCCATAGCCATGTTACTAACTGTGTCTCAGAGGGACTCACAATCTAATGTCCCTACCAAAGTTTTATGTCATCAATAAAGTCTAAGGCCAACTTTGAAGGAAACCAGTAAATCTAACTGCATGTTTTTGAAATGTGAGACGAAACCTAAATGCCCGGAGGAAATCCGGGCAAACATGGGGAGAACAACCCCCTTGCAGATAGTGTCCGGACCAAGGTTCGAACCTAGGACCAAGTGCTGAAAAGATAAAAGTCCTAGCTATTGAGCCAACTGTGCTGCCCCAGCCAACCAATAGAGCCTACCTGTTCAAACATCTTTAAAGTTTTGTTTAATTTTACTTGGTGCCTACATTCTTGGTGGCCTTTTTTTGGGAAAACCTTTTGGGTTCTTAATGGCAGTTTTGTATTTAGGTCTTGCCTAATTCTCATGGACCCCGCATTTCCGATTCCCATCATCCCTGAGATGTTGCTCTCTGAGGAGGTCTCCTTCATTTTGCCCCCTCATTATACTCCTCTATACACATGCCTGCCAGTGCCACCCATAAGGGTCCACAAGGAGCCAAACATCCATCACAGTTATCTGTATTGTCCAGTCCCCTTCCTCTATACATTGGAGGAGGTCTCTTATAAAGTTGGCTAGACATGGTATGAATAGAATATCAAGATGAAAAATCTGAAAACTTAAAAATTAAGATTTTATATTTTGCATGTTTAGCCTTGACCATAATAAGTAGTAAGTAAATCAAAAGTATACAAAACACAACAAGGCTCTTTCTATGTAGACAACTAGTGCGTTTTGTGATGGACTGAGAACTTGGGGCTTCTTGATCGGCCTAATCCCATCAAAAGTTACTAAGGAACTTTGGAGAGATCCAACCCAGGGGTGAAAGTAAGTAAGGTTTGCATGTGTTTAAACTGACCTAAATGTGGTTTGGTTTCGGATGAGAAGAGTAGGACATGATACGAATGGAATATTAGAATGAAAACTTGGACCGGAAATTAGAATATATTATATTTTGCATTGCATGCTTAGCCTTGATCATTTTAAGTAGATCAAAAGTATACAAAACACAACACGGTTCCTTCAGTGTACACAACCAGTGTGCTTTCTGATGAACTGAGAACTTGGGGCTTCCTGGTCTGCATAAACCCAAAGATGGTGACCAAATAGCTTTGCATAGAGCCAACCCTGGGGTGAATGCACTGAGAAGAGCTATGGATTTTTTCCTAATGACATGCGTTCTTCCTTGAGTTGAGTGAGTATGTTTAAACTGATCTAAAAGGTTTACGATGAGAAGAGCAGGAATTGCTGTAACGCACCCTATTCTTGGCACAACAATGGCAGTACCCACTGTGCGACCTCCATTCTTCTATCGTATTGAGAAATGGTTCTGAATAAAAGTTTTCTTTCAGTTCCCATGAAAACAGCTATGTCCTATAAGACAGTTTAACAAAGCTACAAAGTTAATAGCCGAATACATTCAAAGCTTGGAATTTGGAGAACATTTATATAAATAGGATAAATCAGTCATCCATAGCTGGTTATTATTCTGAGGTTTTTTTATGATCCACAAGGAATGTAGAGGTGCATTGCCTTTCATGTGATGAGCGGTTCTTGGGTTCCATGACTGTGGGACGTAGAGAATACTGGAAGTTCGGTGCTGCTCATTAAATGTACAATGTGGAAACATAACAAAAAAGTTTTTTTTTTCAGTAAAGCCTACCATGTACTGTTACAAAATATTTCACATTTCTATTTATAGATTTATTATAACTTTATAAGTACTCACCAAGAGAACTTATTGCTGTGTTTTACAACAAGCCCGCTCCCACCAACACCTTGCACTACCTTCAGAAAAAGTTTTACATGCTCCACTATGTGAACTCTGTTATGAATTTTCAGGATTTTCATTGATTTGTCAAGCTAGGAAAACTTATATCAGATATCTTAGTGTGTGGTGCTGTGATTGTGAATTTACAAAGGAATAACTGAGCAAAGGAATTCTTTGTTTCAGTACTACAGTTGTGCAGCTCTGTCATTACCTTCCTAATTAAGACTTCAGAAGTTCACATAGCAAACTATTTCATTCTGGAATGTCCAAGAAAATGTACTAGAAAGATTATTTGTTTAATGTGGATTTGTGAATTGATTGAAAATATACTTAATTTTGAATGAAGTGGACCTTAAGCACTATACATTATATCACTGATATTCCAAACTGAAAATTTACCCTTGCAGAAAGGTTCCCATTACACTGCAAGGATTAAATGCAGATTTTTGTCTACAGGAACATTAAAAATTTGTTTTTCTTACATTATCTCTCATTAGCCCCCTGTGCTCCATTGGTTGCAAGCACTTATCATGTACAATGCAGGACCAGCAGTCATACAGGGCACCGAGGGTTTGCCCACAACACAGAATGCCAGATGGAGGAGTGGAGGGCAAGTTTCCAAAGGAGAAAGATAGGTATAAATGATCTCCTAAAGCTTCCCTAGACCATTGTTTCTCATCCAGGGTTCCTGCAGAACAGGAGTCCCCAACCCCAGTCCGCAGCCCACTAGTGGCCCGTGGCCGTCTGACAGCTGGGCGGCAAGAGCATGGAGACCAGTGGGGGTCAGTGACTCTGCCCTGTGCACCCCCCAGTGGGGTCAGGAGAAGGACCCCGTTTGGGGGGCGCCCTGGCCAGAGCCATAGACAGAGCTCCCATCCCAGTTTCTTCTTCTTCGATTGACACATGGCTCCTCGCGAATGCGCGGTACAGAGTCAGTAAATTTAGTGGTCCGTGAACTCAAAAAGGTTGGGAAGCACTGCTCCAGAGCTTGCTAGGAGTTCCTTGACCAAAGAGCAAATTGGGCCTCTCAGGTCAGTTTAAATGACACCAAAAAAAATATATATATATATGTGTGTGTGTGTGTGTGTCATTCTTACCAATGGCCAGCAATATAAGAAGGCATTCCCACTGACCACTGCATTATTATATTGTGAGCTGTTAATATAGTAATAATAGAAGGGGTTCCTCAAAGACCTAACATTTTTTAATGGCTCCCCCTTATTAAAAAGGTCAAGAAACTGTGCCCTGGACCATTACCCATTGAAGTGTAGAGGTAGCCCCCTGCAAAAGTAATTTTTACTTTCATATGTTTTTTTCCTTGTCTGCTGTTCATAGAAAGAAAATACCAAACATTCATCTTTGCACATAAAACAGACCTATAACCAGAATTTTATTTGATATTAGTGGGTGGACTAAGGTCTCTCTCCCCCAGCTGAAATTTGCCTGCTTCATATGTTCTGATGACTGTTAAAACTGAAAAATAAAGCTGATGATAAATCCAAATTTGTACAGCTGGAACAAGAAAATGAGGGAATCTATCCAATGGGGACACCCTTAGTGAATACTATTTAAGATGGATATCTTCTCTAACTTCCTGTTGGATAAGGAATAAAAGGTCATTCTCTTTAATATAAGACATACAACAGCAGCAAAAAATTGGACAGAGGTTTTATTCATTTCCTACCAAAACTAAAAAAAAGAAAGTTTCATCTTTTTATATGGTAAAACAAATGTTGAAAATCATGAAAAGCCCTGAGTCTTTTTTCACACGCTATAGAGTTTAAAAAGAATGTTGCTATCAACCTAATGATGTGTTAAAATTACCCAACCAAGGTGGCGTGAACACCCCATCTTCCAAGATTTTTGTGTGAATTGTACGACCTCTCCAATATCTTACACAATATACAAAAACGAATGGTTCTGGCCAAGAATAATGGTGCAAAAGTTATAATAAAATGCCAGGTGGGTCTATGAAAAAATGATTTTAGGTCTAAAAATATTTACTTTGATAAGAAAATTTTTTTAAACTTCCGCATTTCCAGTTTTTGCTGCATTCACAAATTCCATTTTCTGTAAATTATTACCTTTGGTGTATTTTTATACTAAATAGCCCATTTCCTTTCGTGCAAATACAGCTGTTTAGGGTACTGTGCTGTGACCCAGAGACCTGAAATTGACAGACTGGCCGGCACTGCCAGGAAATATTTGGTGATAAATGCTTATGTGCATGTTTTTAGAATTACGCATTGTTCCAGATATGAAACAATAACTGGGGTATAACATCCATGTAAACTCAAGGGTAAAGATCAGCTACATCAAAGTGGACCAATATCTGGAGATGATGAAAGCTGCCATTGTTGAATTCATTCTGAAGAATGCTAATTGCCTTATCGTAAAACTGAACTTTTGGTGTCAATAGTTTCAGTTGCACACAGGAAACATGTGGATAACTATGTGCTAAATTGTGACAATTAATTGAATACCGAAGGTGCATCCTCATTCTGGCTCCGTGATCCTGAAGGTATTAAAGATAAAGAATCAGAACACCAAGCAAGCAAGCTGCATAATATAGAACCAAGTCAGGACATACATAATCTGTCATTATACAGTTTGCTTTAAGGGCTTGTTCACACATAAAAGTTCATTAAGGGTGTTCCCCTCTATTCACTAATAACTTTATATGTTGAGCCACCTAATTAAGTATCATATATAATGTATAAAAGACGAAACAGAATGAGGTTCACGGCTCAGGGGGTGTATGAAATAATATATACGTGTATTTGTTACATAGTATGAAAGAAATACATTTACATAACGCAATCAGGTATTTTACCTTGGTCCTGTTAACACTTCACAGGACCTTGGTATTATATACTAGACACAGTACTTCTATGTCATCAAACAAATAAATGTGTGAAGAACCGCAAAAGTCCCAACCGTATAGAGTTTGTGCAAAAATCCGACGCGTTTCGCCACCATTAGGCTTCCTCAGGGATATTTTTTGTATGTACTTTACGGTCAGAGGTGTGCAAGGTGGAGGTTGAAAACCGTGTTCAAGTTAGTGCTCCTTAAGCCTTAAACATGATTTCAGTATATTTCTATATTGATGTACATAAATGATTTGTAAAAGCTTTGGTACTTAATGAGGATTGGTGTTTTATTCATTCAATAAGATTGTAATTATGACTCATGTTTGTGTCTTTTATGATCTCCCATGGACTGTAAATGTGTTCTTTACCAGGCACTTTATTATTATTACCTAGTATTTATACAGCGCCAACATATTACGTTATACATAGTCATGTCACTAGCTCTCTAAAGGAGATAACAATCTAATGTCCCTACCATAGTCATACGTCTTTATTACAGTCAAAGGTCAATTTGGGGGGGGGACCCAATAAACCTAACTTTTTATACTTGCGGTGGAAAACCTCATAACTGCTGCTGTGCGCTAAGGAGCAGCAAACCGCTTTGCCGGTAACACACAAAGGAACACACTGTGGCTGGAACCATGGTGTGGTTCTTCAAAAAGCAAGTCACGTTCTGGAACCACGCCATGATCTGCCACAGCCACATTGTGTGTAGCCACATGCAAAATAAAGTTTTTCAACTTCTCATATTTACTTGGGGAAGAGTGGCTGGGACCACGGCTGAGCCTGCAGCAGAATGTTGTGATTCACTGCAGGTCTGAAATGGCTATAGGTACTTGGAATGTGGTTATGCCTTTAAAAAATATAGGAATAGCTTTCTGGTATCGTGGTTGTCATGCACAAAAACTGGAGGAGAAGAAGAAATAATTAATTGTACTTCTGCACTGTTTTCAAACTGCCTTTTAAAAAAATGCCTAGAAAGTGCCTAAAAATAATGTTATTCACGTCCGTTGACAAGGGCAGAAACCATAAGGAGCTATACAACACACCACAATGCCTGCGAAAAAACCTCTTTCTACCACTCTGATTCGTTTTATCAGAATGAGGGGGCTTGGCAGGTATTGATCAATATGATGATGACGAATAATGGTTTCACTATTCGTTGGTCAATTGTAAAATTTTGTATTACATTTTAAAACAAGCCTAATTATTGTCATTGCTAGAAGCAACACAATCACATTTTATCCACAAGCCACTGGTAAGCTCCTTTTGTCTTTTATTATTGATTTTTTTTGAGAAGTGAATGGTTGGAAAACTGCTTTCCCAAATGTTGCAAACCCATCCAGGTTAACAATCCAGGTCCAAACTCCTACTGGGTAACATTAAAGCATTAAAAAAATTAACTTTCCTTTACTCATTGAAAGCCTTCCACCAATGTACATACAATGCTCAGTGAATCCTGGGCTGGTTTGGCTTCCATCTTCTTTGCTTGGGGTCATTGTTACGTCTAGTGTTGATGTTCGAATTCGGGTTGTCCCTATATTCGACCCGAATATGGCTGTTCGTATTCGGGTAGACCCGACCCGAAAATCACGGGATTCGACAGCAAAAATTCGGAAAGGAAAAATGTTGCTAAAAATGTTTATAAAAGCCCCCATTGTTTTCAATGACAGCTTTTATAAAACCTTAAAAACGCTTGAAAAAGCCTCCATTGAGTTCAATGGAAGCGTTTTCCCGCGTTTATCCAGTGTTTTAATTTTTTAAATGTTGCAAGCAACGTTTAAGATAACGCTCAAAAACGTACCTGAAGGAAATGTCCTGGTGTAGATTAACCCATGGGAATGCAGTCCGTGTAGACTAAAGCTGCATACACACGTCCAATAATTATCGTTAGAAACGACTGATGAACAACCAATTGGCCAAAAAAAAAGGGACCAAGGACACCGACGAACAAGGATTGTCGTTGTAAATGAACAACCACCACGGTGGATCTGATTGGCCGACGATCTTTCACTATCTATCGTGTGTACAGTATCGTGACGTTCAGTGATTGTGCATGTTGCTGCGGTACACTTTCTCCTTTACATGTCCCTCCCTGCATCGTTCAAACGATTGTATCTAGCGTGTGGACACTGTTGGTGGAATATATTTGAACAGAATTGTGCACAATATGATTGTTCAAGTATAATCGTGCATAATCGTTGATCGGTGGTAATCGTTCATTTTCTAACAATAATTATTGGAAGTGTGTACCTAGCTTTAACCTAAAATAGATTTGACAGGTGCTCCTTATTATTCATGTGAAGTACAGAGGTATGTAATAGTGTTATGTATCCTTTTATAATGTATCTTTTTACATCTGTTTGGAGGCTGTAGAAGCTCTACACAGTGCTGAAACAAACCCAAATTTTTCTCCCATTGACTGTTTAATTATGCCCACTTTAAGTGCTATGTATCATTAACAAGAGCACTGAATAATGATTAGCAACTTTCTGAGTATTTGATTGTTGTTTATATGACCTTAATTTTCCTCATTTTTAGGCCTGGTGTAATTTAGGAGAACTTTATTCGGCCTGAATATCAGTCTTGTACTTTGCCCTCAAATCCCTCCACAGTTTTTGTCCCACTTACCTTTTTGACCTGAAAAATACTCCCCCAGCCGTTCTCTTCGCTCCTCCAATGACCTACTAATGACTTCCTCACTCATAACCTCACTACACACACGGCTCCAAGACTGCTTTAAATCTGCCACAACTCTTTGAAATGGTCGTCCTCGTCCTTTTTGGCTTGCTCCTACTTTCTGTTCCTTTCAAAGAGCACTCAAACCCCATTTTCTTGAAACTTGCTCACCCATCTTCTTCTGTCTCTTAAACCCTCACTACTTCCCACCACTACATGTCTCCCCTTCTATTGTGTGATACTTCCCCCAACCTTTTAGATTGTAAGCTCTTCAGGACAGGGTTCTCTCTTCCTCCGGTGTCACTGTCTGTATCTGTCTGTCATTTACAACCCCTATTTAATGTACAGGCTTTGTAATATGTTGGTGCTATAAAATCTTTATATTATTATTATTAATAATAATAATAATAATCATATTATTATTATTATTATTAATAATAATATTATTAATAATAATAATAATAATAATCATAATGTAAAGCTGACTTCACTTATGTACCTGAAACCTATTACAGTCTTCTGAGGCCTTTTAAACATTTCAATAATAAATGTTCCCTCATTCACCCCAGAATATTGCTGCAGGCTTTGTAAAGCTCCTACATTACGACTACAACCAGCATCTCCAATGTCAAGGAATAGGCGCTGCTCTTACCATATGTCTTTAGGTGTCATTTCCTCCAGTGCAGCCAAATACTACATATGGAAAATTTTTAGCAAATTAGAATATATATTTCCTGGACATCAACCTATTTTGCAGGCTGGTATTTCATATTTTGTCTCGTGAACTTTGTAAAAGCATAATTGCTCTGCTTCAGCCAATATAAGCATTTAGTATGCAGATTACAGATTTCTGAGAGCTATATAACCATGAATCGGGCTCCGCTAACAGAGGTAAATTATTAAAGTCTAATGGGGCATAGCAGAGGTCTTCTCACCCTCTGGATAACAGGTGGCGGAGGGGGATTTGGGCTGTGCTCTGACACATTGCAAATGGATTGAAGGAAATTATGATCTAAGTGGTAGCATTAATCATTAAATAGCAATATATGGCATTTCCCTTGGAATGGAGTGGATATTGTGTTTATTTGGTTTGTTCTGCAATACATTTCTATGCTGAGTCTTTCAGCACTTTATTTTAGTATGAATTTAAAAAACCATGAGAGGAGACTATGTATGCAGAGAGGAAGCACTGAGTAAAACTGGACATTAGATGATCTGAGTACATAGATTGCTGTTCTGGTCTTTAGGTTGGGTCACATCTTCACAGCCATATAGATGATAGATAGGTGTGTTGGTGCTGCTGTGCTGTTGGGCCAGGCAGTCCATTTATTTGACACATCATAGACCAGATAAAATACCACGCTTCACCCGCCAACCTCCAATCCATCACACATGGATATACACTGGATCAGAAGTGATATCCCATACACAAGGGGTCTGGTTTAGGATAGATAAGACTATCATAGGTGAATCTGTATGATCCAGCAAATCTGGAATTGATTTCTTAAAAATCAGTTGCAATTAGTTGGCAAATGCTTTCTATTGTTGACTAGATCCATTCTAGGTTTGCTGGATCACCCAGGTTCCCCTATGGTAATCTATCTGCTCCAGTCTTGTAGAGCTTTAATAAATTAGATGTTAGGAAATATATTGAATAAAACTTTTCCATTTCCTAGGCTAATTTTAATGTAATGTTGCCAGTAACAGTATTTGTCCCATGGTGCCAAAACAGCAATACCAAATCTTGTGTGAATGTCTTCTTCTGGGCAGCTCCTGTGCTCTTGAAATGCCTTCTGCAAGCCATCAGCCATTCATCAACCCCCCGAGCATTTGACAACATATATCTCCAATCACCCAACTTTCTCCAATTCATCCCATTAGTACACTAAGAAGAACAAATTGGGTTTTGTCACTTTGATATGAGACGAGACCATTGTTTTTTTTCTAATTTTGTTTCTTAGAAATTAGAATCTTTGTCTTGTCCAACTGGGATTTGCACTGCATAAGGATAAGTAGATTCTCCATTTACTACAGGCTCCTGGGGTGTATATCTGGTCTGCACTGTCTGCATTATTAATTATTATTAATCTTATTATTATTATTATTATTAAACAGGTTTTATATAGGGCCAACATATTACACAGAGCTGTACATTAGTTGGGGGTTGCAAATGACAGACAAATACAGACAGTAACACAGGAGGAGGAGAGGACCCTGCCCTGAAGAGCTTACAATCTAGGAGATGCATTAAAATAATACATTTTACAATATATTAATGATAACAGATCTGTATTAAAATAGTGCACTTTTAACAATGTGGTAATAATATTGGTATCATTCATCTATTTTTATAAGAAAAAAAAACTAACACTTTCTTTAATGTTTTATATGCAGTCACATGACTTAAAACAAAGATAATGTCAATATTTGTTTTCTGGAACTTAACATAGACTTACCGTATTTTTATTCCTAAATGATTCCACTGTAAATCTGTGCATTTACTCAATATTAATCGACTCGTTATATATCGGTTTGTTTAGTAATAATTGAGGTAATTATGGTATATAGATGCCACATCCAAATAAATATAATTATCCATATATACATTTTTTCACATATACAGACTTTAAAAGCACCTTCTATCCAAACAAATTCAACTTCAAGTTGATAAAATCATAATTTATTGAAACATTAAAAACATGAGATGTAACTATGGCATTTTTCATCAATATACAATCACACAAGATTTTACACGTCTCAATTTCAACGCGTTTCGCTATTCAGCTTCCTCAGAAGTTTATCAGACTGACAACAGGAATCAAATGAGAAATCTCAACTGTTTTGTTTGTTTAGAACAACGTTCCCTGGCACGTATGGTGGTGCAGTTACTTCTTCACGTGCAGCCTTATGGACAAGTCCATGGGGCAGTAAAGGACATTCAATGAAGATCTACCAACTGCCTGCAAGCTGCTCAGCTGCAGTCAAAGCCGATCGTAAGCTCATCAGCCTCCTGGGAGGCAGAGTGAACAAATCATTAGGGATTGTTTTGATGGGTGGTTTTGAAAGTGGTTTACCGATAACAAAACTCAACAACCCAACTTGCCTCATCAGCATTATTGAACTGAAGGAGAGCCAATAAAAAGTCTGTTGTGGAGGGATTTTTCAGGCGGTGTGGTTTTTAGTTGGTACTGAGGCATTCCTTTGTTATTGTTCATCTGCCTAAAGTGGAACTAAACTAAAAAAAAAAATTACACTTACCTTTAGTCCTGCAGATCCCTCAATGGTGCTGGTCCTTCCCACAACCCGGTCCTGCGTCATCCTGGAACTCCTGTTCGTCCTGGTGCAGAGGAAGAGCTAGGCCCGCCATCTTCTATCTTCTCTTCCGTCTTCTTCTTCGGTCTTCTTTCTCCATCACCTGATCTCGCACTGTCCAGGTTTGAGACTGGGTGGCAAAGCCACTGTGAAGAGGGAGAAAAGAGAGCCGATCTCACTGGGCAAATGTGAGATTGATATTTCTTTCCCCTTGGTAGAAAAAAACCCTTTCTGCCCATGCCGAGATTAGGGCATGCACATTAGGAGCAGCCAGAGTCTCCCGGGATGCATGACGTAGGTATCCTGGGAGGCTCTGAGCTCCTAATAAATCTTAAACACAGCGGAAATCAAGACTTTCACATAAAAAACAACAACATTTTTACTTTATATAGAAGGGTTGTCTACCCTTCTATGTAAAGTACAAATGTTGAGTTGAGGTCTGCTTTAATCCCCATTCATTCCAAGTGTTTGATAAAGCCCAGAAAATGCATGTAAACCTGTTTGTAGCCACACAGGGCACCGAATGGTTGATATTGGGTTAGCAGTAACTACGCTGCAACTTGTTCACCTGTATTTGTCAAGTTGCTAAAAGTGGAGTCTCACACCAATTGTCTATAATCCTTTTAAAAAGTTCAGGTGTTTTATTATAGAATTTAAATAGGAAAAACGTGCAAAATCAAACCGCCATTGACTAGGGGTTGGTGCACATTGTATACCTAAAAACCAAATGCAAGTGCAGAAGCACAGATTTTCATGAAATAAATACATTATTTAAATGATTGTTTATTGCTGCTCTTTATTATATGAAACAGTTTGGAAATCTAATACACATACCTGGTTTTCTCCGATAATTTAGCACACATTTTAGTGACAATGGCTGAAGGATCTTGTAATGTCTTTGTGTCTTATTCCAAACCTGGCAAGCACCAACGTAATCTACATGATCATTTATCTTACCTGTAATACAAGACGATCTCATTGACTGCACTCAACAAACACGATATATATACCTGCAATCAAATACTTATTCCCCAGGGAAGCGATTTACACCAGAGCGCTGTAACATAATATAGTACTGACGTCAGCCAGCACGAGTCAATTCAAGCGTCACCGGCTGAATCAATTCCATTCCTGACAATGACAATGTAACAAGGCATTACACAAAAGAAAAGGCTTGTAAAGGGTAGAGTACTGATTACCACCTATCCTGGCATGCTCTGCAAAGCGTTAGTGTAACATAGTGTCTTGTTTCTGTAATCATGGCCATTCATTGTAATCAAAGCATGCAATGTGTCACCAGGGACGCACAATTAATAAATACTCAATCATATACAGAAACAAATATATACCAATATATAGGTTTTGTCCAAATTGATTTTTAATCTAATCATTTGTAGACTTAAAGTAAATATTAGTACATATTGATGAATGGCCATTGATGCTGATTATTTGCTACCTACAGTCTACCTTGAGTCACACACAGACACGCAGTTGTGTTTTATTTTATTTTATAAAACTAATATACCCTAAAAAAATGAAAGTAGGATAAAACCATAAGCATACAGCAATCCTACCAATGGGCTTCATTTAACCTCCCTAGCAGTACATTTCTTTCCTGTTTTATATGTCTAAAAGTGGTACATTGTTTTTCATGAAAGTTTATTTTACAGTATAATAGTATGATAATATTAAAGTTTGAAACACAAAATCATGTAAAAACAATAAATTGAATAAATTAAAAAATCCATATATTTAAAAAAAATGTTTAATTTTTTTATATTTAAAAAAAAAATACACATTATACTCATACTATCATATATACTGTAAAATAAATGTTCTTGAAAACAATCTACTGCTTTTACACATAAAAATCCAATGTATTGCATTCAATAGTTATTTTGTATTGAATGCAATACAAATTGATTTTAAATTTCCCTCCCCGCCAGCAACGTACACACGCACCGACATCACCGGGAACTCCCCGGTGACTCATCGGATGCAGAAGCAGGTAGAAGGAAGAAGAAAGAAGACGGAGATCACGGCGCGGGATGCCGGCGGATCAGGTAAGCGCTCTTTTTACTAACCTTCCCATAGGTTAACATACCCCGACACTCTGGGTTACCACTTTTAGCAACTTTTTTCTACCCCGAGTCACACTCGGAGTTACATCTAGGGGGGTAATAAAGCTCTCCAAGGCTGGAGAGGATACACTTTCATCACCTGGGTGATCCAGCAAATTTAATTTGCTGTTTGTCAGTAAATGTTTTAAATCCCAGACCAGATCCATTCCACGTTTGCTGGTTCACACAGGTTCACTGATGAAAGTGTATCTTCAATTTTGCAGAGCTTTAATAAATGAGGCCCAATCAGTCAAAGTTGCCAAGTGTAAAGAAATGCCTGGCAATTATTTCAACACAGTTCGACAGTCAAGTAAAGGGGGTATGGGACCATACCTGACAATCCGTTGAGGGTCTGGGGTCCTAAAAAGGTTAAGAACCCCTGATCTAGACGATAGACTAACATGGGGGGACCTGGTGGATCCAACAAACCTGGAACGTACCTGAAAAAATTTGCTAGCTAACAGCAAATGATTTTTTAGGATGGATCACCCAGGTTCTCCCAGAATATCTTCTCCTCTATAATTAGGAGTACCTTAATACATGGGGCCTGATTTGTTAAAGCTTTCCAAGGCTGGGGATACACTTTCATCAGTGAAGCTGAGTGATCTGGCAAACCTGGAACGGATCTGGTCCAAGATTCAAAACATTTGCTGGCAAATATCAAATGACTTTAAAGAAATCCATTAAAGGTTTTCTGGATCATCCAGTGTCACGTATAAAAACGTATCCTCTCCAGCCTTGGAGAGCTTTAAAAAACTCAGGCCCAATGCCCCAACAGCATTGTAGGCCCCATTTAGGCAAACGTGTAATGCCAGGACTGGGACTGCTACAACCAAATTTATCAATGATAGGATCGTGTACAACTTTTATTAGAGGCCTGCAAATACATTCCTTCATGACAATGCTTGGGAAATTTGGACAGTGGTGAGGCCCAGTGTTCTCTCCGGACCCTTTTAGCTGGGTGCACCACCCAGCACTTTTTTAGGTAACCACCTGGCTGAATGAATAGTTGGAGCATAATACAAAGACAATGGAAAAATGGAAAATGCTGTACTAAGAGGGTGGGCATTAGAAAGTTTGAACAAAGTAAAGAGAGGAGGGGGCAGAAATCTGACATAAATATTGGGGTGACTGGATTTCCGATGGAAACAACTAGGAACATTTTTATGTGTTGCCCTGCCCACTTTTTTGACACCCACCTACAGTTTCTTCCCAACCAGCTGAAACATTTTTTTGCAGGAGAACACTGCAGCTTGTTTTAAATTCATTTCAGACTAAGTTGACCATAGCATTGTATCATAGGCTCGACAACACTCTCAACAGCTCCTATGGGTGCACGAGTTTTTGCGCAGTTGTGGCAGACTGCGGTTTGGTTCCTGTAAGTTACAAGTCACTTCTTGCCACACGGTTGTTTTCCATCCTCTAAAGGAAGAACAGCACTGCAACCACATGGGCAATGCGTGCAAATTCCAGTGCATTTTGCGACTTTTTGGTTCATAACAGCAGTTTGCTTCACACCTGGGAGCAGCTAACCTCATGGTTTCACCTTAAGTGTGAAAGGGAACTAAAACTCCTTCCTTAAAAAGTCATCAATTCTTTCTGACAACTCTCCAAATCCAAGTCATAATGAGATCCCGGCTTTGCTGTACATCTACATGTTTATACAAAGCATGGACAGGAGTAATAGTTCAAACATTTACTTTGCATATGTATATTTTAAACACGTGTTTTAGGTTTGAGTATATTTTTACAAGCAAATCTGGAAACTCCAAACAACATGATTTTTTTTTTCTATAGAACACACAGTAGTGATTACTGGAACACATTGCAGTCTGTCCTTACATGACCCAGTCAATAGACATGCAGGTGAATGTAAGGGAATGCCAACATTTTACATTATCAGGGTCCTGTTGTTTTTTTTTGTTGAATGGGGATTTCTCCCCCATTAATATATCCAGTGAGGAGTAATAAGATATATATTTATCCAACAGCTAAACTGACTGGAACCAGTTAACCGGATGATGAACTGGAGAAATAAAACGTAATGTTCCAGAAAAAATAACAATATATACATGTCTATACAAACCTTCTGTAGACTGGGGACGGACATTGTGGCTGAGGAAACCAGACTTCCTTATCAAGACCAAAAACAGATGAATCAGTGATAATACAATTCACAGTACAAAACAGTTGGAAGTGAACTTATAGTTCATACAGCTCAGCATGAACATTGGCACTAATAGTATACAACATATCAGTATATTGTATAATGTGATCTCCACAAACACATATTTCAGGGGTGTAGTGTGGTGGGCACGGATGGGAACGGCGTGCCCTCACTTTTTTTCAGGAATGGGCACACATGCCCACTCTTAGTTTGCAAAGAATTCTTTGGTGGTCAGCGGCTCTGGCTGGTCCACCCCCTCGTGGGTCAGGAGAAGGACACCGCTGGGGGCGCACCGGCCAGAGCCACGAACCATGTCTCCCATATGGAATTGCAGGCTCAGGGCGCTGGGCGGGTTGTCTCTCTGAACACAACCCACCCAATCTCTGGCTCAGACCTGCGATGGAAGAATGGGCAGGTTCTGCTATCATGACATCACTCTGGGCGAAGTTTCCTTCCCTTTGAGTGACATATAGGCAGGAGTGTAGTGGGGCAGGCACATTTTCATAACAATGATGCGCATACGTGCTCGCCATGGGTAGTACCATGCCCCCTCCTCTTTTTTTATGACTACACCTCTGACTAAAGTCTTTTATTACATATGCAAAGGTTATATTATCTGTGCTTTACTGCGTGCTCACCCGCACTCCCAGCCACTCCTATTCAACTGAATGTGAGCAGTTTGGAATCATTTTGTGCACACATTTGCGATAGTTTGAGGGGCAGTTCCTGGGCACAACATTTAAGTGGTTAGCTGTTTTTATTAACTTGAATGGGGTCACTTTCCAACTGCAGTGAGTAGTTGAACATGGCTGTATGCAGTTCCACTGTAGTTGTTGCTGAAGCACTGACAGCCGATAATCTTTTGCAGCATGGTGAACTGCATAACAGCGTCTGTCAAAAGCTGCAGATGACGCTTAGGCCCCTTTTGGACTTGTGGTCAAAAACTGCACAGAGATCGGCTTTCAGGTGCACTGCAGGCTGCTGCTATGTCCCCAGAAGCAGTAAACTGCACCGCAGGTAATCATTTTGTAAACATATTTCCAATGGTTTGAGGTGCGGTTTTTAGACACAACATACAGTATAACTTCACTTTGCGTTAGAAAGTAAAGACATTTAATCTCCAGATAAGGAAGGGATTCTTCACTGTAAGGTCCGTAAAAATGTGGGATCCGCTCCCTCAGGAAGTAGTTTTAGCAAATACTATCAATTGCTTTAAGAAAAAGCTGGATGATTTCTAGAAGCACAGAATATAACTGGGGATTAAAGCTTTAAAGATAACAGAGACTGTTGATCCAGGGAACATTCTCAGGGAATCAGGAAGGAATTTTTTCCCCTGTTGGAGCAAATTGAACCAGGGTTTTTTGCCTTCCTCTGGATCAACTATGTCCATAGGATTTTATATCTGGGATATGTTTATTTCGCTAGTCGTTGAACTTGATGGACTGTCACTACAAATATAGAACTAAGACCACCTCTAGAAATAAGGTAAACAAGTAGCATGTAGTAGCAATTGATGGTAAACATTTGGAGACCTGTGAGGTCATTAACAATTAATAGCTACCATGCTACCTGTGTAATGCACACCATAAGGAGCAATTTGTTCCATATGAATAGCGATCGTTTGCTCTCAGCAATTAATCATGGGCAGCTTTGGGAGTGTGATCTCCATACTTACATCTCATTAGCTCCTTGCCTTTAATTATGGTCCCAGCACTGTTTTAGATCAGTGTTTTTCAACCAAGGTTACGTTGAATCCTAGGGCTCCTCCAGAGGTTCATAGGGCTTGCTTGGGCAATGTGCAGTTTGTGCCTCTCAGGTCAGTTTAAGTGGCACCAATTATGTTGTTGGTTATCTGCAGGGGTGACATTCATTCCACAGGCCAGCAATGTAAGCCTGCATACACACGTTCAATAATTGTCATTGGAAAGGTTTTTTCGCAATCCTTTCCAATGACAAAAGATCGAACAATGCATACACGAGCGCTGTACAGCGCTGTCCTGACTATGTTGACCCAAATACAGGTTATATGCAGCATTTTTCTGTGTAATCGGACAGTTTTCCTTTTCATCTGAAGGGGGTGCTGAAGTACCAGGCTGAATGACAATAAGCTATTTGGCCAGATGGAGGAGCTAAAGAGGCCTGGGGATATTCAAGTGTAACTGTCCCACCTGAAACCCATCCTGGAAATTAGGCTTGGGATATAAACTCCCAGCCTGCTTCTGGTGGCTGTCTTGTTGGTGAGATGGGAGGAGGTCCAAAGTGAACTGTGAGTAAAGATACAAACGTTGTTGGAAAAGCTGTATGGTTAGGGCCTTAGAGTCTTGCACAGCGCTAGGTTGGGCTGGATGGTTAGTAAAGAGAACTAACAGTTAGTTAGTAGCCAGGCTTTATTTTGCTGTTTGTTTTATTTTGCCTGTTTTTGTGTGAAAACAATATTAGTGAATAAAACACTTGATGCACTTTTAACCTGCTGGCCCTTTCCTGTTTGAAACACCCAGATGGGCGATCTCACACACTGTAACATTTTACTAGAACATTTGCTTTTGGAGTCACAAAAACATTTTACAAAAATTCATTTGGAAGTCACTCCAGCATTGGGTTGAAACAAATACACAAGGAGCCAACGGCTGCTTCACATGAGGTTTTGGCTCTTGTGTAAGTAGTACTGTTTATCTGGCATCAGTGCAGCATATCATTTTAGCTGTTCATATTCTTCCTGAACTGCAAGTGTTTTCAATTATAGATAAACACAGCACTGAACTGTACCTCCAACCAGTAATTGTAAACTTCAATTACAATAAAAAAATAACAGAAAGAGAAATGTGCCTTTTTATCCTTATCTTCTCTGGAATACAATAGCGAGTTTGCAGGAAGTTTTGGAAAACCCTTGCAGAGCCCCAGGGAAGAGTATGTCATCGGTTTACTTCTCGTCATGCATTCCAGGTATTTTAATTAAGAATACTCTGCTGTGACGTGGGAATGCAGCATGTCATATTGTTTTCAACTTGTAGTTGTGTCTTTACACCAAGACCCATCAGGATGTCCCAAGACAATAGATATTTCACTGGCAAAATATTTAGACCTTCATGGACTAATGGTTTCCATATGCGAAAATATCTCTGCAGTCTTGAACCAGCGTCAGATGGTTATTGCATTGCTCAATGATACACAGTTGACATGTAGGATTGCAGCTGGAACCTCATGTAAGTGTATTTACAATTACTTGTTATGCATTCTTACGTCCAGCTGGAATGGGGGAGGTTGCAAAACGTCTAAACCAAAATACAATTTGTCCCAAATGTGGATGACAGGCAAGGTGGTCAGCAACTTTCAAAGTTTATCCTAAAGTGGCTAGATGCAACACCCACTTGTGACATATATAGGGAAAAAAGATGCTCTCTGGGGTAAACCTACAGAGTGAAGAAAATTTTTGGAAGCACCTTGAAATTTTTTCTATTTATCGCCAAACTTTTGTGCAAGAATTACATGCTGATGCAGTTTGTTGGAAACGCACACAAATGTGGTAAGTTTCATATGGTGGGCAAATGCCGCCTCCATCAATTTCAGAAGACATTTCCCCATTTATGGCTTGGGCTTTTTTTTTTTTTAAAGGCATGTTAATTTTTGCACAAGGTCCAGGTGATGTCCCTTCTGTAATAAAATACCTCACGAGTCTGATCACAATTTTATTTTATCAGAATACACTTTTCTTGTCACAGGTGTCTTCTTACGGGTTTCAATCTTCGAACATCTTGACTGACTGAGTTCATTTAGTCCCTGGGGCTCAGGGGTTCATTCAACATATACCAGAATCATACACTGAGCTTTTTTGCTTTAAAGAAGGCAGCAATCAGGCAGGTAAGTGTGGCCTGTTGCCTTTCTCTTCTACAATAATGAACCTGCCTGCTTGCAAATTCTTTTCAGAACTTTAGAACTATGGTTCTCCTTTAAAATACTGGCCCGATAACAATAGGTAGTTATCAATTACTAGCAGCACGTTTCTTATCCTTGAGGTTAGGGGACATACCTTTTGTTTGCTTCCACACTGAAGTAGAGGTCACTTCTGGATTTAGGTGACAGGTCTAAGAAGCATGACCATGCGACACCCAAAGTAGTTAAAACCGTGGTTGACTGACTACATTTCCCAGCACAGCTTTAAAACAAATGGTGGTGAGCAATTGTGAGACCTTAAAATTTGTTAAGAGGAAAATTGAAAATCATGAGAGGTCCTAATATTGTATGATTAGCTGCAACGGCTGCATCCAAGCACAGGTACCCACTGGGTTTTTGAATCTGAAAAGGTAATTTCCAAAAGTTAAAATACACTAAATAACATGATTGCTTTGAAAATTCCCCATGAGCTTTAAAATTTTTAACACATCAAATTGTGTCAGCATTTTCCCCCACTGACTTTTACTGGAGGTGATACTTAGCATTCAGGGAGATGGAGGTGTTGAAGGTCAAAAACAAGCAGCGGACAATGTTCAAGTCAGCACTCACATTGATCAAGCCTCAAGGCGTCAATCTGGATTAGCTGTATAAATATAACCCTCTCCAAATGAAGCTGAAAAATTGATTTCCGGGTAATGTTCTACATAATGATGAGTAGATTTTAAGTAATCACAGGACCAGTCCTGAAGCAAAACACCTACCCCGGGACAGTACAGTTCTGGCATTTGGCCCTAATCAGGACAAGGATTAAAGTTCTATTATTATTATACAGTATTTATATAGCACCAACATATTATGCAGTGCTTTACAATGTCCATAGTTGTCCCTCAAAGGGACTTACAACCTAAGGTCCCTACCTAGTCATATGTGATTAATACAGTGTAGGGAAGCCAATTAACCTAACTGCATGTTTTTGGAATGTGGGAGGAAACAGTACCCGGAGGAAAACAACACAAACACGGAGGGAACCTGCAAACTTGATGCAGATAGTTCTATGGCCAAGATTCGAACCCAGGACCTAGCACTGCAAAGGCCAGAGTGCTAACCACTTAGCCACGGTGCTACTAGTGATTGAAGCCACACAGAAGTGGCTACAACACAAGAGACTTTTGACTGAATGAATGTATAACAAATCCAAATATCTTTAGGTATAATAAGCTCATTAAACACACACATGTATATGTTGCTTTTGTTTTACAGCCCTGGAAATGGAGAATACTGTTCTTAGTCCAAAGACGTTTTAATCACAAAGTGAACAGTCAAGTAAACAATGTATAACACACAATTATTCATTTTACATGTGGTTAGAGTGCAGTTTGACAGTGTGCAAAGAATGGAACAGGAAGGAAATTCAACTGTCCACAGTCTACCTGTATTTTACCCAAGAAATTAAAGTTATACAGTGCAAGAAAACAAAAATAAATCAAAAACTTATTGCTGTATGTGGTCCTACAAAAAAACAGAGGATTGCTTTAATCATTTTGTCTTTTAAAGTTAAAATAATTTCAAAATGCCTTTCTTTCCATAAAAGATAACAACCAGAAATCTGTATATTAACATTTCAATAACTGCACCAATCTTGTAAATATCACACAGTGCTGTTTTAATTGAGCAGCCATTTTTCGTCAAAGTAGCATAAACTAGGCCACTCACTGTAGATGGCGGTCCAATGTGACAATATCATCCAGGTTGGATAAAACCAACCTTGCCTGTGCTGTTTCTTACACCCAAAAGCCATCTTCCGAATGTCCTAAGATCTAAAAGAGATGGCCTGACGGCTGCTGACCGCCTGTCTGTAAAGGTATAGCTTTGCTAACTTAAAGGAGCTAGGATCACTTATTTTACAGACAGGCAGTCAGCTGCACCCTGATAAAATCTCCCTACAAGCTCAGAACTGATGAAAATATAAACTAAACGCCTTTTTTTTTATGTGTGTTAATAGCTTAAATTAATAAAATTTGTATATTATTTACTAACAATTACACATTGTAAAGCCTGTGTGTAAATAATATACAAAATCTAGCACATCAGGGTTTCTGCTGTGTGAATCACCGAATTGCAGCACCCAGCTGTCCTTTCTACATGCAATATTTTCATCCTCTCCAAGAAGAACTCGACATGGAAATGCATCTACCACTGTGGATTAGTGTTGTGTATCCAATCTGAATGAACTCCGTTAGTTGCTCCCCTAAAGTTTCAGTAAGCCTTAGGAGCAATGGAAGCTAAACTCTGGTTATAAAGGCATGAAGCCGCTCCGAGATTATATCTATTCCACTTCAGCATGTTTTGTCTTAAGAGTTTCTGAAATAAAGTTACAGTAGGCTGTCACTATGCAAATCACGGCTACATTACAAACGATTATGCACTTAGGTTGCCCCGAGGTAATGAAATAGACTGCAATGCTGTTTTTCCAATATTAGGAGCAGTAGCATGGTAATTGTTATGTTTTTAAAGCTTAATTATTACCAAATATTTTTTTTTTAAGTTTTAGGTATAGTGGGGAACTGTCATGCATTCCAGTTAAATTTAATTAGGAATACTCCGCTGTGACATGGGAATGCAGCATGTCATATTGTTTTCAACTTGTAGTTGTGTCTTTACACCAAGAGCCATCAGGATGTCCCAAGACAATAGATATTTCACAGGCAAAATATTTAGACCTTCATGGACTAAAGGTTTCCATATGTGAAATTATCTCTACAGTCTTGAACCAGCGTCAAATGATTATTGCACTGCTCAACAATACACGATTGACATGTATGATTGCAGCGGGAACCTCATGTAAGTGTATTTACAATCACTTGTTATGCATTCTTATTTCCAGCTAGAATGGGGGAGGTTGCAAAACGGCTAAACCAAAAACAAAATTTGTCCCAAATGTGGATGACAGGTAAGGTGGTTAGCAACTTTAAAAGAATATCCTAAAGTGGCTAGATGCAACATCCACTTGTGACATGAAAATTTTTTGTGTAAAAAATGCTCTCTGGGGTAAACCTACAGAGTTAAGCAGATTTTTGGAAGCACCTTGAAGTTTTTATTAACGAATGCCTATTATAATGAATGCCATTTTTTTTATTACTCTCTTAAGACTCCAAAGGAGAGATTTTACCCCATATAATATGCCTGTGACACCAGGATAACATCAGGACAGTAGACGAAGGTGCAAGGTCACCAGGACCAGAAGGTGCAACCAGTCATATTTTTTGCTGCTGTCTCTGTCCATAACATACAGGTTGCCTATGATTTACTTACTTTTAGACTGTCATTGGAAAAAGAAGGTGATAAGTGATGTTCCCAAAAGGCGCAAAGACAGTAATAAAATTGAGGTCCCCCATCCTACCTAAAAAAAAGTTTTATAAAACAAGTGGTAGTTAGGCTTTAAAATGAATCATTGCACAAGCCTTACAATACTGAACAGGTTAAAAAAAATAAAAAAAGTTATTACAGCCATCAAAAACATTGTACAGCAGATAATACAAATTACCTCTACATACATTAAAACATCTAACTGGGCACCAGGTTAAGTTATAGTAGCTTTTGTGATTTAGTGATGAGTCCCAAACTCTAGTTATGAGTTAGGTGTGTTTCACTTTAGTTCAGGTTAGATATTGCCTGGTGATAGTATAACTGGCTCCCCAATGTGGTGACCTTAGGAAGTTGAGGAGCTTATGGTGGGAAGAATTATGGGAAAGGAATCTCTCGCTGTGCAATATTATCAGCTGCCATGTGTCTTGTGCCTAAATGTCGCAGCCAAGAAGCTCCATACGCAGTGTGATCCGTTCATGCCAAGATTGAGGAAGAATGCGGACATAACGGGCTGAAAATGGAGGACTGAAGAGGTTCTTCTTGTGGGAGTGGTTGTCACTGTTTCCAAGAAAAAGCTGTAAGAACAAAGAGATTGAATTAGTTAAAGCTGAAGTTTAGTTTGCTTGTATTTTGCTTTCCCTGGTTTTATCCTTTCTTTTCTCACTAACGTGGTAATTCATTTATTAATACCTGTATACGTAACACACTTTTAGACACTAGGTGAATAAATCACTAGGCCTTTGTGCTTCTCTATGCACTAGTTAGGTCACAGCTAGAAAGAGAAGCCAGCAAGGTCAAAAAATGAAAGGGGGAGCATGGTGGACGTCCTTCAGTCAGTAAATGAGGTAAGCTCTGACTTTCTGCAGCTTCTAATGCATTTCTTAGGAAGCTTACAGTGAAATCAAACTAAGCAAATTCAGTATAGCAGAAGATCCCAAGCAGAACTTGCAGCTTTGATCCTTGCAAATCTGTGCAAATTAACATGAGGGACAGCTGACCAAACTTTTTTTTCAAGCACACAAAGACGAAAGGGAACAAATCAAGATGAAATATCCTGCAGAGTGCAGGACCCATTTGTTACACTTAACTAAACACAGTGTAAAAAGATTTGATTCGTTTCAGCCAACTGCAATCTTACTGATGGCCCTTAAAGTAGAGCTACGGCCTCCCTATAAAATATAATTACTGCAACATCTGCACTTACAATTTTCTTTTAGTCCTCTGAAAAGTCCTACATATACCTGTTTATCCCGTTAGTCAAGTTTACTTAGTGAGCGTGGAAAACAATGGTGCAGGAAGAGTGAATTCAGAGCACAACTGACCCTATTATGTAGAATTTACCTGCTTGCATTACATTGAGAAGAATTGGTGTTGTAGGTAGCAATGCTATCAGTATTATCTTTGCTGATTCACAAGCCTGTAGCCTAGCCCCAGACACCCAGACCTGCTGACCAGTTTTTTGATTTCGAGCCCTGCTTCTGTTGCTGAATCCCTCCCATTTTGAGCGGCAGTGTTTGAGAGGTGGAAAGTGCAAGACATAAATGAAGGAGGATTTCCCTTACTTAAGTAAAATATGAAAAGTCTTGTATAGTTACTTTATTATGCTTGTGCATCATTTATTAACTATACTTGAGGATTGTTTAGACCAGGGGTGCCCAACAGGTGGATCACAATCTACCGGTAGATCGCAAAGGCAACGCGAGTAGATTGCGGAGCCCTGCCTTTCAAAATAAACTCTACTGCGCACAGGAGTTTATTAAGTCCAAATACCATTCCACCATGACTGATGATTATTTGGAAGTCTGTTTGAGGCTGTGTACCAGCAACTACTGTCCGGACAATGCAACTTTGGCTGATTCCATTCAGTTTAACACGTCATCGGAGTGAGGTAATGGCCAAAAACGTACAGAATTGTATTGTGCCATACATGTTCACGCTGTTATGCAAGGCAAACAATATATATTTTCAATATAAAGTATACTCGGTATATATATATATAACAATGTTTAGCATTTTTATTGTTCATTTTGCTTTAAGTTATAATTTATTACAGTTATTATTATTAAACAGGATTTATATAGCACCAACATTTTACACAGTCCTGTACAATAATTGTATCATATTGCAGGGTTACTTGTAATTAACAGAATCAAAATAAAAACTATGAAAACTGCACATGACTATGTAGTCTATATGCGTGTAAACTGAGATATAAAATAGTTTATTGGCTCTGGACAGCCCTATGTGCAACAGATGCAGTTATTCAGACTTGACAGAGAGGCGAGGACTAGGCAGGTGTTGCCAATTCACATCATCAACTCAGTTGATGCAAATGCGACCCTTAAAACTAAAGAATCAGGACTTTTATGTTTGCTAATCCATTTACACAGTTATCTCTCGGCAGTGGACCATGCAGTACATTGGGAGAGTATGATTTTTCTCTGCAGTACTCGAATGCAGGCAGGCCACTAACTTTATGAAAAAGCATAGCTACTGTTAGTAATTCTGTAAGCTAAACTTTTTATCTTCCTATTTATACAGCATAAAACTGTTAATGTATTTTCAAGTGTACAGCATGTAAAACCAAAACCTATTTTCTGTATGTTTGGCATCATCCCTTACAGCATGCCTTTCACCTCACCTGTAGAAAAAGTAATCACTATCATTACTTTGAGGGCTTGCCCTTCTTGCTTGTTTGCACTGCCTACAATCAATATTGTGCACCCAAATCACTGCACGCATCCAGTCTGCTCTAAAGTTTCTGCAGATTTGATGTATCTCTGCGCATGAGCAGCTGCTGCTGAGAGGAGTAACAACATCAACCCAGTGGAGTAAGCAGCAGATTTTAGCATTTTTCCCATGCCCCCCCAAAAAATGGGTGTGCATATACACTTCACTGTACTATTTAGGTTTCCTATGATTCTGAATATTTATCAGGTTTATGACGAAGCAGAACAAGGTACAAGAACATAAGGTGAGCAATGTGATTAGTGGTCATTTTATTTGAGGCTAAATTCTACTTCAAAACAAATGTAAACACCAAGATTCAGTTTATTACTTGTATTTATTTAGCGCTGGCATATCACACAGCGCTTTACAAAGTCCATAGTCATGCCACTACCTGCCTGTTGTTTTTTGTACAGGCTTTACGCTTTTACATGGGTTTGTTCAAAAGCTTCATGTAGCTTTTAAGGTCATTTGGCTGTCCAAACGTTTTCATAGACTTACTGTACAGGCATTTGCAAACACAAGCTATTTTTGCCTGAAAACGATCATGGAAGCCTAGCTGTGTAGAGAAGGTTTTCAGGAGAGTTTAACAGCCACATTTTCAGAAGCACATCTGAACATATCTTTAGTGCTATGGGTATAAATATTTTGAATAGTGATTTGTTGAAATGAGAAGTGCTTGTTTATTTACTTCTGTATGCATTGAGCTTTATGAATGTTTTTGCCTGACAGATAAACTGGTATTAACTAGCAAAATACCTTTTTACTTGCCTGTACAGGAAACGACCTAACCATGCATAATCGCACTAAACTACTGCAAAAAAGGGGGAAGAGATCACATCACAGAATACATTATTTTAGGACAAAGCCTGGGAGGATAATTATTTTGTTGAAAAAACAAAAAACATTATGCCAGAATGTGTTTTCACTTGCAGATTCGTCTCAGGTACTAGTTACATCCCACCTTTTCTACCTATACATGCACCCCATACTTATATGGCCCATCTGCTTTGTCCAGGACAGTTGTAAAGAGGTTATAATAAGGATGAGTTGAAAGTCATTATTACTTATGTTATGAGGTTATGAATGCCAGAATAGGTACGTTCTATTGCTGCTACAATAACATACATAAATGCTTCCACATACAACACTTGTGGAAGCAAACCAAGCATACACATACCTTTCTTAAGGAATTATAATACAAGTGTGCGTAGGTGTATAAATGATACAAGTTATGTGCATAGGTGGCTGCGAAGAACATCATGTGGTTATACATTGCTTTCTGTCATAGATAGAAATAGACATGAGGTACCTTATCTTTCTTTGTCCTGCTGTCTTGATATATAGTCCAGGTAGAGCCGTTGTCACTGTATGCCACTTTAAATGATTCAACATACTGGATATTTCCAAAGTCTTTTGCACCCTGTGTCACAATTCCTGAGATCTTCTTAGGAAATCCTAGGTCAACCTGTTGAAAGCAGACACATGTAAGGTTCTGTCTTTATATAATTATTTTCATTAAGTCCTGCAGGAAATATATAGACACTTACACACTAAACAATTACACACAGATTTGGTTAATGTTATGTATAGAAGTGCTTATCTTCATATTTTGTTTTTGGGAACTGTTGTAATAAATGGAAATCTGCAACCAGAATTGTAATTTAAAAATGTGTCTTGAGTGCCAAAATCAATACCTCCTTAAATATGTTGATGTTTTTGTTGCTTTAGTTTGCTTGCAAACATGGCAGTTTCTCAAAAAATTCTGTAAATATGATGGAACTGCAGTCATCACTGATCCATGCTTCTTAAAAGTAATGAGCAGATTGGAAATTCCTGACCAATTATAATTGTTCCACATGCCTTTCCTAATAAACCAGCTCTAGAGATGATTGCAATGAGGCAACCCCTACCATGTTCCAAGGCTAATAATTGATCACAAATATCCCGAGGAGATTACTAGCAAGGCATAATTAAATAGAAAAAAAAGACACAAATTTTGGATGATGTGTTTCAATGCTGGCCCCTGGGTACATTGTATGGTTATCAACCACGGTATAGCGTATTTCACTACTAGGATTATTCTTGAACTAAAAATATAGATTAAAGCAGATTTACAATTTACAAATTTGCACCCAGACTGGGCTTTATTGTAGAAAAAGACAGGTGAGGTCCATTCTGCAGTAAAACAACCTTACCTGCCTGATCGCAGGTAAATCAAAAATTTTTTATCTGTCAAGATTGCCGAGCTGTGCAGGTTCAATGTAGGAAGCCGGGATACTTGGCCCAATCCAGTTTCTCTTGTGGCTGCAGGGACTGAATCAATTCCCACATACCTGCACAGGATTTATGTCATCCCAGCACAGCCAATCATGATGTTTAAAAATCAAACAAGGTAAAGAAAGAGGAAGATGAGAAATCTTATTATGAAAAAGTTTTCTAATAAGCTGACAACTCACTAATCTTTAGGTTCTTTATAGCTCAAGTTTCAGCAGAGTATTGTGTCGGCAACATGACTAAAAGCGATAACTGCTCTTCATTTACCTCTCTGGGTTTGCATTTCATTTCTAGCTACAAACTTGATTTGCCTCAATGAACTTGGCTACTTATTGCTCCTCTTAAAGGTAACCTAAACTCAAAATTTTTACTTTACATAAAAGGGTAGACAACCTTTTTATTTAAAGTAAAAATCTTATTTATTTTTTAAAAAAAAGGTGCAGCACCTATCCCTTTTGTCTTAATCGACAAGGCGATTAAGACAGAATGGGAGCGCAGAGCCTCCCGGATACCTACGCCACAAAGGAGGCTCTTGGCTGCTCCTTCTGCACATGCCCTCATCTCAGGCATGCACAGAAAAGCCATTTCATTATTGGAAGAAAAAAAATTGCCGCAATATTTTTTCCCTATCTATGCCACCTTATCTCGTGTCTGCAAAGTGTGGGGTCAGGTGACGCAGAAGGAAAAAACCAGAAGAAAATAAAAGAAGATGTCAACGCGAGACCCAAACGAAGAAACCTCCTGACAGATAGATGGATCTGCGGAAATAAAGGTAAGTGTGTGTTTTTTTTTTTTGTGTTTAGTTTAGTTCCACTTTAGGTTTAAATCTGTAGGTACAAAATCACTGGCATTAGCGATTCAAACCAACAATAAATTACTATTACAAAATCGCTCGGGTGAGATAGCTAATGATTGAGGATTGAAATATATATTATTATTACACAGTATTTATATAGCGCCATCATATTACGCAGCACTGTACAAAGTCCATAGTCGTGTCACTAACTGTCCCTCAAAGGAGCTCACAATCTAATGTCCCTACTATATTATTATACTGTTTATAGAAAGAAAATTCAAAAAGTTTTGGAGGACCAAATACTTTTATTAGGTATCTACCGTAAGTGACTTCTGAGTTCCGTGAGGTAAAAATAAATAAATAGGGAACAATTCATCTGGGAAGCCTAACACAACAAGCCAAGGGCCATAAGGATAACATCTGTTTTCAGGCTGAACCAGTAATTTGAACATCACAGCGATGGCTTATTTACATTGTGCTGCTTTCAGCCACGGAAAGAATTAAAACATCATTAAAATAAAAAAACGGGGGTCAAAATCAAAGAGTCTCCAAAGACTGAGATATCATCAAAATTTATATTTCAGTGACTTAAAGCTGAATTTCTGTATCTTAAAATGTAAATATTTATTGTTACGGTTACATAGCTGGTTGGCTTCTATGCATGACATCTACTGTGATCTAATGAGCTCTCTTTATGTTCTTGAAATAAACTAACAAACCATCAGCGGCTGTGTCAGTCAGCTGTATCATTGTATGGGAACTGAATAGGAGACATTAAAATGCCGCAGAACGAGGCAACATTTCACATGCAGGGTGATGTAACTACTGTTCACTCTAAATGATGTCGCTGCCAGTCTAAGATATCTAGATAACTATGAGCTGTCAGCAAGATCTGCTCTTCTCCTATTGAATAAGACATTCAATAAACACAAAGATTACAAGCTATGCATTCTAGGTGTCACAGCCTGTTGAATCACCAGAGAAGAAAAACAGTACAGAACATGACAGAATGATCCGATAGAAGGATGCAGCGTCTTCGTTACACTGTGACTTCTCCTGGCACGTATCACAGAATCTCATAGAATAATTAATGCCAGGATAATCTCAAAGAGCTATAAACAGGATTTGTTTATGGTACAAGAAATGCTTTTTAATTAATCATAAAATATACAAAAATTGCTAATAAATATTAAAAATTGCTCTCAATTTTACAAGTGTGAACATAATTTTTTTTCTAAACACATTCTAGTGTATGCAGTGTTCAACCCAGAATTTTTTTTAAGCTGGGTTGGAAGAAATTGTAGGCAGCCCCTGTATTGTGACCCAATTCTTCAGTAAGCATTAAAAAATTGCTGGGTGGTTACTGAAAAGTTGTGGTTAGTTGATAAGTGGTTCCATGATTTAAAAACGTTTGATCAGGCAGGCAATTATTGCAGAAACTGGAGGTGATGTCCCTTCAGCAATAATCCTTCTTACCTGCCTGATCATTCTGTGGAACTGTTAAAAAAGCTGAACTGTACATAAGCAGCTCAGCTTTGGTGGCCTTGATAACTGATACCTTGCCAGGACTGAAGGATCACCTGCGCAGGTGTTACATCATTCCAACCTGGCCAATCAAGATGGCCGAAGATTGTAAGGAGGAAATGAAAAAAGAAAATGGTAGCGCCCTGTGACAGAACGACAAAGGGAAGGATAGTGGGGTTTAGTTCTGCTTTATTGTAAAGCTAGCATGTCTCAGGGGTAAATACATAGATCTTTACTCTAATTTTTCAAAAAATATGCAATGGGGATGGCTTTACTGAAATGCCACCTGACCAGAGTCGAATGGATTTCCAATCCCATTGACCACGTTTTCACCCAACTGGGATAGTAAAATAGCTCAACTGGACTTTTAGCTATGTGGAGATTGTGTCTGTGTGTTAAGTTAGAGTCTGCAGTTATGCCCCCGTGCTCACAATCTAATGCAGTGGTCGCCAACCTTTTCGGACCCACGGACCACTAAATTTACCAGCTCCGGACCGTGCATGCGCGGGGAGCCAGGTGTCACTCAATGGGGAAGAAACTTTCATGATGCCAGAACCCGATCACTCTCCCATCACAGATTTGAGACCACTCCCCCATCCAGAGACACAACCCACCCACTTCCCTGAGCCTGCAATCTTTACAGGGGACATGGTCCGCGGCTCAGGCCAGTATGCCCTCCTAGCAGGGTCCTTCTCCTGACCCTGCTTGGGGGCGCACCGGCCAGAGCCACAGACCACCAAAATTTTCTCGCAGACCATGGGTTGGCGACCGCTGATCTAATGCAACGTTTCTAAACCAGAGTTCTTGCAGAGGTTGCTAGGGGTTCTTTGAACCTTGAGTACCTTGGAACCACTCAGGTTAGTTTGGGGAACACCAATGATCTTTTTTTGGTTGTTTATAAGGGTGCAATTCTTCCCAATGGCCAGCAATTCATGAAACATTGTTCCTACTGACCGCCATGCCAATAAACTATATAGTAAATATAAATGGGGTTCCTTAAACAAATGAGATATTTTGAGGATTCCCTCAAGTTAAAAAGTCAAGAAAGACGGATCTAATGTTCCTAGTCCTGGTCTCTGGCCAACTTACTAGTATGTTTTGGGGATGTGCAAGGAATCCTTCTGCAGGGGGAGGAAGGGATGGTGTAAATAAAAATGTTTTACCAAGAATTAAACCCTACAATATCAGAAGGAGCCCCACTCCAGTGGTAGTTTTTTTCCCTATTCCTGGAATTTAGTTGAAGTGAACACACAGAAATACTCCATGCTATTTTGCAGGCTGTCTACTAACTGAAAAATGTAGGATCCCACAGATGTGAGTTGTGTAGGAGAACTGGGCCTCGTCTTTGAAAAAAAGAGCACAGATTACCATGCATGATTTATTTGTGTGAAAATGCTTAGGAGTAACCATGATAGAACACAGCTGAAGGCTTAATTGCTACAACTACAATAGCAGTCACGTTCCTCTCCCTCGTCTATAAAATCTCTGGCTTATGCTCAAACTTCTGAAAGGCAAATAACATTCGCTCCTGTAAACGTTGCTCCAATCAATGATTTTGTCATGTTTGAACAACCTCCAGACCTAGTATGTGCATTTATAACTCATTTACCAGTAGTGTAATCATTTTTGGATTAATAATAGGAAAAAGAAATACAGGCAGTGCATTCTTAGCAATCTGTATATTTGGAGTGTGTAGAATATATGTGCATGAGAATATCCACTGATTAACAAAAACAGGCTTTTTACAGAGAAAAAAAAGAACATATTGACACTTCTGTGATCCTGTTTTATGTTGAGATTTATGAGCCTTTATTTTCATTTTTTAAAGCATTTTAGGTGCATTTTACAGGTATTACCATTTACCACTCTAAAAATTGCATTTTGGTGGAAATGGCACCAAAAACACAGCAAGCCTATTTTTAATGTCCCACATCAAAAGGCAAGCGTGCAAAGTCCACCCAAAACAAATTATTTTAGTTTGTAATTGCAATAAAGTATTTTACTGTAATCTGTTGTTGATTTTTATTTCCTTTTTATTCATACTTGTAAGTTTTTTTTGTGATGCCAAATAAAAAATATGCAAAATTATTAAACACAATTATTTTATTTGGGAATAACTTTGCAATGCCCTGTACTCGAAATGCAATTTTGAAGTCACGTGAAATGTAAATTACAGAAAAAATACACTTTTTATCTAAAGACAAAGGACTTAAAATTGTAGGCGGGTGGTAGCCCCTGTATTGTGACCCAACTCTTCAGTAACCACCCGAAAACAGCCGAGTGGTTACTGAAAAGTGCTGGGCAGTGTGCCCTGATAAAAGGGGCTGGGGAGAACACTGCAGTGAGTGAGTATTGTAAGCCTAGGACAAGAAGAGCATTAGAGGCAGAATCAATCAGCAAAAAGGAAAAAAAAGACTGATGAGCTGCAAGTAGTTGAAAGTATAGTTTTCCTAATGACTGTGTTTAAAAGAACTCTTTCCACGTCTAAATTTCATTTTATCACCTCCATACCCCATTCAAGTCAATTGGTGCATAATGTGTTATTACCAAAACATGAAAATCCATATTGCAATTGAGAAATGTGCATGACATACCTGCAACCATTGTGACTGGGTATTCTCCAGGGCAGTCCAGGCATTTGTTTTCCCCATCTTATCCAGGCGGGCATAGTGTGGGTACCAGGTTAATGCATCAAATCCCCAAGTCTTGTACACACTGGATGCTGTTATTTGCTTATCGGGGATCAGGAAGTTTCTCATTCCAAGTGGTTCGGAGCAACCTACCATGTTGAAATACACTGTAACACAACGGTTTACAAAAGGATGGGAAGAGGGGAGTGCTCAGCATTACAAGCTCAACGCAGGCGTGAAATAGAGCAAAAGCAGTAAAACATGACTGTTAAAAACAAAGTTTCTTTGAACAACAATTTTATTTAATAATATTAATAATAATAATAAAAAAGGGCTGACATATTATGCAGAACTTTACCTCGTTATGTCATATTGTAGATGTGTGGGGCATTCAAAAATTCCACTGAAAACAGATTTTTATGTTTGAATATTTTATATATGAAGATAAAGAACACAACATTAAGAAAGCCAGGTTCTGGGCTTAAGCTGTATGTGAAGGCTGACTGAATGTTTACAGCCCAACTAAAACCCCCCAAAAAATATTGATTATTGTGAATTATAAGTACCGGTATTCCCCTTGCATTTGAGCTTGAAGAATTCAAAAACCTCATTGTGTATTTGTACTTCGCTGTAGCTATTCACCTATCCACTCAGCCAGCACCGATCATGCCTTTCGTTTCCTAAGTGCAATAATTGCTTACTACTTATTACCGGTGGCTATGGCCTTGTGTATTATTATTATTATTATTATTAATAATAAACAGGATATTTATAGCACCAACATATTACGCAGTGCTGTACATTAAATAGGGATTGCAAATGACAGACTAATACAGACAGTGATACAGGAGGAGAGAACCCTGCCCCGAAGAGCTTACAATCTAGTAGGTGGGGGAATTTCACACACAATAGGATGGGAGCTATGTAGTGGT
>NC_092859.1:146894193-146901850 GCF_032062135.1 Pyxicephalus adspersus
ATTGCAAAGCAGAGATGATGAAAAATGCAGTCTAAAATCTAATATTTTTTGGGTATCATGGTGGCTTAGTGGTTAGCACTCTGGCCTTTGCAGCGCTAGGTCCCAGGTTCCAATCTCAGCCAGGACATTCTCCAATACGTTAATTGACTTCTGAACGAAAATTGACCTTATACTCTATATGACAATGGTAGGGACATTGGATTGTAAGCCCCTTTGAGGGACAGCTAGTGACATGACTATGGACTTTGTAAAGTGCTTAATAATATGATGGTGCTATATAAACAGCATGCAATAATATTCATAAAGGTATCATATAGTCACTCCTGACTGCCCATCTAACTGGTTGAATTCAGAAATGAGAGGTGCAGCCTGCAAGCACATTCGCCCTATAAAGCAGATACTGTGTCCACCAAGTTGCTTTTATACACTGTAAAAACGTCTTGATTTCTATCAGAATTTGACAGTTCAATTTAAGGTTTCAATTTAACAGAAGAAATGGCTTGCTCAATTTCTAAAATTTGCCAGCATTTAAAGTAATTTGTTAGCCTAGATCACTGTCTGTGGAACGCTAATGTTCCTCCAGAGGTTGCTAGGGGTTCCTCCAGCAAAGAGTCGGTTTAACGGACACCAAATTATTGTTTTGGCTATCTGTAGGGATGGCAGACTTCCCACTGGTAAGCAATGTAGAAAGCATTCTTCCCACTGACGAATTTACTGTGAGCTGTGGATATAGTAATTATAAAAGGGGTTTCCCTGGAGACCTGAAAGTTATTTTAAGGGTTCCCCCATGTTAAAAAGGTCAGAATGCTGATCTAAAGGAAGGTTTTCATTACAGTAGTAGATGGTGTCAATATTGCTGATTAATAACACAATATGAATATGTATGGCAGAAACCTAACATTTAATAAGTATCTCTACTATCACACAATTATATAAATTAGCCATCAACTGAATGCAAACTAAACCCACGCCTGTCTGAATCACTTCTCAATCTGTTTATTCCACATAACATATTATCACATTGACTAAGCCGGCATCAGGCTGGATCACTAACCAATGCAGATGCTTCTGAATAAAGGATATTGCCGTGTAATTGTACTCTGTGCCATTAGATGGAGACACTGATGTAAGAAATGACAACAACAAAAACAGATCTTCAGGCTGGCTAATAGATTGTCTGTGCTTGGTTTTCAATACATTTAGAAGGGCGAGAATGAGGGGAAAAAAATCTTTTGATATGCAATCTATTAAAAAAACTATTTTTTCCAAGTAGTCAAGGTGTGCAGTTACTCATGACTGTAAAAAGAGGAGCAGTCAGCTCAAGCATGTGAAGTCTGTGGGCCTGATTTATTAAAGGATACACTTTCATCAGTGAAGCTGGGTGATCCAGCAAACCTGGAAAAGATCTGGTCCAGAATTAAAAAAAACATTTGCTAACAAATAGCAAATGACTTTTAAGAACTCCATTTCAGGTTTGCTGAATCACCCAGCTTCACTGATAAAAGTGTATCTTCTCCAGCCTTAGAGAGCTTTATTAAATCAAACCCTGTGTGTCTCCCTTTTCAAATCTTACTGATCCTTTCCCTAGACTGCGTTATCCTTTCACACATCTTGGGGAGTTACTAAAAAGGATTGCAGAATTTTCCGTTAAGTGTTTCTCAACCTGGGATTCATAGAACTATAGGGTTCCTCTGGGGGTTTCTGGGAGTTCCCTGAGCAATGAACACTATGTGCCTCCCAGGTCAGTTCAGTGACACCAATGATGTTTTTGGCTATCTGTAAGGATGACATTCTTCCCAATGGCCAGCATTGCAAAATGCATTTTTCCCACTCACCACCACACTAATGTACTGTGAGCTGTGGATATAACAGGGTCTCCCTGAAGACCTGAAACTTATTTCAATGGTTCCCCTTTATTAAAAAGTTGGCAATCGGAAGCCTGATATGCACATGAAGATCTGCTGCCAATTTAGTGCTTGGGCAACAGATCTGATTGACTTTACTATTCGTAATCGTTTAGTAAGAAGACCCAAAACAATTCACACACACAATTTACCCCTCTGATAATTTTTTCTCTAACAGGAAGTAATATTGCTTCATTTTGATTGAGAAGTGGAAAATCAGTTGGGTGCAAACAGTAAAAGGGGTCATGACATCAAACTTTAGGTTTTATAAAATAAAAAAATTTGATCTAACACGATTGTGGTGCATATGTGCTAATGCTCATTCTGCATTTATTTGGATGGACTGAATAACGCACCAAAAAAGGTGTACGGTGAATTCTAGAAGCATGTTGTAGCAATGTGCACTGGGGTGCCATTCACAACGATTGAATCTTTATTGCACCAATGTGCGTTGCCAAATGTTACCGCAACACAATAATGTGAATGGGCCCTTAAAACACAGCAAAGAAACAATTAGGCTCAGCACAGCACTGATTTGAGAATTTAGACAATCTGAGCTGAGTGATGCATATTGGCGTTGGTCTATAGGCCACATGTATGATAGCAAATATTAATGCAATAAATCTTATAAAAAAAATTAAGAAAAAAATATTACCACTCATTTCACAGCCAAAAAGTTCAAAACGTAGAGTGCAGGCTCTGTGACAAGTCACAGGGTAGACACGGATGTACTGGGCAGTGATAGGAGGACTAAAGATATTGGCCTTGCGCCCTTCGTTGTCTATATTTCCATGGAAAATCTAGAAGAAAAAACAGTTGAAAAAAAAAAGTTACTATTTTACAGTCCATCAATCCTGCTATTTACCCAACGTGAACAAAAGCTTTGAAAAAATGATTTAAAGTATCTATAGCTCAAACCTTTTTTTGGTCACTCCTAGGTACAGTATATATTCACCCTTATTTGGCCATTATCAAAAACCTTATGGAGCAATTAAAAGCTAGAATGCATGATCCTTTGGAGAATTTTAATGTGATCTAGGCTCCCTGGGAATCATATATAGCTACATGCTCTACCTGAATCTACCATGTTAATGAATAGGAATTTTCATGAAGACTTTTGGTACAAGACGATGAAATAATGCACATCTAAAGTGACCAGAACCCATTTTCTTTTTTTTTTTCTTATTTCTTATCTCTGTCCTCTCTTACCTTTCTTTCTTTCCTCATGTATATTTAATGTTTGTCTTTTCTTACTATGTATGTGTGTTGCTAGTCCTTTATCTCCTGACGGGAGGACTGGTAGCGGGTTTCATATGTCCGGCCCAGTGTAAATCAGTATTAAGCACTGTGGGATTGACAACTCATCTGTATTATAGTATGTTCTAACACTCTTATATGCTTGGTATATCTTTAAGGCTGCGTACACACGTGCAATAATCGTGAAAGATCCTTTCCAATGACAAAAGACTAAAAGATGCATGAACGAGTGCTGTACATACAGCACCGTTCTGCTCTATAGAGAGAGGAGAATGATAGAGTGGCACCTCACTGCGCTCTTTCTCCTTCTCTTTCATTACGATCGTCAGAGGATCGGCCAGGACGGTCGTCCGGACAGCGGGCGCTGTACACACGGCAGATTCTCGCCCGATGTCAGCTCTGAGGCAGACAAAAATCATATGACATGTGTACGTAGCCTAACCGTATACTGATGTACACAATCTTGGTTAAGAATAATGATCAGCTCTTGCAGCTCTTGCTGCTGCATGATGGACTCTATGGAGCTTACTTTGATCTGATGGAAAGATATGCACTACCTGGACTCAGACTGGAATTCCTTATAACAAATAGGACAATCCAAAATCCTTCCCCCTGCGTTGAGCAATGTTATATACTGTATGTATGTTGTTCATGTGTTGTATGGTTGTTTGTTTTTTTTCTTCATTAAAAATGCATTTGATTTCCTGGTGCCCTAAGAGGTCCCAGGGTTTGTTACAATGCAACAAAACTAAGAAAGACATTTGTACACCCAGGTAACTGTAATGTTATTGATGTTTTAGGTCATCTGGTTGTTGTATATGTTGATATATGATGTTAGGCGTGTATTTCCCCTTCCCTCTTTTTTCTTTGTATACAACTGATTGTTATACAGCCTGTTTTTTTCAATTTGTTATAACAACTTATTAAAACTAAAAAATACAAAAAAAATGCAAAAAAAAGTAGAGTTGTTACTAGAACAGGAAAGGAGGGGAATCTTTTTCTGGCAACAACTGTTGAAGAGAGAATATACCTAAGATTTGGGAGATTTCCTCTAATTTCCTGTTGTTTCTACAAGACAGAAAGTGAAGGGAAATCTGACAGGAGTTTATTCCACTCTCTGGATTTATCCACAATAAAACAATAGTCATTAGATGGCAGCTGTATGTTAGGATATTACATTTAAAAGGGAAGTTTTTGTAAATGTGCATGTGTGGTATCCCAAGGTTATCCCAGCACTGCAAATCACCAGGTCTGGAAGATGATTCTAAATCACCAATGCACAAATTGTTATCATCTTTTACAATATTTGTTTCAGCAGGTCAGATCCTACCTTATCCTTATCCTGGCCCTCACTCTTGTAGAAGATGAAGTCCTGTCCATCAACGCTGTAGGCCACCTTAAATTCCTTTAGGTACTCAGCCTTTCCTATCCGTCTAGCTCCCTGGGTGATGATTCCGGACACTCGCATCTGTCTTAACAGATTCACCTGCACAGAAAAAAAAAGTTGTTACCATCACTGAAGCCTGGAAGCAGACAAGATTTTTGATCCCATGTAATCACCACTGTGCCAGGATTACTAAACGTAAAAGTTGCTAATGTACATGGCAGGCATCATTCACATTGGTTGGCAGTTTATATGGTTAAAAGAGGCTTCCTTAAAGGGACTGGGTTGACTTTGAATGACTCTTTGAAGTTTGCCAAGCCCATAGGAAATAGAACCTGGACTTGTCCACTCATCATTAGTCTTTCCTAGACTTAGGTGTGAAAACGACTAAAGGAGATGGATGTATTTGTACAGCCTAATCTGTCCATGTGTAGTCATCCTAAATTTTCCACAATTCCAAATACAAGTACAAACCATCATATTGTCACTTACCTGAATCCAGGGGTGCTGGTCATAACTATTTGCAGTCCAGGCATTAACAAAGGCTTTATTGTTAAGGCGAGCAAGGTTTGGTCCCCAGCGCTGTATGCCAAGGAAGCCATGGTACAAAGAAGACGATGTAATCTGGGCATCAGATATTGCTCCACCTTCCATTCCCAGAGCACTGGCACAGCCTAGACAAATACATGGAAATATGTTGATATAATTATCGATCACGATTCACATGGTAATGATAAAATGTGGTGAATCAATAGCTTATCCATCAAAACACCTTAAAAGAAATCGGTCATAGCAAAAAAATAAAGCAGTGGGGATTTTAGAAAGACAACTCAAATAGAACTTTCTTGACATGAAAGTATTTATTGCCCATGAATCAAGCACATTATAATATATATGAGCAGGGTATCTCAGAGGATAGTGCTCTGACCTTTGCAGCACTGGGTCCCAAATTTAAATCTCAGCCAGGACACTATCTGCATGGAGTTTGCAGGTTCTCCCGGTGTCTGTGTGGGTTTCCTCTGGGTGCTCCTGTTTCTTCCCACATTCCATAAACATGCAGTTAGGTAATTAGCTTCCCCCCAAAATTGACCTAATACTGTATTAAAAGACATATGACTATATATGGCTATATAAATACTGTGTAATAATATTAATATATTCCTGTTCCTTTTGGAGTCTCTACAAAATATGTATGTTGTATATGTTCTCTATAGAAATGACGTCACTATCCTGTCTCTAATACTCACTATAAAGCAGAATTTACATCTGCGAAATGGGTTTACCATCATTTATAATATTTATATATATATACAAATAAGATCATTCTGCACAGGACTGTAATTATGTGAGTATAGGATAATTTGCAGTTTTTCTACTACTGCGTTTTTGTGGTACAATTTTATTAATAAAAGACAGCATTTATTTTTATTTTTATTATTAATAAACAGGATTTATATAGAGCCAACTAATTATGCAGCGTTGTACAATAAATAGGGGTTGCAAATAACAGACAGATAACACAGGAGGAGGAGAGGACCCTGCCCTGAAGAGCTTACAATCTAGGGAGGTGGGGGAAGTAACACACAATAGGATGGGGATTTGTGTATTTGATTTACATATATTTGTACATGATTCAGAGGTATAAAACACTTTGATGCCAGGAAAGTCCTATTTTGAGCTGTGTCTTTTTTTAAGGTTAAAATAATAGCAATCTGGTATATGAGATCACTAAGGCCTCAATCTAAGGCAAATATGAACCAGGCCTAAGGATGTAGATTACGTACCTCGATACATAACTCACAAATGTAAGCTATGACTTGGACAGAGTTAAAAAAATGTAGAAAAATGCTACCAGACATTGAATTAACATAGGACAAACATAAAAAAACAAAGGAAAAATAATTGTACCCCTAATATTACTGACTTCAAGCTACTCCTGGCTTTTGAAATTATTACATTGCTTACATGAAAGCAAAAATGGCCATTAAATTCTATAATCTCTGATATAATCATTTGTTGCTATTGGTATTTAGGACTACATACACACGTCAGATGATTTTAGTCTGATTATCGCCTCAGGACTAGTATCGACTGAGAATCTGACATGTGTACAGTGCTTGTCCAGCGCCATTCATGGAACCGTCCAGGTGAGTCCACCAACGACCTCAATGCAAGGGAAAGGGAGAGAGCGGAGCCCCCCTCCTCTCTCCATAGAGCAGATTAGCGCTATATGTACAACACTCCTTCATGCATTGTTCAGTCTTTTGTCACTGGAAAAGATTGTGAAAGATCCTTTCCAATGACAAAAGTCTAACGTGTGTACACAGCCTTGGTCTATCCTCACA
Source organism: Pyxicephalus adspersus (assembly GCF_032062135.1). Classification (NCBI taxonomy): domain Eukaryota; kingdom Metazoa; phylum Chordata; class Amphibia; order Anura; family Pyxicephalidae; genus Pyxicephalus; species Pyxicephalus adspersus. Next base: position 146,901,084 of record NC_092859.1, read on the forward strand.
AACCTTCAAAAATCCTATGGGTCATGCCTTCCAGAATGTGTCAGTATAATAAAAAGGTCATCCAAATTTCTATCATTAACATTTTTAAAATTGAACACTGTGAATTACAATAATATACTACTTACGGATTTGGCAAGCTTTTCCAATGTAGGGTGATGCACATTTGCAGCTGTAATCATTGTCAATGTGGCTGCAAATTCCTCCATTTTTACAAGGCAAGGAAGAACAATGATTGTTATCTAGGACAAAAGAAAAGGCAATTATGTTCACTACAAGTTAAGAAAAAAACATAAAGTGAAGTGAGGACACAGACAGCTTTTGTCTAAGTTAAATTGTCAGTGGAATAGTCTAAGCTTAAGGCACACAATTTCTTCATATTAGTGCTACACAACCCAACACTTATGATGATTTATGGGTATACATCGGTTTATCTAAAAGTATAACTAAGGTCTACATGTCTAAATATTAGATTTATTATGCAACAGCTCAGCATTTTTCAAAGTATTTCATACCAAGCAGCACAGTGGCTCAGAGGTTGTCACTCTGGCCTTTGCAGCACTTGGTCCCAGGTTTAAATTTTGTACAGAACACTAGCTGCATGGAGTTTGCAGGTTCTCCCTGTTGGGTTAGCACAATTTATTTAATATCAGTTATGTCTCACCAACAATAATGCTTTATCAGTATATACTGGTATATGTATACCAGACATGAGGTCATCCTAAAGAAATGCAGCATATCCTGTAAGGTTTAAGGATGATTATGGGTCA
>NC_092859.1:146906402-146907271 GCF_032062135.1 Pyxicephalus adspersus
AAGTTTCTTATACTTGAAAACTATCAGCTTAAAATCATCCTACACCAGTGGAAATCTAACAGTATCAAACTTGCTGACTTCTGTGGAAAAGGCACAATATGTGTTATTCCCTAGTTTTACAAAAAAGTTTTAACTAGAAATGAATGTTTTTGAATGAGTAGTCCAGTAATTTGCTGAGATTAGAAATCCTCTTGAAATAACTCGTAACCTCGTAATAACCTCGTTTGGGAAAAATTTAAAAAATTTAACAGGTATCAAAAATACCTCCTAGTGAAAGATTTTGTGATCAGATGGTGAGAGATCAGGTGATGTAGCAAAAAGACCGGAAGAAAAAAGTGGCAGCGACGGGTGACGTGGGATCGGATTGAGGGAGTGTCCAGCCCGATAAAGAGATCTGTGAGATTAAAGCTAGGTACACACTTCCAATAATTATCATTAGAAAATGAACGATTACGACTGATCAACACTTATATTTGAATGATCGTATTGTGCACAATTCTGTACATGCTGTAACGATACAATCGTTCAAATCTAATCCACCAATAAAGTCCACACACTAGATACGATCATTTGAACAATGCAGGGAGTGACATGTAAAGAAGAAAGTGTACTGCAGAAACATGCACGATCACTGAACGACCGTACACACCGTAGATACCGAACGATTGTCGGCCAATCAGATCCGCCGTAACGGACGTTAATTTTCAAGGACAATCCTTGTTCGTCGGCGTCGTTGGTCAGTCTTTGGTCACCTTTTTTGTGAACGATTTACGGCCAATCGGTCGTTCGTTTTCAACGATAATTATTGGAAGGTTGTACGCAGCTTAAAGGTGTGTTTTTTTTATTTTCACTTTAGTTCCGCAACACTG
>NC_092859.1:146909019-147005388 GCF_032062135.1 Pyxicephalus adspersus
TTCATAAGTGAAGCTGAGTGATCCAGCAAACCTGAAATGGATCTGGTCCAGGATTCAAAACATTTAGAAAATTTAGAAATCTATTCCAGGTTTGCTGGATCACCCAGCTTCACTGATAAAAGTGTATCCTCACCAGCCTTGGAGAGCTTTAAATAAACCAGGCCTTGTGAAGCTGGTTAACCTAATTTATTATCATCAAGAGCTGTGGGATACTGCCGATGCCTCATATTTGAACACTGGTGAAAAGTGAAAGTGTGGATGGAGATTCTGAAGCATTTTTATATGAGTGCATGAAAAGACTGAAGTATGTGTCAAGAGAAGGGTAAGTGGTCATTGTTTTCATGGAGGGATTGGGCCTTTGACATTAGTGGTAGTAAGGAGTATTTGGCATCATGCATCCTAGTTTTTTCTCCAAGGTAAGTAAGGTGCCTGAGTAGGCCAGATAAGGCCTAAAAAGCAGCCAGGTGAATTGCCAGGCCAGATGAGGATATAGAAAGTCAGGTTGCAGGCAGGCGCACTAGAAGGCTAAATGAAAGGCAGTCAGATGCATTCCTGTCATAATAAATATTCTGAAAATATTTTTATATTTATGAAAATAATATAGAGTGTTTTGGGAGTGCCCACAATACAGATTTTGTTTTAAAAACCAAAAGAATCTTAAACCTTCTACATCTAGGGATGATTGTGTGAAAGAAATCCGAAAGAAAAAAAAAACCCCACCACTAAGTTATGCCTGTAGTAATGATTTAGCCACCACTGAACAATGAATACAAAGTATTTCAGGAATTAACTTGAAGTTCTCCAGTACAACAGCTTGTTTTTCCGGGGACTATGTACTCTAATCTCAGGCGGATTTCCCAAGTCATACGTTTTGTACTATCGGAATGTCCTCTGGTGGCCCTTGGCATGCTCTACTCATTTCACGTCATTACCAGCCACAGGAAAAAGCCTCAAAGGGTTTATGTTTGTAGAGACTGCACATTCTTTCCGAAAGGCTTATGAGGCCTGTCACACAAGGGTAACGTGAAACCTAACCTCAGCATCCCAAGCTTCCGACTTGTACTCTTGACATGTGATATGTCCAATGACACTTGGAAATAATGCGAGAATTATTAGTATAAGTGCAAGGAGCCAGTCTTTGATCAGCTGCTGGGACCACAGCTTCACAAACCGCTAACCTTAAAACGGATCTAAAAATCAACATTTTCACTTTACATAAAAGGGTAGACAACCCTTATATGTAAAGGAAAAATGGTATTTTTTTTTAAAAGCATATTTTTTTTTTTTTTGACCGCTGTGGTGATCAAGACTAAATGGGAGCGCAGAGCCTCCGGGGATGCGTGACGTTTGTATCCCGCTGGGAGGCTCTACGCTCCTTCTGCGCATGCTCGAGTTTGGGGCATTTTTTCCACAAAAGGTAAAGAGAAGCTGATCTCACGCATGCGCAGTGAGATCGTCTTTCTTTTGTTTCCCCTTTACAGCGGGCTACATCACCTGATCTCACACCTGCATAGTGCGAGATCAGGTGACGTAGCAAGAAGACGGAAGAGAAGACTGAAGATGGTGATACAAGGCACTTCCTCCGCGTCGGGACGAAAAGGAATTCTAGGACGACGCAGGACCGGATTGATGCAAAAAAACATTCTCAGACCTGTGAGGCCACACAGAAAATGTTTCTAGTGAGGCCACACAGAAAAAATTCTAGTTTCCAGGCTTCAACTTTCACCCTCAATTCAACACTTTAAATCGCTAACCCAAAATTATGAATACACCTTATGGAGTTTTATTTCTAAAACAGAGAATCAGAAATTCCTTCACACATTCTCTGGAATGGATCTGATCCAGAATTCAAAACATTTACTAGCAAATGACTTTGAAGAAATCTTTTCCAGTTTTGCTGGATTACCCAGCTTCCCTGATGAAAGTGTCTCTTCCCCAGCCTTGGATAGTTTTAACCACCTGGCCGGTCAACCCGACCTTGGTTCGGGGTAAGAACACTTGCAAAAAGTGGTAAACCCGAACTTTTCTCAGGTGGGTAAACAAACATTATATTGCAATCAGATTGTCATACATTGTATGACAATCGGATTACAATTGAAAGAATATATTTACCCGGTCCCCGCAGCTCCTCTTGACACGTCTGTCCTCTTCTGTCTTCTCCCAGCGAGTGGAGTGACGATCTCAGCCTACAATGTAAAATAAATTTCCAAGCAACAAAATTGTATCACTTTCTAGACAGAATCAGACCGCTAGGGGGGTTATTGTACAGCGTTGTGTAATATGTTGGCGCTTTATAAAAACATTTTAATAACATTTATTTTTTTTAAAACCATAATCCGAAAGTAACTTTACTCTTGTAACTGTAGGATTTAAAGTTGGATATACACAGTGTTTCATACCCTAACCAACTCCCATGGAAGAAAAAGTAATAGTTTAACACACAGGGGTTCCCTGACATGCTGGCACTGCATAATGTCACTGTAAAGTAAATGAAGGCTCCGGCATCTGGCTATGTTTAAACCTGCGGAGGGGCTCATTTAAAAAACATCTCCCCCTATGATACAGTTAAAAGATCTAAGCCACTAAGGTCAGTGAAGCGTAAGGTGAATACATTCTGCTCCGATTGTGTACAAGCCTTTACAGGATTTACTTCCAGCAAACATATACAGTATTTAAGTTACTGCTAAGTTGCATTTTCAGCATTTTTTTATCTCATCAGCTACTGCGAGCACAAATCCTAGTTTTGCCTTTACAAAGTCAAGTTATGGTTTTACATTTCCCCAATGGATTGTCCATAGCACAAAATTGGGAACTGTGAGGGATTGACACCTCCATCATGAACTTTTGGAAAGTGGAGATATTGAAGCATCAGTTTCTGGGGCATCTTGAGCTTTAACCTACAACATCCCCAGTCTGGTGTCTAACGGTGCATTAACCATTTTGTATTTCAGTTATTGCAGAATAATTTAAAACATCTTAAAACAGAATTCTATCTCCTAATGGGCAGTTTGGTGTCTCAGTGGTCAGCACTCTGGCCTTTTACAGCGCTAGGTCCCAGGTTCAAATCTCGGCCAGGACACTATCTGTATGGAGTTTGCAGGTTCTCTCCGTGCTTGTGTGGATTTCCTCCGGGTACTCCAGTTTCCTCCCACATGCCAAAAAGAGTCAAACAGGTTAATTGGCTTCCCCCCAGACATTGACCTTAGACTGTGGTAATGACATATGTCTATGATTGGGACATTAGAATGTGAGCCCCTTTGAGGAAGAGCTAGTGACATGACTAAGGATTTTATACAGCGCTGGGTAATATGTTGGCGCTATATTAATACTGTGTAATAATAATAATAATAATAATTTGCCATTGCTGGCAAGTATTTGTCAAACCTATAGGCAAGAAACTAAGATGTGCAAAATTAAGATGGTGCTGGCCACCATGCACACAGCATAGTGCATTTACATCCTAGGTTTAAATCTAGGTCAGGACACGACCTACATGAAGGCTATATGTTCTCCTTGTGTTTGCATGGTTTTCCCCCTATACAAAAAAGTAGTAAACTGACTTAATCTTCTTTAGACTATGTTAGGAATATAAGACTATGAATAAGGAAGGGACACCTAATCCTCTGATGGACAGTTAGTGACATATTTTGTAATGATTTGTAATCCACCAAAGAATAACATTAAAATATAGGTTTTCTGATGAAGGTAGCCTGTGCTCTAATCTTACTTATTATAGCAGCCATGTACAACATGCAGAGGGTAAGCAATTGCCAGACTACAGGTAACTTCAGACAGTGCTCAGTGTTGTCTCTAATTTTTTAACTATTTATTATCAGCTATTCAACCTCAGTGTTTGTCAAATTCCACTTTGCTTGGCCAGTTAAATTATCTCATAAATAATAACTCTAGCAATATAGACCATGTGTGGGCCGGGATGTAGCAATAAATATATTTTATTCAATCTTACTGTTTTCACAGTGCTCTCCATAATATCCAGGAAGACACTTGCAGGTATACTGTGCAAAGGTATCGCCCCTCCGAGTGAAGGACAGTACTTGACACTCTCCATCATTGTGGCACGGGTTGGGTTGACAAGGACCTGTCAATGTAAAGAATAATGAGCTAAGCTGAAAAAAACAAGACAATAAATAACAAGTAAGCAGCTCAGTCAATAAAACAGAGTCATTCTAATACTTAATTGCTGATTTCCTACTATTAAAGAAAGGGAGAATTGTACTGAAAGATTTGTAGATGTAGGTTAGTCCGCATCAAAGACTGGCTAAAGTGTTGCTGAAAATAAAAACTGTTGCATATCCATCATGTTTCCAATATTCTAGGACTAAATTCCAGGTACACAAGAGAGGAAACAAAAGTGATACATGTCATTGGGACCGGAAGTGAGTGAAGTCCCACCAATAGGGACACAAACAGCAATATAAACCTGGCAGCAAATTTAGCCCATCTTCAGACTTTGGGGATAACAGGGTAGCTAAGGCAGTGGTAGTATTTGTGTCTGTTCAGTTCATTAGTTGCATTACATGTAGAGAGATCTCTGCTAGGCAGCAATATAAGAGACATTTAAACTGAAAGAGGTAAGGAAAAGCAAACACTTTTAACTGAAAAATGCTAGCTGCTTGGTGCACCTGCTGATCCTCCTTCTGGCTTCACTCAAGTTGATGTCAATGACTTGTCAATGTATATGGTATTGTCTTTACAGTCACCATACAAGAAGTAGGGGGTAGTTAGTGGTACACACACAAGACTTACCAGACACCCCAACTCTTAAAAATGTAAAAGTCTTTAAAATGTTAAAAAGCAGAGGCTTTTTCTACATTCCCTGCATGCTTCATTTACATAACAAAATTGGTTCCATTTTTTAAAATAAATTACAACTAGTAAAGCGACAGATGAGTTGGACTAATGACAACCTTGTGACTGGTGTTTGCTGCTGCCTGAAGAATGGCCTTTGTGTCCTGAGAGCTTGTATTAGCTATGATCTTTTTGTAGGATTCCATTACTGAACTAATCCCAAACAAACAAGTACTAAACAATATTCATGGATTGGACAGGCAACCCATAAAATAAAATAAATCTTATGTTCAAAGCATATCTAAACCCTTAAAGTAAACGTCTCTAATTTGGTGTTTTTGGTTCAGTGAAGTTTACTATTTCATTAATAAAACATAGTATCAGTTTGAGAAGTGCAAAAAAAACAAAACAAAAGAAAAAAAAAACCGTTATTGTACCCAGAATCAGATAATAACAGCACTATCTGCCTGTACAGAGGTTACATTCTCAGAGGTCTACAGAACCTCTTTCTTCTATGACACGGACAATAGGAGAAGGGTGGAGTCCTGTGATCCTATCTTGTTTCTGTTGTCTAGATGTAGAAGGGTGATTGTCTATTGTCATGCTAGCACAGAAAGTGCATTAGGGCCCCATTCACACATATGTGCTGGGGGAACTCATTACTGCATTGTATATTAGTGAGAATACTGCAAAAGAAAACAAGGAAAAGTCATAACAAACAATGTAAAGAAGCAAAGTGGTGGATAGGGAGAGTTTTATAGGCCAAATGAGTTTGCACACTAATTATAGGTACAACTATTTACAGCAATCAACCTGATTGCTTTGACAATTAACCTTGTTTAATTTTGGCTTTAGTTGGGCTTTAATGATTCCTTATACAGATCTATGGAATATTTAAATCTTTGTAAGATAAATATTTACTCCAAGGAACTCCAAGAGTTTTTGTGTGTTACATTTTGAACAAGGTTCCAGATAAAACACAGGTGGCCAATTCAGTACAAAGCATAAACAGAGTATTGTAAACTTTGTGCCATTATTTGTATTTTTTACAAATACACAATTGTCTTCTGCAGCCTCTGTTTATTGTAGAGTGATGTGTGATATGTTAATAATATTAATATTGATAAACAGGATTTATATAGCTCCAACATATTACGCAGAGCTGTACATTTTTATGTTGAGGGTTTAAAAAAATTTAATAGAATAGTAAAAATGTAAGAGCAAGTATTTCACTGTGGAAGACAATAAATAGTTCACTGTAATTACTTTTAGGTTTGGTACACACGTCCAATAGTTGCATGAACAAGCATTGTACATACAGCTCAGTGCTGCTCTATGGAGAGGGAAGAACGACAGAGCGGCACCCTACTACGCTCTCTCCCCTTCACTTGTATTACAATCGTTCATCATTTATGGATCCGCCATGACAGATCCATGAACTACGAACAACGAGTGCTGTACACACGCCAGATTCTCGTCCAATATCAGCCCTGAGGCAATTATTGAACTAGAATCATCTGTGGTCTGTACGTAGCCTTTTTATGTTGGTGCCTACATTTTCTCCTGAGTTTTCTTTATTGTTCATCAAATAATTACCAAAAAACATAAATATCTTATTTAATGTGTAATAGACTTGCTGATGTGTTAGCAGCGATGAGTTATAGTACACAGTGGAGTCAGCATGGAGAATTCTGAAGTTGTGACAGTTCTGTAGGTCATAAGTTGATTTCTGGAAAAGGTGATCCCGGCTATACTCACGTCATTGAAATGACTAATATACAGAAAAAAACAACAAGTTTTTGACTACAGAAATCACCACCATCCCAAGTATGTTGTTTAGTTATCGTACTCAACATCTTCTTTGAGTTCTTTGCATGCTTACCTTTCTCAGTCACATTGCAGTATGTACCAGTAAATCCATCAGTACAGATACAGAAGGGCTCCTTATTCACTCCAGTGAAACAGGTTCCTCCATTATGACAGATGTTTATTTCACAGGAATCACCTTTGTGGAAAAAAAGGAAAAGAAAAGGTTTTAGGCATCACAAGCATAAAATGAGTGTAATATGCTTAAAGAAATCATTGTGCTGATTGTTTCACTGCCTGCAAATACAAAAAATGGGCTTGTTCCCACCATGTGCACTTTGATGCAGATATTTAAAACATTTGCATACTTTTTGCTACCTGCAAAAAAAAAAAAGACTACACAGATATGCAGTTGTTGGTCCATTTTACCATAATCACCTTGGATTTCCAGTGAAGTTGCTGCAAAAAGCCCATGAAGATGAATTGCAATCGAGCAATACAAAAAAAAACATGCATCAAAACACTTTGGGCTCCATTTATAAAACTGGGAATCTGAAATTCCCTCGAACCTTCTGGTGGGAATCAAGTACTGCCATTAAACCCCTTCAAACTAGAAGATTCTCACAAGGGAATATTTGATTCCCTGTTTTACAAATAGAGCCCATTGAGAAACATATACAGCACTTTTGATCATGAAGCAGATATAAACCTATTTTCCTCATATGAGCCTGCACCCTTTTATACACTTTTTTAGTTTTTTGATTAGTTTACATTGTTTTTTTTACAACATGACTACAAGACATTGCACAGTAAGGAGAGGCCTTGCAATTCCAATTCATTAGCACAGTAATGCCTTAATGTGACAAAAATTTACTCTAATGCTAATAATGTAATATCGGCATCAGCCAATTTATAGGACCATGGTGGCAACACTAAACTAAAATCTCTTATAGGACACTGACTGATATGAATAAAAAAAGTTCTCAGTGAAGAGCTTACACAAAGTACCAGCGAGTCAAATAAACTGTTCCTTTATTCGTTAGACAATTTTGAGAATTTTGCACAGTACCTAAACATCATCGCTGTTACAAAATATTTAAAAACAATGACACCCTTTTGTGCCAATAATTTTAGCAAAATCTACTACTAGAATGTCTTGTTGGTGGCAGCAGCTGACACTAGTTATATTATAATGATCTGCGACATATTCACGTTTGCTTATACTCTATCTTGTTCTTGTATGGTTAAATCATTCTGCTTGGATTGCTCGAATTTGGGTACAATGTGCAATATTTATTTACTGTATAGAAATACCAATTAGTAAAAAGCGTGGACCTTCCTTTTAAATATATGAAATAGAATTGTTCTGTCTTTTAACAATATTTTTATATTGTTATTCATTGTTATTGAAATGTGCCCACTAATTATCCCAATCTGAAAGATGATTTGTTCTCATTACTAAATCCCTTTTTTGTATTGACATGAATGGGATTGGCTTTCTATAATATAATATACCACTGAACATGCTTTTTTCTATTATAATTATTATAGCCCTGTCTAAACCCCCTCCCACAGGACTTTAACAAAAAGGTTACTGACTTAGGCTACGTACACACGCGCAATAATTATCGTTGGAAACAAACGATTAACGACCGATCGTCCGAAAATCGTTACCAAAAAAAGTGAACAATGTCTGGCCAACGACGAGGAATGTTGCTGAAAACGAACAACCGTCCCGGTGGATCTGATTGGACGATGATCATTCGCTATCTATTGTGTACGGACATGCAGTGATCGTGAATTGTTCTGCGGTACACTTTCTCCTGTACACGTCACTTCCTACATCGTTCAAACAATCGTATCTAGTGTGTGTGCATTATTGGTGGATTATATTTGAATAATCGTATCGTTACAGCATGTACAGAATCGTGCACTATACGATGGTTCAAAATAATCACGAATAATCGCTGATCGGTCGTTATTCGTTCGTTTTCTAACAATAAATATTGCGTGTATACTAAGCCTTAGTACTGGATTCCACACGTTTATAGTTCATGATTGGAATTCCACCAGTGGAGACCCAGCTGGGTGCCATCAGCTGGTACAATAATGGGCACAGCAGCTGGACAAATCAAAAAAAGTCCTAGTGGACAATCAACCAATAGAACCACAGTTAAAAGATAAAAGGCTAAAATGTATTTTCTAAAGCCAGCAATAAGCAAAACAAAATCCCATTGGAATAGCCTTTTAATAATAGGCTGGAGTAATAAGTAGATCATGTTCTAAAAGGTCAGGTAGAGATCAGTACAGATCAGGTAAAACAGCCTCTTCATGAAAATAAAACATTAACATGGGTAGTCTTCATTTTGTATAATGTAGAAAATGCAGATGTAAGAGTAGAAGAGTAAAGAGTAATTGTGGAAAGGAAAATTACCCAACACCCACTTTTATTAGTAGGGGATTCGCTAAGATCAAGATGGCCAATAATCAAAAAAAAAGGAAGTGAATAAGGAAGTTCAGATATCAAAAAGAACTGCAGGTTCAGGGTCAATGGAGGCTTCATCAATTAAATTTTCCTGGTGACGTTCCGTTTGCTTTGACAGATCTCACAGGCTACGTAAACGTCAGATGATTCTCATACAATTATGGCTTCAGGGCTTGTATGGGGCAAGAATCTGACATGTGTACAGCGCTCAACCAACGTCGATCCGTCCTGGAGGATCCATGAACAACTGCAATACAAGTGAAAGGTAGAGAGCGCAGCGAGGTGGTGCTCGTTCGTTCTCCCCCCTCCCTATAGAGCAGAGTCGCTCTGTATGTACAACGCTTGTTCATGCATCTTTTAGATTGCGAAAGATCCTTTCCAACGACAGAAATCTGACGTATGTTGTCTCCTTCCAAGTTTCCCTTATTAAGGAACCCCGGGATACAGTCTGTCAGCTGCGTGTGGCCCTGGAAGTTCAGATCCAACTCTTAGAAGTTGGACACCAATTTGGACAGCGTTTTGGTCAGCGTTAATTGCTGGGATATCCGGGTGCATTTCAGCTTTTCCTGGGGCTTACAGGACTGAATGAACTACTGTGTGAAAGTTTTGTCTTCCAGGTCTGGCCAATCTAGATGGCCAAACAAGGAAGAGAAGAAGGAAAAAGTTGGAGGTGCCAGTAACAGGATGGGGAATAGGAAGTGTAAACAGATTTGTACTGCTTTCAGGTGGGCCTATATAGATTATTTACAGTCCACATAAAGGTAGATGATGAAGCAAATCAAGCCCTTTATCCAATAAAATTTGACAAAGTTTTAGTATCTAGGACACAATTCCTCACCAGTTTTAGCACAACACATGATTCATCCTAAAGATGATCATCGCAGAATAGAAGCCAAGCCGCAGTGTTGATGTTCTGGTTGCTAGTTATACAACGAAGCAATTTTTCTGCTGCCGTCACCAATTTTAGTTCAGCAACATGTTGAATAGTACTTCTATATTCAAGCAAGCATGAAAGGAGAATGTTGTGGGAATGTGGGGAAATGTTGTTCCCTATGACTCACGAGTCTCCTGGAACCGCAAATACACATTTGGTTTAGGTTACTGGGCAATCTATAAAATACAAACCTATTTTAGGAACTAACTACACAGAATTCACATCCATACATGATTCACCACTTCCAAATATAACATCCACACACAGTTACAAACATTTAAGTATTCCAGTTAGGGGGTGTTTCAAAAACAAAAATCAATCACTCATGACAGTTATATCAATTGTGAATGGACAATACTACAATGCATTATCGATAATAGAAAGTAAATGCAAATTAGTTCTTTGGAGGGTTGGCTCAGTGGATAGCACTCTTGCCTTTGCAGAACTAGGGGCCCAAGGTTTGAATTCCGAAGCATTGGTTAGACCACATCTGGAATATGCAGTCCAAATTTGGGCAGCAATTCACAAAAAGGACGTTGTGGAATTGGAGAAAGGGCGCTCTTTGCGTCTGGAGGAAAAGAAGTTTAAGCTCCGGATAAGGAAGGATTCTTCACGGTAAGGTCTGTGAAAATGTGGAATCGGCTCCCTCAGGAAGTAGTTTCAGCAACTACTATAGATTGCTTTAAGATAAAACTGGATGATTTCTAGAAGCACAGAATATACCTGGGGATTAAAGCTTTAAAGTAAAGATAACAGACTGTTGATCCAGGAAACATCTGACTGCCTCATGGAATAAGAAGGAATTGTTTTCAAATTGTAGCAGGGTTTTTTTTTTTGCCTTCTTTCGGATCAACTATGTCCATAGGGTTTTATATCTGGGATTTATTTCCCTAGTGGTTGAACTTGATGGACTTATGTCTTTTTTCAACCTGACTTACTATGTAAGATGATTCTTCTCCGACAATCACCTCAGAGCTGATATTGGACGAGAATCTGGCGTGTGTACAGCGAACAAAGGACGAACTGCAAAGTGAAGAGGAAAGAGCGTATCTATGTACAGCTCTCGTTCATGCATCTTTCAGTCTTTTGTCTTTGGAAAGGATTTTTCACAAAAGACAAAAGTCTTACGTGTGTATCTAGCCTTAGGCTAGGTAAACACGTGCAATTGTTCCCATCCGATAATCGGCTCAGGGACGATATCTAAGGAGAATTTGGCGTGTGTACAGGGATCGTCGTCCATGGACGATGGACGATGAACGATTGTAATACAAGTGAAGGGAGAGAGCGCAGTGGGGTGCCGCTCTGCCGTTCTTCCCCTCCCCTCTCCATAGAGCAAAACGGAGCTGTATCTACAGCACTCGTTCATGCATTGTGCAGTCATTAGTCGTTGGAAAGGATTGTGAAAGATCCTTTCCAACAACAATTATGCACATGTGCCTTAGTTTTGGTTCCACAGCTAGGAAATACAGGTAATCCCCTATTAACCCAAATTAATTATATCTGCAAAAATACCTTATCAGTAAAACTGGAAGCAAAGATACTGATATAAACTCTGGGAACGCTTTAAGGAACATCATCAGCTAGATAGACAAGGTCTGTTGGAAATTTTTGGTTCCTTGTAAGCAAGCACAGATTGGGTGCCTATGATTAATAAAATACAATTGTGAATAGATAATTCAATTGCCAGCAATGTTTCCTTCTATTATTGGCCCAAATTCACAGCTTTCAATAGAAATCGGATTATAAATAACTGAGTTAACAAGATGTACTCAGGATTACGTTAATTAAGCTACCAAAGCCCACGTTCCCCCTTTTCACGTTTTCTACCCATACCTGTTGTACAGACTTCATCACTTAACTATAATAATGTTCTTTTTCTGCTTTTATACATTTCTACTGTTCTGTATTTTATTCCCTCCTACCTCATTAGGACTAAACATTAAGTATTTCATGTATACAAGTAAACAATAAATATTCCATGCACACCAGCATTATGTTTCTGCACATTTAAGCCATGAAAATTGTTGGCTAGTTGCAGTAGGCTTTGTGTTCTCTTAAAACTTAACTCCAGACAGGTTTTGTGTACTTTTAAAGTAACTTAGGTTATTTTGCTTGCTACCTAATGCTGCATACACACGTGCAATATTTGTAGTTGGAAAGGATTTTTCACAATCCTTTCCAACGACATAAGACTCTATGATGCATGAGCAAGTGCTGTACATACAGTACCATACTGCTCTATAGCAGAGGGGAGGGAAAGAACGACGAAGCGGCACCACTGCGCACTCTCCCCTTGACTTTCACTATAATCGTTAGTGAATGTGCCAGGATGGACAGCCCTGTACTCATGCCAGAGTCTCGTCTAATATCAGCCCTGGTGCCATTATCTGACGAGAATCATCAGACATGTGTACGTAGCCTAGAAGTACCCATGCAAAAGGCTTCTTTGTGTTGTCTATTACTCCTTTTCTTATTTCACAATCCTCAAATTCCTGAGGCAGCAGCAGTGAAATTATATGTAAAACTCTATTTTAATTACCTTTGTTTTAATTACCTACCTTTGTTTGCTATTACCTAAAATGATTCCTTTTTCTATGGACCAATGTGGAAAGAAAGGTTAAAATCAATGTTTTCAAACAGACTGTGTTCCTAGATGGCAAAGAGGAACTAATGCGAGGGAACGTGGACAGGTAAGTAACATGAGGTAGTTCCAGTTTACTGTAGCAGTGCTCGGGCTTGTCCAGAACATTTACAAAAACAAGTTCCACTACAACCAGAAGCCCTGCTCAGTAAGAGTAAAGATTCTGATGAAGTGCAAACTGGTAACCATAACTTGCTGAGGTCTGAGCTATCAGCAGACAACACTACAACACTATCACTTTGCTATAATGTCTGCTTAATTCTAACAGAGAAAGTAATGTTGTAATTGTGGCTTTTCTGTCTAACTGAGCTCCATGAAGTAAAAAAAAGTGCTTCATAAAATATTATATACTTTTCCATTTCATTAGCTTTAAAGAAATGCACTACTAGACAAGGTCTCCAAAGCCTTGGAGAGCTTTAATAAATCAGGCCAATTCCCTCAAGAAAGAACCCAGGTAATCTGCAGTATATCAAATTTTGTGGGAAGATACTCTAGCACAAAAGGTATAATTTTCCCCATTTCAATTGTTTTAATACTAAGAAAAATGCAACAGGTGGTGTGAGGACCCCCAGGAATATTACCTTAAGGTGAAAAAAATAAAGGAATTGGTGACACTTTTCTATGTACTGATGTACGGATGGGCATGACACTCAATAATGGAATGTTAGAAACATTACAATGCTGTTAAATGTTAGCTGGTTTTTCAATAACTAAAGCTGCGTACACACGTCAAATTTTTCTCGCCCGATAATCGGCATCGGCCAGATATCGGGCGAGAATCTGGTGTGTGTACAGCCCAGGTCGTTCATGGTCCGTGGATCCGTCCGTCTCCATAAAGCAGAACGGTGCTGTATGTACAGCACTCGTTCATGCATCGTGTAGTCCTTTGTCGTTGGAAAGGATCGTGAAAGATCCTTTCCAACGACAAGAATTGCATGTGTGTACGCAGCTTAACACTCACATTATTTTTTATAAATTCCCCGACCTGTCCTAAGTCTTGCACTATCTGTTCCCAGATAGCATTATATTATTGCTCCTACAAATAGGTAGAAGATCTCCCATTGTGTGATACTTCCCCCCACCTCTTAGGCTACGTACACACATCCAATGGTTCTCGTCCGATAAATGGCTAAGGGCCGATATCGGGCGAGAATATGGCGTGTGTACAGCACCCATCGTCCAAACGACCGTCCTGACGGATCCAAGGATAATGGACCATGAGCTATCATAATGGAAGCGAAGGGGGGGCGCACGCAGCAGGGTGTCGCTCCATGGTTCTCCCCCTCCCCGCTCCATAGAGCAGAACGGTGCTGTATGTACAGCGCTCATTCATGCTTTATGAAAGATCCTTTCCAACGACAAATATTGCACATCTGTATGCAGCTTTAGATTGTAAACTCTTTTGGGCAGGGTCCTCTCCTCTTCCCATGTCACTGTCTGTATCTGTCTGTCACTTGCAACCCCTATTTTATGTACAGTGGTGTGTAATTTGTTTGATAATAATATTAATAATAATAATAATAATAATAATAAATAAAGAAATTCCAAGAAATTTTGTTTTGACAAGAAAGAAAGCTTTGTGGTTTCACTGAAGTCTATATAACTACAATAAATAAAAAAGAGTTCTAGATTATTTTGTAAATTTTAATCTTTTAATAACACCTAAATGATTTTGACATCAACAGAGCTGATGTGTAGATACCTTTTGATGTTTGTAAGCGTTTATTCTTCAAACTGTGCACCATATCGGAGTCAAGGAGAATCATGTCACATCTCGATAAATCTGAATACATGTGAAGGCAGGCAGACCACTAATTGTGGTTATTCAAACAGTCAGCCTTACTATACCAAAAGCTGTTACATATAAAAGAATTTATGTTCAAATTCTAAGTAATCCTCTGCAAGATGCTGCTTGTAAGATATTTATTGTAGAAAAACTAAACACAAAATGTAAAATGTACTGCACAGCTGCTGCAGATAACAAGCACGGCTGCGGTATTGACATCTACTCTGTGTGCATGCCCTAAAGCCCCATATAGACGCTCAATATTTGTAATTGGAAACAATCTTTAGTGAATATTTTGGACAACACATTATTACAATGTGGAGGAGGATGACAAGCAGAAGGCACCCAGCTAGGATGACATCGCAGGATAGCTGTACTGATACTAAGTTTTCATCCAAGATGATCATAACAAGATTTATGTATCTTGTACTTTTTACATTTATATCCCCCATCATTAGAAAAAGTCCCTCAATTATTATTATTATTTTAAAAGAAATAGCTGCAGGTAAAATTTTCAGACACACCTAGATATAAAACATTACTACAGCAGCCTTTAAGCCCTTGCTGTTACAACCAAAATATTATTATTATTTTTATTATTTTTAAACAGTATTTATATAGCGCCAAGATTTTACACAGCGATGTATATTAAATAGGGGCTGTAAAGGACAGACAGATACAGACAATGATCCAGAAGGAGGACCCTGCCCCGAAGAGCTTACAATCTAAGGGTAGGGCGAAGTAGCACACAATAGGAGGGAGGATATGGAATGGTGGGAAGTAGTAAGGGTTTAAGACACAGAAGAAGACGGTAGGTGAGTTTGAAAAGATGGCACAGAAAGTAGGAACAAGCCGAATAGGATGAGTAGGACCATTCCAGAGAGTGGGGGCAGCTCTAGAAAAGTCTTGGAGCCGTGCGTGTGATGAGGTTATGAGTTATGAGTGAGGAAGTCATTAGTAGGTCATTGTCCTACTAAGATTTAAAGTAAAGATAACAGAGACTGTTGATCCAGGGAACATCAGATTGCCTCATGGAATCAAGAAGGAATTTTTTTTGTTGGAACAAATTGTACCAGGGTTTTTTTCAACTATGTCCATAGGGTTTTATATCCTGGGATATGTTTATTTCCCTAGTGGTTGAACTTTATAGACTTTTATGTCTTTTAACAACCTGACTTACTATGTAACTATTGTCCTGACAGCCATGCCTTCTGAACATTCATACTGGTCAGTGTGTAAGCCCGTCACAATGTGAATGTGTGGGTGAGTGCGAATGGGTTGTAGGAGGCAACAGCAAGGTCCAACATTACCCAGAAGTGTCAGAATGGCCTGGGATTCAGATACAATACTCTAAGCTGTTTTAATGACAGGATCCCTCTAACCTCAGCTTGTTAGTAGCAGCCCCATGTATTTACTTTCCAAATGAATACACAAGCACTGGACCCTGTATAACAAAGGTTGGGGCATTGTACATAGAAGCTGAAAGCTAACAATTTCATGACATACTTTTTATTAGTACCCAAAACATTTAGACAGGTATGCAGGGTTCATGTAGAGGAGGCCTTCTTCATTATGTATCATTTAACCTATTTAATTACACTCCACAATAATTATCTGTATGGGCTAGACATAATATATTTTTTAAAGTTTATGTTTAGCCAAAATGTATTACGTTTTTGGTCTAGTAGATGAGGTTTAAAAGCCCTGCTAGATTTTATTATGTGCCATTGGGGGAATTTCTTCTTATTTGTCATTCCAGATCAGGGGCCTGATTTATCAAAGCTCTCCAAGGCTGGAGTAGATATAGTTTATTCAGTGAACCTGGTGATCCAGCAAACCTGGAATCAACCTCGTTCAGTATTGAAAACATTTGCAAACCAATAGCAAATGACTTTTAAGAAATCAATTTCAGGTTTGCTGGATCACCCAGCTTTACTCATGAAAGTGTATCCTCTCCAGCCTTTATTATTATTATTATTATTATTACACAGTATTTATATAGAACCATCATATTACGCAAAGTGCATCCTCTCCAGTCTTGGGAGAGCTTTGATAAATCTGGCCCTGAAAAAAGAGACCCAACCTTCTCATACTTTTTGTTCTAGGGATGTCTATGCCCTTATTTTCATTTTCTGTGATAGTCACAATTACAAATAGATGGGTAACAACTCAATGAAAATGAACAAAATATATTCTATCAACAAGAGCAGACATATAATTAGCTGCGTCACCTCTCTTTTTTTCCATTTATTTAGATGCACCATCTGCAAAACCCAACGTATCAGACACTGTGTTTGTAGGACCATGGCACTGCCTATTTGACCGATGGTCTGGAAAAAGCAATCCAATGCACTCTATGCATACAGCCTGAATCAAAATGCTCCTAGGAACAGGTTCAGAACTGCCTCGGCACCGTGCCAGCTGTTTGAACAGCCGCACCGCAGCATTGGTTCTCAAAGAGACAGCATCTGCATTTGGCGGCAGTGAGTGGTACCAATAACACTCACCACCATTTCTAATTATTCCTCATGGAGCTGATGAAGGAATAAGAGGCAGGGGCCCCTGGCATGAGGAAACAGAAACGCACAACAACCTACCTGCCAGTGTGAACCTAGCCTAAGTGGAGATAGTAGTCGTAGCACAATGTTCCCTCCAGGCGCACCACCCAGCACTTTTCAGTAAGCACCCGGCTGTTTTTAAACTGTTACTGAAGAGCTGGGTCACAATACAAGGGCTACAGCCAGCCTACATGGTTCTCTCACTTACAAACACTTCTGGGTTGAACACTTTAACGGACTGCAGACCTGTACTGCCCACAGCACTGACCAGACTTCTGGAGTACGATCTGTTTTTGGATCATTTGCAAGGAAGAGGAAGAAGACATGGGAGACATCAAACACGGCAACTTTCTCCAGCCATGTTCCAAGGCGATCACAGGGGCAATCTGTATCCAGTTGTTATCATGCCATTTCTTATTACAAAAGAGAAAATCCCATACAAGCAGTTAGCGTGTTGGAGAAAAACAAAAGGAAGTGACATGAGCATGCAGCTCCCAGACTGCAATCAATGTTTGGTAAACAAAAAAAATACAAAACAATAACAAAGATGTGAATACAGAACAAAAGAAATAACTTCAAAAGAGCTTTGGATACTGAACCATGCATGTTATCACAGTGCACCAAATCTCAAAAGGTGTTAACAAGCCCTTAACATGATCATCAAGGCAAAAAACTGGCAAAGAATTCAGGAATAGCAGTTCTGTAAATAGATCGTCCAATTGAATTAAAAAATAACAATACTGTAAGTCTAGACAGGATTATCTTAGCTAAGAAGATTTTGTGTCTCCACAGATCCCCTATAAAACATAATAAGTTACTATATATATATATAATCAGCAGACTGTAGAACAATGTGAGACTGTGAAGAGTAACAAGACAGTACAACTATGCCAGCTGGATATGTTATCTTCACCACCTCCCCTCACTCCAGCTTGTATTTTATTGCTTGGTAAATGGCTGGCTATGATTAGACAGAACAGATCCATCATATATCACTGTATAACCACGCAGATCAGGTTCCTGCATGCTGACCGCTCCTTTAGGCCTGCTTGTTTCTAGTATGATCTCATTCTCTCATAAACAACACCCAGAAGTCAGTGAGCCTAGAAAACAAGGTTTAGCTGCAGACACCCATTCCCACCTGCGAATACTCCCACTGCCTATAAATATGTCTCAGACTCTCTTTGCAGTCATATGAATGACATCATGTTGTTTTCCTTCCCCATGCTGCTGATAATAGTGGTGCCGGTATTAGAATTGTAGTTTGCCGGTATTAGAATTGTAGTTTGCCGGTATTAGAATTGTAGTTAGCAGTTAAGCAAAACAGCATTTGTAAGAGGTGCTGACTCATATCTGCAATAGGAACTGATACATAGGTAGTCGCCGAGTTACATATGAGATAGGGACTGTAGGTTTGTTCCTAAGTTGAATTTGTATGTAAGTTGGAACAGGTACAATATTTTAATTATTGCAATTAGGACAGATGTTTGTCTCAACATAATATTAGGCAGCGTGGTGTCAGTTACTGCATAAAATTCTCACTGTGAGTTAATCAAAAAGCAAAAAAAAAAACTTTATGGAGCCTAGAAATTCATTAACTTCTAGAGCAAGCTGTGCTTTGATATGCAAAGAGAAACAACTGCAGAGTTTGTCTTGGTCATTAAAGAGTTACAAGAGGCTGCTGAAAGAGTTTAGAGATCACCCACAACCTAAGCTGTGTTTAGCAAAAGATTTCTTCTGCAAGTCATGCAAACTGCCCCATCAAGCCTCCGTCCTGCACACAGCGAGCAGGGAAGACCCATTCGTATCTAGGAGGCGTTCGTATGTCGGATGTCCCTAACTCAGGGACTACCTGATATTCAAATACTGAATTGGTTTAAGAAGGCAAAATGTGAAAAATGGTTCTTATGGGGGTTTAAAGCGGAACTAAAGTTCCACTTTAAAAACTTGGAACCAGAGGTTTACATCAGAAATGGACAGGCAAGGTAGATTCTGAAATAAAACCCAATTACCTGCCTGATCCCTCTCTTCGTCTGTCAAAATCGCTGGGCTGCATAGGAAGCCGGGATAACCAGGACATCCTGCAGCAGCCATGACTAAATAATCATCCCAAATTGCATCATCATTCCAACCCGGCCAATCAAGATGGCCAAAGAAAAAGAAGGATCCGCAATGGAACTGGGCCAGGTGAATGCATTTATTAAATTGCAAACAGGTAAGGTTATTGCAGAAGGGACATCACCTGTCCCTGCTGCAATAAAGGAACTACTGCATTGCAAAGAACTGCTTCTCTTTGCACTGGCCAGTTAGAGGGTGGGAAAGAGACCTTATCAGGGTGCAGCTACTCGTTTCAATAATCAGTCTGATGTCAATGGGAAAGAGACTTTATCAGTGTGCTGTTTCCCCTTTTACTGTTCAGTCAGATTGGGTTGGGTAGGAAAGAGATCTGTAAGTGAAAGTGAAATTGCACCACTTGCATCATAAGACTGTACTGTGCAGCAGAGCTGTGCAAGCCTAGAGAGGCAGAAATGCAAATGGACATGGTAAAGAAGCTCCCATGTATGAAGTGCAAAATATTTCATTGTGTTATCTCCCCTTCTATTATGTGTTACTTCCCCCACTTCCTAGATTGTAAGCTCTTCGGGTCCTCTCCTCCTTCTGTGTCTCTGTCTGTATCTGTCTGTCATTTGCAACCCCTATTTAATGTACGGCGCTGTGTAATATGTTGCCGCTATATAAATACTGTTTAATAACAATAATAATTGTGGGTCTATGTTGCATTTTATCCCAGGTGAAGGATACTTAGCACTCTCATAGGCAGCCACAGACAGATCAGCGCCATGCAAGCATTCCGCGCAGTAATGCATCACCGCCTGAAATTGAGCAATGTCATGCTGCAGGTGGTGGTGATGGGAGGGGGGGTGAAGGTGATGGGGGGGCTGCTTTTTGCTACAAACCAACATCAGATAAGAAATTGAAGAGTTAAAAGAAATCATGGCAATCTCCTAAATCTATAAGAAATGGGATCAAGTAACATGGCCAGTCACCGCCTGAATCCTGAAATAGCTTCAGCTGTGGCCAAGCACTGACCGCACACTGCCATGCTGTCCGAATTCATCTGCAAGGACTGAGATTCACAAACGGTACAACTATAATTGTCAGCAACGAGAAAACGAGAAATGTTATAACTTGGTGAAATGAGATGTAAATGTGTTCAGAGACATAATTTTTGTTATTCTCAGCTCTCATTATTACTGAAATGGTGAAACAAAAACCTTTCCTTTCTTTAGATTTCATTTTACATTCAAGTTACGAAATAAGGAAAATTGTTTGTGTTTGTACAGATTTGTTCAAGTTGAAAACAAAAAGACGAGCAGGCAGGATCGTCCCTTCTGCAAAAAAAACAGATTCACCTGCGCTGTCTTATTGTATCGCATGCGGAGCTCTGCACATGCGCATCAATGTACAACCCTAGCATGCTCAGGATCTGGGAAGGAATGAACTCATGCGCATGATTTGGGGAATGTCACTCAAACAAGATGACCAAAGAAACACGAAAAAGATGTCGGCAGCCAACATGGAGCGAGAGGAGCGTGCTGAAAACTAATTGTAATCAAGCAGGGAAATGTATTTTAATGTCTAACGCATATCGCCTGCCCCTTCTTCAATACAGAACCGGCATGCTGGCCTTAGTTTTTCACTTTAGTTCCAGTGTAAATGTTTGCACTTGTTTCCCTTCCATCCCGGAACCCTTTACCCGTAGATTAGAGGAAGTGACAGGTAAATTATAATTTATATAAAGTGATTGTATGTCATTGTATGGCCGGCACAGAAGTCTTATCACAGAAACAAAAGTAACATTTGTATCACCCAGAGAACAAAGCAAATCATTCCCCACCATCAGCACCACCAAAGATATTGTAACTTCTCAGTGTCCCAGCAGAACCATGGTGACCCGCCCCTTACTATACTATCAGAACCATGGTGACCCGTCCCTCAGTGTCCCACCAGAACCATGGTGACCCGTCCCTCAGTGTCCCACCAGAATTATGGTGACCTGTTCCTCACTATCCTATCAGAACCATAGTGACTCATGCCTCACTATTCTATCAGAACCAATGGGCTGCAAATGGCTCTTTGAATTGAATGAGCTGCCAAATGCAACACAACTCACACAAACTTGTTTTTAATGCATACTATGCAGTAACACATAACCAAGTGTTGATCCTAAGGCAATGTACACATGTGCAATTATTGTCATTGTAAAGGATCTTTCACGATCCTTTCAAAAGACTTAAAGATGCATGAATGAGCGCTGTACATACAGCAGTATTCTGCTCTATGGAGAGGAGAGAAGAATGGAGCGGCACCCCGCTACTCTCTTTTCCCTTTACTTTCATTATGGTCATTCGTCATCCATTGATCCACCAGGATGGTCGTCGGAACCATGGACAACGAGCACTGTACACACGCCAGATTCTTATCTGATATCAGCCCCAAGGCCATTATTGGATAAAAATCATCTGACGTGTGTATGTAGCCTAAAATGCATATGGGGTGCAATTAGTAAAGAAGTGGAGTCATTGTGTACCAACTCCTGTTGTGCAGTTCTACATGTTGGGATAATGCACATTTATCTGCGGTGCTATATAAATAAAACATAATAAAAATAAACCCCAAATAAAAAACGCCATATACTGCAGATTACCAATCCTTATACAGAGCTACCAACAACAAAACCCAATTGACAGACCCCCTCAGGGAATAACCCTCTGAATGACAAACCTCCAGTGAGAGAAACCCTAGTGAATGGCCTCTCAATAATAAACCCCTCAGTGACAGTCCCCCCAGTAACAGTCCTCCCTTCGTAGTGAAAAGCACCCTTACGACTTTCTCCCCATTTACAGACTGCCCAGTAACAAATCCCTCCAGTGACAGATTCCATAATGGCAAACCCTAACGTGATGGAACCCTCAGTGACAGACCTCCTATGACTGAGTTCAGTGAAAGACCCCCTATCCTAAGGCTGGGTACATACTGTACATGCAATAATTGTCGTTGGAAAGGATTTTTCACGATCCTTTCTAACGACAAAAGACTGCACGATGCACGAACGAGTGCGGTACATACAGAACTGTTCTGCTCTATGGAGAGGGGTGGGGGAGAACGACGGAGCGGCACCCCGCTGCTCTCTCTCTTTTATTTGTGTTGCATTCGTTTATTGATCTGCCAGGATGGATACACGTGAGATTCTGAGATTGTGAAACGATAATCATTTGACATATGTACATTGCCATTCATCATTAGTGGATCTGCCAGGACGGTCGTAGAAACGATAGACGACGATCACTGTACACGCCCCAGATTCTCGTCCGATATCAGCCCTTGGCCGAATATTGGACAAGAATATTCTGACGTGTGTATGTAGCCCCATATCCCACTTGTTAACCAAGAGGTGCAGACTCACTGATTAGCTTGGTTACCTGCTGGTGTATAACCATGGGAGTGCTGGTTACACAGGGAGATCCTCCCTCCCCATATGTAATCTGTAGGAAGGAGCTATAAGCGAGATTCCTGCCTTACCTGCATCCCCTTCATTACAGTTCTCAAGGTGAATACTTCATCTGCCTTGCCTTGGTCCTGAATCTAATACCCAGGCACTTCTTTAACTCCATTTTTGATGTAATGGAAATTGGATTTTTTTCTCGCTTTCAGTCTTGGTGACTGAGGCCACCTAGAGAAATGATGAAATGTAAACTCTAAAATGTTGATGCAGCATTAGAGACCTGACAGGTTACAAGCCTTTCGCCACTCTATCCAAAACCAAAAGAGAAAAATGTTTTGGCTTCAGATACATTGTAACTGGAGGAAATTCCTCCATAATGATAAGAAAGAATAACAATAAAATAATGTTTTTCATAAAGTGCCAGCCAGCTACAGAGCCAAAAACACTGAACAAATATAAAAACATTGAAAAATAGAAACACTGAACAGCTACAAAGCCCAAAACAAGGAATAAAATGTCAAGAGCGGGACACAGCGAGGGAGGGGGTCCCGTCATTAAAGTTATACTTGTACAAAGCAGAATTATCAGCACGGTTTAGTTATTTTGTAATTGCAGTTTCACGCAAAGCGCGGTGGTCATGTGCAGTTACTGCAGTAACCTATAGCTATCAGTTCTATACTTTTTATATATTATTTATATAAATAAAAATATATATTTATATAAAATATATATTTATCTGCTATGTCTGCTATAGATTACTTCACTTCTATATTGCTCAAATGCAGCATAGGAGATCCACAAAAGACTCGCCTTCATTAGTATATTTTGTTTGACCACAGGAAAGAATGATCAAAGGACGTGATAAAGGAAAGAGGAGGAAGGAGTAAATCTAATTAGGGTTAATTAGGGTTTAAAAGGGGTTCACACTTTTATTTACATATGTATGTTTGCTGGAACTGGCATTTTATGAGGGGCTCACAATCTAATGTGCCTACCATAGTCATATATCATTAATAAAGTCTAAGGGAAATTTTGAGGGTAAGACAATTAACCCAAAGCTACGTACAGATGTCAAATTTTTCTTGCCCGTTAATGGGCTCAGGGCAGATATATGGCGAGAATCTGATGTGTGTACAGCCCGTGTCATTCATCGTAGCTGGATCTGTCCTGGTGGATCAACGGACGATGAACGACTAGCGATCCTAATGCAAGGGAAGAGGGAGAGCGCTGAGCAACAATGCTGCCTATGGCATTGTATATACTTTATTATTGTGCAAAGTGGGGATGTTCTGCTGCTGTCTGCACACGAATACAAATTCTATATACTGATTTGAATAAATGAAAGCAATCACAATAGCATCTTTTTAAATATATACAGATGTGGTGTATTCCCGAGTACAGATCACAGTGTAAGAAAACCATGCATGTTCAGGTTTATTTCCCAGTATGGTACCGGCCTGTAGGAGACTCTTCAATCATATCCCAGACATCTCCCTAAGCATCCGTGATAAATGTTACGAATTGTAGGAATGTTATGCATGGTATAAGTATTTTCAGCTTCTTTATACTGCACTTGTCTATGGAAATAAACCAAACATTTTTTGTTTAATATGGGTAGGTAGGGCAGAATATCCTGTCTGTAATACTCTCTAACAACTCCAATGAAGTGTGATTTATTTTTATCATAGACTAAAGTGTATTTACAGCTTATTTTCAAACCTAACTTTAAACACAAAATCTTGGATTTGTTCAGTGATATCATAGGTGGGCTTTACCCCCTAGGTCCTCTGGTGGTGGGCAAATTGTATATATTGCAGCATTCTCCTGTAAGTACAGGGTGAGGAGGGGCAGAGCCTTGACACCCTGGGCTCATAGAATGTGGGTCAGAAAAGTCTGGGTGTCATTCAACCCAAAGGAGGAATATGATCAAATCCCTACAGGGGACAGTGCTGGAGATCAGGCTAGTATAGCAGCTGCATATATAGAGGTGCTAGGAGATCAAAATTTAGCTTCAATTTTCAAAGTGGAATTGCGTTTTCAACATTACAGCTTAGTCACCTTTCCATCTTGTAATTAAGCAGTGAAAGAACCAAGGAATACAGATGAATCCTCCTTCTGATATCACCTTCTGTCCCCATTCACGCATGTCTATATAGTGCATCTGATTAACTACAAATACTGCTTTTCTTTCTCCAAGTCTGAGTGCTGCGGTACAGAGAACTGCAATAGGTCCATAGAAACTGAATATACTGCATATAAAAATGGTTTAAATGAAAATCATGGACCAATTTGTAAACCATTTCATATAAAGAGATGCAGAAAATGATAAAGCATTTTTGTTATTCAACAAAACAATCCCAGATATTTCCTGTACAATTGGCTAAGTGATTTCTAATTGAACAGAAAGAATATTATATAGAACATTCCCAAGCTGAAAAACTATAAGGAACATTCACAAATGTAAATTTTTTCATATGCAACATTCACAGGTTAAATGAATGCCATATAGAACATTCACAGGTTGAGAGATTACTATATGGAACATTTACAAATTGAAAGAATAATACATGGAACATTTGCAAGGTAAACGAATGCCATCAGGGACATTTACTGGTTGAAAGAATATCATATTGAATATTCACAGGTTGTAGAGAATATTATATTATTATAGAACATTCACAAGTTGAGAGGATGTCATATGGAACATTCATAAATTGAAGGAATATTATATAATAACATTCACAGGTTGAAAGAATATCATATTGAAAATTCACAGATTGAAAGAATATTATGTAGAACATTCACAGGTTGAGATGATATCATATTGGCAATTCACAGGTTGTAAAGAATAATATATAAAACTTTAATATAATTTGGAACATTCACAGGTTCTGAAGAGGTTAAACAAGGATTATATGCCAGTCTTTGTTCTCTCTCCTCCCGTTTATAATATTTGCTGTGACTCACACTTCATGCCTGTTTAGATTGTGGTCATGTCTTGGAAATTATGTCTGACTTTGGCACAAACTTGCACTCAGGAAGCAATAATAAACTGGGCACAGTATAAGAATATAAAAGTAACACCAACTGAAGGAAGTGATGATGATGCAGCATGTTGTATGGTTAAAGCCTTTCAGATAAATTATTAACAGATACATTGGGCCTGATTTATTAAAGCTTCCAGACTGGAGAGGATACACTTTCATCAGTAAAGGTGGGTGATCCAGCAAACTTGGAATGGATCTTATCCAGAATTGAAAACATTTGCTAGCATATAGCAAAATACTTTTTGGAAATCAACCTAAAGCGTACTTAAACCCCGAAATTTCACTTTGCATAAAAGGGTAGACAACCATTTTATGTAAGGTAAAAATTCAGATTGTTTGGGTTTTTTTAGGGCAACACCCTTAAAAAAAAAAAAAAAGCAAAGCTAAGAACCCCTCTGCTATGTGAATCTTCTGGATGTGTTTAAAGTCTGCCCCCTGTTGGGGAAACAAGGAAATGTGTCAAATAGCCCAACAGAAAAAAATAAAATATTACATATTATTCAACAAACAATATATTGTAGCATAAATCATTAAACTTAATATTCAATTAAAATCACTCTCTGGGCCCCCCAACTAAAGAGAATTATAGAATCATACTTACTTTACTTCAGTCTTCTGCCTGGAGCAAAAATAATGTCATCACCTTTCTGGGATGGAGTATTGGGGAGTGGGCATCGTCTTGTGAGATTTTGTTTCCTTTGTGTACCATTGGAATCTACCCAGAAGAGTAGTAACGTTGAACTCAATGTAGATGACGGGGGGGTAAAGGTAAGATAAAGTCTAGTTTTCTTCTTTTAGGGGGACTTTTTACCGACTATGGGTAGATGATTTGGGGTAGGAGGGGGACTAGAATGTAATTCCATTTGGGTTGGCGTGTTGCTTTATTGACAGTTCAAGTATCAAGTATAAATCTACAATTTTTGTGGGTGGAGTGAGGCAAGAATTATTCTCCTGCTACAAATGCTTACTGCTCCCTCCAGTAGAGAAATCTGTTTATCCATAACAATTGAGGTTGTTGGCATCATTGGTCTTCCTTCAGGAGTAAGCAGGTCACAAGGGGAACCAGTAAGTTAATTGGGCCCCTAGTGGGCTCCTTTCAGGAGTAACCAGGTCACGAGGGGAACCAGTAATTCATTGGGCTCCTAGTGGGCTCCCTTCAGGAGTTTACAGGTCACAAGGGGAACCAGTAAGTTCACTGGGCCCCTAGTGGGCCTCCTTCAGGAATTTGCAGGTCACAGGGGGAACCAGTAAGTTCATTGGGCCCCTAGTGGGCTCCCTTCAGGGGTATGCAGGTCACAGGGGAACCAGTATTTTCATTGGGCCCCCAGTGAGCTCCCTCCAGGGGTTTGCAGGTTACAAGGGGAACCAGTAAGTTCATTGGGCCTCTAGTGGGCTCCCTTCAGGAGTTTGCAGGTCGCAGGGGGTACCAGTAAGTTCATTGGGCCCCTAGCGGGCTCCCTTCAGGGGTATGCAGGTCACGGGCTAACCAGTAAGTTCACTGGGCCCCTAGTGGGCTCCCTTCAGGTGTATGCAGGTCACAGGGGAACCAGTAAGTTCACTGGGCCCCTAGTGGGCTCCCTGCAGGAGTTCGCAGGTTACAGAGGGAACTAATAAATTTATTGGGTCCCTAGTGGGCTCCCTTCAGGAGTTTGCAGGTCGCAGGGGGTACCAGTAAATTCATTGGGCCCCTAGCGGGCTCCCTTCAGGGGTATGCAGGTCACAGGCTAACCAGTAAGTTCACTGGGCCCCTAGTGGGCTCCCTTCAGGTGTATGCAGGTCACAGGGGAACCAGTAAGTTCACTGGGCCCCTAGTAGGCTCCCTGCAGGAGTTTGCAGGTTACAGAGGGAACTAATAAATTTATTGGGTCCCTAGTGGGCGCCCTTCAGGAATTTGTAGGTCACAGGAGGAACCAGTAAGTTCATTGGGCCCCTAGTGGGCTCCCTCCAGGAGTTTGCAGGTTACAGGGGGAACCAGTAAATTCACTGGGCCCCTTGTGGGCTCCCTTCAGGAGTATGCAGGTCACAGGGAAACCAGTAAGTTTGCTTCACAACAGCACTTTGGCTTTTCTCTTGGTATTACATTTATTGGTCCATCCCCATGGAAAAGTTACATCTACTGTGGTGTCTGTGTTAATGGGTGAATCATAACATGGTGGTAAGTATGGTGTAAATAGTTGTTTCTTTTACATTTTTCCAACACCCCAATTTCTAATATCCCAGTCAACTACCCTAAAGCTTCACCATTTGACTTATATCTCTGATTGTTTCATCAATTTGATCAGACAAAGCATTTTAAAAGCCAATTGGTTAACTATTGTATTAAAATCAAATTTAATATTTTGTGTCACAATCAATATTTTTTTCAAATTTATTTTGACAGTTTTGTAATACTGACCCAAAGTTGAACACTTTAACATCCAATACTTTTAGTGGAGCTCCCAGAGCAATTTATTTTGATCGTAATTGTCTAATTGGGAATATCATTTTGAAAATACCATGAAGAAGAAATTCATAAGTGGCTCAGAGGTTAGCACTCTGGCCTTTACAGCACAAGGTCCCAGGTTTGCATCTTGGAAAGGCCACTATCTGCATGGAGTTTGCAGGTTCTCCCTGTATTGGCGTGGCTTTCTTCCGGGTACAGTGGTTTCCTCCCGGATTTCAAAAACAAGCAGTTGGGTTATTTGGCTTCCCCTCAAAAAATTGACTTTAGACTATGTTAGTGACATATGACTATGGTAGGACATTAGGTTGTGAGCCCCTTTGAGGGACAGTTAGTGACATGACTATGGACTTTGTACAGCGCTGCGTAATATGTTGGTGCTATATAAATACTGTGTAATAATAATAATGTATGTCTAGCACAACCTTAGGAACCCCCGCGGAAACCTTAAAATAACTTTAGGTCTCAGCTTAAAATTAAATTATTCGAGGATCATTGGGAAATGCCTCTTGATGGTCATTGTGAAGAATGGTGATGCTCCGATTGCTACCAAAAAGATTGTTATGGTTATGGTTCTGCCAAGTAAAGTTATATATAAATATTACTATAGTATATATAATGTACAATATATATATATAATATAATATATATATATATAATATATATATATATATATATATATATATATATATATATATAGTTATACCAGGAACTATGCATTAGAAAGAAAGGGGTCAACCACAGCTCAGGCAACCCCTTGCAAATTCCAAGGCGACCCTAGGGTCACATGAAACCCTGGTTGGGAATAGCTGGTCTAGCATATTACAGTGACTATGCTAAAAAAAAATCATGGGGCCATATCCAATATTTCTTTGTTGACCTCTGTGCTTTGTACAATGGCAAAAAATCAAGAGCTATAAACAGATTAAACTATTTATATATCAGTCATACTTAGGACAATTATAAAACATAATCAGGGTGCAGTAATACGCACAGTTACTGTAACAGACATTTAATGAACAATAATAGATGGTGATAAAGCTTCCAGTCAATAAACTCTGCACATATTTATTAGTATAGGGCTTGCATATCAATGTCATATATACATAGGTTATGGAAATATTAATAGGACAAATAGCTATTTAAGCTATTTGGACCAGTACATCTATCAATAAAAAGTGCACTTATGTTAGGAAAATTCATTTAAATAAATAGATATATCCTGAATTTACCAGCTTAACATTTATCCTAAATCTATTTTATTTTGTCCTGTTATAAAGAATGGATGAAGACCTTGGTACGTAAAGAAAAGGGAAATAGTGACTTAGTTTAACAAAACCTACAAATGTAAAAATTTTGAAGGAAGTGTAATGCTTTTTGCTTTATTTTTAGAAAGGACAGGCGTTATTTCTTTTGTAGTAAAACAAACGTACCTGCTTGTTCTCAGTCTTCTCTATAAACTGAGATGCACATACGCAGCATAATGTATAATCTTGATGTACTTGGCTGATGAGAACGAATGAGCTCCCCTGGTAGGAAATTACAGTCTGGACGACAAGATCGCTAAGGATCCCCAACCTACAAAATGACCAGGTGCAGATTTTGGCACCAATGAAGGTTCAAAGTAAAAGTTACACACCAACAGCAAAAAAGAAAAAGGTGATATCCAGTGCCTTACTTATTCACATTGCTACATCCCACAAGAATTAAATCATTCATTTTACCAGTTTATTGAAAAGGCTGGGACTTTAAAAGCAATAACTTCACCACTTATTAACATTCAAAATATCCTTTAATTTATGAAATACATTACAAATATTAAAATATTGATCAGAATATACAGCGATCACTTGTGAAGAACATTTATAGAACTTCAGTATCGTTGACACGTTTCGTGGAGCCAGTCCACTTGCTCAGGAGGAGAAAACTTTATGAGAAAACTTTAAGAAAACCTATTTACTATAAAAATCATCCAAAACATATCAAAATCCAAGCAAATCTACTCAATATTTTAACATATATCTAACATTATTATTTTGATGTTTAAGATATTTAATATTTTTGAACAATCTAAAGCTTGTGTTGTTTGAGGCAATGTCTGCCCCACTATCCTCTGCTAATCTTCGTGGACAATGAATTGAGGGCACTGTTACCACATGAAATTGAAACATGGAATGGATCTGGTTCAGGATTGAAAACATTTGCTAACAAACAGCAAATGACTTTTAGGAAATCCAATCCAGTTTTGCTGGATCACCCAGCTTCACTGATGAAAGTGTATCCTCTCCAGCCTTGGAGAGCTTTAATAACTCAAGGCCAAAGTTGGAAATCCAATCCAGTTTTGCTGGATCACCCAGCTTCACTGATGAAAGTGTATCCTCTCCAGCCTTGGAGAGCTTTAATAACTCAAGGCCAAAGTTGGAGATCTACTTTATTCTTTATATACACTAGTACAGTCTTTCTCAACCATTATGCCCATGAGGTGTTGTGTCTTGGAATTCGAACTCCAGAGGAATAAATCGACTCATTGAGCAACCCTTCAAATAATTTTCAGGTCTTTGGTATGAAAAGCATTTTTAGGTAATCAGTGGGACTCTCAATTTGGTGGCCAGTGGTAAGAGCACCCCCCTATGGTGGTGGCTAGAATACCACTAGAATTATGGATACCTTAAAACAGGGGTCAGC
This sequence comes from Pyxicephalus adspersus, assembly GCF_032062135.1. Classification (NCBI taxonomy): domain Eukaryota; kingdom Metazoa; phylum Chordata; class Amphibia; order Anura; family Pyxicephalidae; genus Pyxicephalus; species Pyxicephalus adspersus. Next base: position 146,939,717 of record NC_092859.1, read on the forward strand.
AAACTTTTTGGACTAGTAGGCCATTTCAGGAGGTCAACAAGGCACACTTGGCCAGAAGAAACAAGGTGTCCAAGGAAAGTTTTTTAAGTCTTCCGCTCATCCGCGGTAAAGTCTTTATACGTGTGTACGTGCTTGGCATCAAAATGCCCCTTGAGATTCGACCTCTTGAAAGAGCTGGTATTGCACACTAAACACAGGGCTTTGTTGCTGCATTGGACGAAGAATAATTCGTGAGTCCATTTGGGGTTGAAAACAGGATGTTCAAGGTCAACATTCCGGAGACTGGTAGCTGCGCGTTGCTTCTGCTCTTTAGGCATAGTAATTAGGGTTACTGTGTGGGAACGCGATGATTTTGCGGGAACTCACAATAACATGACAATTCAATTAGGCCAGATCCAACTGTAAATAACTAGGGGGGGCGTTAGGCTGGACCGGAACACTGGCTAGGTCGTATCTGGCCTTAAGGCCGGAGTTTGCCTGCCTCTGCCTTAAAACATCATTAGAGGCATGCAGCTGGCTCTACCAAGAGATGTTGGCCCCAGAATTATGCAGGCATCATCAATTGGGGAAAGGGGAGGTAGGTTTGTCACCCAATGTTGGGGGAACGCTAGATTTTTACACACTACAATTATTTCGGATGTTTATAAAGCTTGGGCAATTTTGAAAACATTTATTAGGATGCATTCAGTATTGATTCCTTGTTTTTAAAACTAGTATATAAAAAAAAAAACAAAGAGTATATGATCAGCTTCTATTTGTTGCCACTTATCAGACTCACAAAACATCAAATGGCATTTATTTCTGAGATCTGAGAAAACACTCAAGTTTATCACCATCACATGTATATTACTACTAAAACAATATAAAAAACATTCTAAATCATGCTGCTTATATTGATTCCTCATCCTCCTTTCATATTACTCATTCAGTGTCTTGAGTTCAGTTCAGGTTACGTTTAGCTATTATCTTCACAGTAAATGTATGGAGGCAAAGAAAAAAATTTCCCTTGAAACTTAAAGTGGGTCTTTCATTAAAATAAAAAACACAGCAGGACAGACTATTGCCATAGTTTACCAGAGCTACCAGGTAGATGGCCCATACCTACCAACATGTGCAGACGTATGATATGCAAATGTATCCCATCCATTGACAGATAACATGCCTATCGCTCGACACGACCTTGATCTGTTCTGTTTGTTACTTTGCATAATATTATTATTACACAGTATTTATATAGTGCCACCATATTACGCAGAGCTGTACAAACTCCATAGTCATGTCACTAACTGTCCCTCAAAGGAGCTCACTATCTAATGTCCCTACCATAGTCATATGTCATTAATGTAGTCTAAGGTCAATTGTTAGGGAGAAGCCAATTAACCTCACTGCATGTTTTTGGGATGTGGGAGGAAACTGGAGTACCCGAAGGAAACCCACGCAGAGAACCTGCAAACTCCATGCAGATAATGTCCTGGCCGAGATTCAAACCGGCGCTGCAAAGGCCGGTGCGCTAACCACTGAGCCACCGTGCCCTCACCAATACCTTGCAATCAGTGAAATTACTGGAATATTGTTATGTGTATACCTGGCTGATTTTATCCATGCGTTTACCTGTAATTCATGTTATGTATTTTTAATACCTTGTTCACTTGTATACCCGTACACCTTTCCCTTTTACCAAATGTTTATAAATAAAGAATGTTTAAAAAAATTAAAAAAACAACACTTACTTTTATTTCTGCAAAGCCCTTGATTCCGCCACAGCTAGCCGCAATTTAGTACCGCACTATCCTGGAATCTTCCTTCATCCCAGTGCAGCAGAAGCATCGGGCGCTGCCATCTTCTTCCTTCTTTTGCCTACGTCACCTGATCCCTCGCTGAGTCTGTTGCAAAAAAAAAAAAAAAAAATAGTACCGATTTCACATGCATTTGTAGGATCAGTAATTTTTTTCAATGCCTAGTGAAGCCTCTTCTTGGCATGCCCAACATCAAGCATGCACAAAAGGAGCAGCCCAAAGCTCTGCACTCCCATCCAGTCTTGACTGCCACAGCAGTGGAGACAGAAGGGGAGGTGCTTCCTCTTTTTTTTTTTTTTTTTTTTTATAAAAACGGATTTTGGAAAAAAAACACATTTTTACTTTATATAAAAGTGTTATCTAACCTTTATATAAACTAAAAGTTCTGGTGATAGGTCCACGTTAATAGTTGAACTTTAGTATACCCAATATAATACTAACTTTATGTCAATTGTATAAAAATATTTTTTTTCACATTTATTGTACAGGTAAATATAACTGTCACCCTAATGACATTCACATAAATATAAAGGAAACTCCTGTTGTGGATCTGTATCACTTTCCTAAATGCACCTGGTAGGTGGCACTACTGCATTATTCTTCTCTTGTTCATACCGGATTGTAGAAATGATCTTGCATGCGATAGGCAGGCTGAAATGCCTAGAAGTTCTTGTTTTATAAAAGATATGATGCAATATCACCAGTTCTATTATCTGTACACATTAAACAAGTCTAAACTCATTGGGTTAAAGTTCAGGACACGACATATCTGTCAGTCCAATGGTCCATTCTGATTTCACAATTGAAAATGAATATTTCAGCAAAATAAATCTGCATGAAATTTCCTGTTTTTTATCATTTCCTGATACTGATTTTTTTTTTCTGTTACCTCTCTCAAATGAAAAAAAAAAACTATAGTACTATCTAGGAACTTTACAAAATCAGTAAGCCTAAGATAGCAGTGGGGTGAGTGGTGGGGAAAAGGTAAGTACCTAGGTGTCGCATGAAGCAGTTGAGGCCACAATCTATTTAAGGTGGCCGAAGATCATCTACAGCAGTGGTACCCAACCTTTTGCACGTCACGGACCACTAAATGCACGGGGAGCTGTGTGTCACTCAAAGGGCAAAAAACTTCCCCCCAGAGTTATGTCATGATGCCACAACCCACCCACCTCCCTGAGCCTGAGATGTTTCTGGGAGACATGGTCTGCGGCTCTGTCCGGTGTGCCACCCTGCGGAGTCAGAAGAGGGAGCCAGCTGGGGGGTGCACCGGTCAGAGCCCATCGGCCCACCTGTCAGACTGTCAGACCCCTGGTCTACAGGAAGTGAAAATTTAATAAAATGGCTGCTCCCTGTGAGGGAATGGGCACAGGTAAGTAGAGCGGGTTTACATCTGCTTTAATATTACCACTCAACACAGAGACATTGCCCCTGATTCATCAATGAAATCCGCGCTCGCTGGAAGCGCGAACGTACGCGCGGCCATCGATCGCGGATTACCGCGGTCCGGACTCGTGTATGCGCGTACACTCGCCTCACTACCAGCCGGATTCCCTCCGTGCGCGAGCTTTTTCCGTTGCTGAATAGCGCGACCGCGTACGATTCCGGATCGCTAATACGAATGCGCGAGCGATAATCCGATTCTGCTTGATGAATCAGGGGCATTGACCCTAATTTAGTTAAGCTCTCCAAGGCTGGAGAGGATACACTATTATCAGCTTGGTAATCCACCAAACCTGGAATGAATCTGGTCCAGCATTCAAAACATTTGCTAGCAAATAGCAAATGAGTTTAAAAAAACTACTCCAGGTTTGCTTGATCACCCAGCTTCACTGATAAAAGTGTATCCTCTCCAGCCTTGGTGAGCTTTAATAAATCTGGGCCAATGGTTTATTGCCATTCCAATATGGTGCAAATAGTGATGTGATTTGGTAGCTTCAGACCAGAATAAGACTAAAAATAAATTTCTCTAATAAGATTCTATAAGGAAACTGCATTGGCAATATGGAGGCAAATACGGATTTTTACTGGATCAAGTAGAGGAGCAGAATTCCAATTGGTTGGTGTTTTGCCCGTTGCCCGTTTGTTGTTCACATATTGGGCCTGATTTATGAAAGCTCTCCTAGGCTGGAGAGAATACACTCTCAGAAGTGAATCTGGGTGATCCAGAAAACATGGAGTGGATTTTTAAAACTCATTTGCTATTTGCTAGCAAACGCTTTGAATCCTGGACCAGATCCAGATCCACCGGATCACCCAGCTTCACTGATGAAAGTGTATTCTCTCCAGCCTTGGGGAGCTTTCATAAATCAGGGCCTATTGTCTGGCCCCCATTTTGTTGTACTGCACCTCACAACCACCATATTTAAAGTACTCGGAAAGGTACACAACTGACCAGTGGTTATATTGACAATGTTATGTCCATGTTCTGAATGCTGCTTACATTATTGTAATATGGACATAATGACAAAACTCACTGGACAATATAGAGGCAAAAAAGGACATTCCTGACTACAAACTATCAGTCCTGAATCTGTGGCCATAAAATAAATATTGCCACAATATATAGGCAACAACCTCCAATTGCAATAATATGTGGGCAAAATACACGGCCAATCATGAAAAAAAAAGTAAGCACCATATGTGCATTAGGTATAAATATTAAGGGAAAAACTGGGCAGTAATGACAATATGAGCTGAAAGAGGGGGAAATCATGACAATAACTGGGCAACAATCAGGCAATATTGACAAAAATTCGGCAATCGTAACAATATTACTAGTGATAATAACAGTGACAAAACTAACAATAGTGATGGTAATAGTGAAAATAACTGGTTCTAATCATTCGCCACCATTCCCTTACCTTTCTAGAGAGTTGTATTGAGACACAGGCTGTCCATCCTTATTGGCTGTGGCTATGCACCCGCTATAATTGCAACCATCCATGGTGCCAAACCCTTCAATATCATTAAAAGACAAAACCCTTCAGCCTATGCTCAGTTCCACAATAACCCCTTATTACCACCTTTCATAACCTCTAACCTTGTGGATTTGAAAATCAAATGGCTAATATTTTCATTACAGTCGCTACAATACTCCTGAGGAAGCCCGAGGGCGAAACGCGTCAGAATTCGAGACCACTGTCTTGTTTGTATACTGTTACTCCATAATCTACTTACCTATGATTGTCCACAAGATGGATATTTGTATGGCTTACTGCTAGTGGAACTCTATATAGAAATAGGACATCTATGCCCCATGATGAAATGGGGGCTTAGAGTCTAGTTTGTCATAATAAAATCTTTAATTGTAATTGCATATGCTAATTACTACAATATATATAGTAACCTGCCAAAAAACCCTTTTTTCTCCTATCTTGCCTTTCGGCTTTCACGTTCTACTGTTTCTATGCACTACTAATAAGCACGACTGTTCTTTAACTGCATATTTGCAGCATGAGATATAAACCACAATGTCCACTAGTCCGACAATATTTTCATTAGGTTTTGGGGATTTCAGTACTGTGCTGGTCCTTCGAGGGAATGCTGGAGAGGAACATGTACCTTAGGACCTGCAATGCAAAGATCTTGCTGTTTTTGCTTCATTTTTATCATGTATCTATGCTTCCCTACCTCTTTTGCTGCAACCTAATCATTCCTTATATCATGAGATCACCAAGAGTCAGTTATCACATACGAAAAGGCCCCACCTCTATCAATTTAAATTTTTAAAATGTATAAAACTTTTTTTTTAGATCATAAAAATCTTGTGCCACCAATATGTGGACACGTTTCATAATTAAAAGAATTTAGAACAATACAACAATCTAATTAGGTTTCTATTGTCTACAACAGCATATTCCCTGTATTTTCCACTTTCACTCAACACATTTCACAAACAGTTTTCCGCTTCTTCAGGAGTCACAAAATAACTTTCTTCAAATATTAATAATTACAACAATATCATGCATCTGTTGTACAATATCCATAACTTAATTTTAAATCAAATACATCCAATTAATATATACATACTTTTATGACAATAAAACTTCTCTATAAATACTCCCTCTCTGTCCATCCAATCAGTCGGCAGCAGGCAGGGGTAGTTTTGGAAACCGCAGCTCTCGGTGTGCCAGGGTAAAAGATAGAATTATCAAAAAAGATTTTGTTTTGTTTCATATAATCAATAACATAAAGTTTGCACTCATATTCATTTTAATAAAATAAATCAAATAATTGAAGCCCTTCCTCTTTCAAAATGGCAACCTATTCCCGTGTATTGAAAGAGTGCAGAACAAGACATGGTATGTCAGTAATGGGGAAATTATCAGCAGGAAGAGCCTACCGGCAATATTGGTGACTAGTCCTTTGCTCTCAGTTTTGGCTATTTTGGGCACAGCAGGGGTTCTCTCCTGCTTTAATAGATTGGGTTAAATACCAGAAAAAGCATTAGTAAGATTTTTAATGAAATAGATAAACATATCTCTACAACATCTCTTTAATAATGTAAACATGAGAAATAAGTAAGCTGCTAATGCAAAACTGTTGCAAAATGATAGTTTCCTGGTTGGTATGCTCATTAGCTGGCTGTGATAGCATTTGATTCATTGTCCCAAAACAAGTATAAAGGTCAGAAAAAATTGAATGTCAGTGATATCAACTATGTGGATCAGAAAAGTCAGCATGACCACAAGATAAAACAGAGTTTTGCAAAGCAAGGACAGCGCTTGGGAACACTTTTATGGACTTCAACCATCCATGTTAGCCAACACATTCCAAATTATGAATGGTATCATAAGGCAGCCACTAGTGTCTAAAACTATGAAAAATAATAGAGAAGCAGGAGAAAGATGCAGATATCTTATTCACTAGATTATCAGAGGGAAAGATTTTTGGCATTAAACAAGGGGTTATAATCCAGCAGATCATTTTCCTTAAGGAATTTTGGTGGCGTTGTCTACAGAGATCCCATAGGCATAAAAGTTATTTAATTTTTTCTATTTGGGATTGGGGGGGTATCATCTATTATTCATATCAACTATTATGCCCTTGAAAAGGAGCAAACCCCTGCAGCACCTACCTGCACTCCCTTGCTGGGAGTCACCATCTTTCTTTCTTCTTCTGCCCAGCAATGCCATCTTGATTGGCCATGCTGGGGTGACACGTCAAGTTCATCTATCCCTGGCACATGCAAGGGAAATCAGCAACCAAAGGTGCACATGTGCAGATTTTTTATATATTCCCGGTGAGATCAAGCACTTGCAAGGACTGAATGAACTCCTAACGAGCCTGCATGGGAATTATGTTATCCCGGCCTGGTCAACCAAGATGGTTGAAGAAAGAAAAAGATGGTGATGCCTTTGAACAGAACAAGGGCAGTGACTGGCAACCTTAGTTCCACTTTAAGGGCCTCATACCTGTTGTCTGTAATTTCTGTTATTTCTCCTCCACTGTCCAAATATTGTTCTAAAAGTCTTTTTTTTCATTCCTATAATTCTCTGTATAATTTATGGCAATCAATACTACAGTTATGGTAGTTTCCCTATTCCACTGTTTCTCCATTGCGTTGACCAATACATACAGTGTCACAAAGACTTTGCTCAAAGGTAATTGGGGAACTATATGCAAATAATAGGCAAGAATGATCTTTTCTTTTTTTAAATGTAAAAACTATGCCTGCATTATGCATACAATTATGTAAATGTCCGGACAAGCATAGTTTTTAGTATGGTTTGCTTAATAGAGCATCAGAGTTCACCCTTCCCCACATTCTCACTCTCACACTCTGGATTCAGTTCTGAAAAAGGAATTTGGCTGGTTGCCGTTAAGATAAGGTCTGAAGAAGGAAATTGCATAACTCTTGACTTACTTAACAGGTGAGCTAAGTTCAAAGACCTCAATAGCTTTCAGCAAAATATTTTTTAAAGTTTATTTACACAAAAGGGCTGATCGGACATTTTACTAGCAATTTAACTATTGAGAAGCCATTGCCCAGAGCTGAGAAAAAATCTGCTCATAGTAGTCAATGGGGATGCCAGAGAAATTTACATGAACGGTTGTATCAGTGTATAAGCGTCATCCGTGGTAGAAAACTGTTGCATGCAGCGTCTCTTGGTAGATGTCCAATAAACAATTCTAAAATATGTCAAAAATACATTTTTGGGAGTTTTTTTTAGTATCTTTTGTTAGGAGGCGTTCTCTGGGCTTACAATCCCAGGCGAAGGCGATACCCCACTGCAGGAGGGCCCGGGAAGCCAATTCCCTCTGGCGGCTGTGCTCGCTGTAGCACTGGGGTTTCAAGATCAGTGACCTGAGGGTTGCAGCATCCGTGTAGCTGGGGTTTCCCTCGGGATCCTCTGCACTGAGGCCGCACAACTGAGGGGAATTGGAGCTGTGTGCAGTTGATTAGCTGAGTGGTTCCTAATCAATCCCATGCTGTCATTGGCTGCTGGGAATCCTTTAGATTTGCCTGTTACATCTGCTGGGCTTACTTGTGTTGGATTGATTTTTGAGTATTTCTCTGTTACTGACCTGTTGCTGTTCCTGACTATCCATTGAACTCACCCTGGACTGACCTCTGCTTGTGACCCTGACTCTGTGCCTTTCCCTTTGTACTTCGCTGGATGGACTGATCTCCTGTGTTTTTGACCTCGGCTTGTCTTTGGATTTCCTGACATTTTCTACCTGTACTGTTGGCTCCGGGCCAACTGCCGGCCAATCTCCAGACACCATCCCTTGCGCACCAAGTCCTGGGGGCAACTGAGTGCTGGGAGACGCAACCAGTGTCCTGAGGCTGAGCGGGGGCTGCTATAGGCAAAGACTGCGGCTATAGATTTGGGGACTGGTGTCTGGGGAATACTGGTACTGACCTGAGCCTTACATCTTTAATGGACAGCATGCAAGAAATATCTCATTAATCACTGGGATAACATAGTGATATTTCTGCCAATGGGGCTGATTTGTTAAAGCTCTCCAAGGCTGGAGAGGACACACTTACATCAGTGAAGCTGGGTGATCCAGAAAACCTGTAAGGGATCTGGTCCAGGATTAAAAAAATGTGCCAACAAATGACTTTTAAGAAATCCATTCCAGGTTTGCAAGAAATCAAATCCAAGTTTGCTGGATCACCCAGCTTACTGATAAAAGTGTATCCTCCTCAGCCTTGGAGAGCTTTAATAAATCAAGCCCAGTGTTGGAGCTGAAGGACAATCTACAGCTCCCATAAGTAAACCCCTAATGAAGCCACCTGCTGTAGGGTTCAGGATCAGTGTAAAACACCCACCAATAGAAGGGAAAAAAAAATAGAAAATTTGGGAACAGGCTTTTTATTGTAGAATAAACATACTATGGGGTCTATTTATACAGCAGTCATTTTGACATTCAGCAAACATTCTTTCATAGAGAACCCCCCAAGTGCATGTGTTTTAAATTGTAGTGATTGATTCCACACCCAGTGTTTCTTGACTTTATAGCACGGGGTAACCCTTGAAATAACTTTCAGGTCTTCAGAGAACCCCTTCCATAATTGCTATACCCACAGCTCACAGTATATTAGTGGGGTGGTCAGTAGGAAGAATTCCTCTTACATTGCTGGCCATTGGAAAGAATGTCACCCTTAAAGATAGCCAAAAAGATCATTTGTGTCCGTTAAGCTGATCTAAGAAGCACAAATTGCTTATTGCTCAAGGAACCCCTAGCAACTTCTGGAGGAACCCTGGATGGTAAACATTGGGCCTGATTTATTAAAGATCTCCAAGGCTGGGAAGGATACACTTTCAACAGTGAAGCTTGGTGATCCAACAAATCTGGAATGGATCTTGTCCAGAATTCAAAACAAATAGGAGCAATTAGCAAATGACTTTGAAGAAATCCAGTCCAGGTTTGCTGGATTACCCAGCTTTACTGTTGAAAGTGAATCCTCTCCAGCCTTGGAGAGCTTTAATAAATTACGCCCATCATCTCCACCTATTGTTTTGGTGAGACCAAATTGTTTGATTGGTGTGCTTGGCTGCTATTATATGGGAAGATATTTGTGATTTTTTAAAGTTTATGGGTTTCTAAATGCTTTCTAGATGCTATATTCTAGCAGATTTGGCCTTATCGGCAAACTGAATTTGCATGGACTAATCTCTTTAGTCGGAATGGCCTGGAAATTGGTAACCTGTAGGTTATTAGCTGCATAATTTGCTTGAAAGCAGGCAGGTATATGTGTTAATACCACATGCATGCCAAAGCCATGCTTGAGTATAAATATGGCAATTTAGGGGAACTCCTAGGAGTCATAATTGTTTGTTATCACAACAATGTTTTGGAAAATCTATAAATGACCTGAGTGATCCTTCCATTTTCCTAAGGTAGAAAAGCATGAATGGTGTTAAATGTAGTTGTATTGATTCTGTTCATTGAGTGAATTGCATGAGAAATAACTGCAGGTGACAAGCACTGTGAATGAGCCCACCTATTGGCTCAGTGAAACATCTACCCGTCAGTACAACAGGTACAAATCAATGGATGTCACAGGAGCATATAAATGAAAAATATAACAGATTTCATTGCACATATTCAAGAAATGAAATAGTTACTGCCATGACTATACTACAGCTTACCTAACCATCGTGACTGCTTTCCTATAATACCCTTTTATTAGAAAGGTCTAGCTCATGCTGTGTTGCTGAATAACTGTACTGCAAGAGGATAAAGCTGCTGAATTTTCATTGCAGGTAACTGTGCTTTCCTTCCAATAATCTTCCGTTAATGAAAAATTAAACTAATGCTTCTGTACAGAGAACCGCTCAGCTCTCCAATGCCACAAGATTTCCCTTGTGAGTACACAGATATTTCAAGAAAATACTGATTTTGCTTGTAAGGCATGGACTAAGCTTTGGTATTATTATTATTACTACACAGTACTCTAAAGTCCATAGTCATTTCACTGTCCTTAAATGGGGCTCACAATCTAATGTCCCTGCCATAGTCATGTCATTACCACAGTCTAAGGTCGATTTTGGGGGGAAGCCTATTAGCCTACCTACATGTTTGTAAAATGTGAGAGCAAACTGGGGTGCCTGGAGGAAACCCACACAGGGAGAACCTGCAAACTCCATGCAGATAGTGTACTGAACGAGATTTGATCCTGGGACCCAGCGCTGCAAAGGTCAGAGTGCTAACCCCTGAACCACAGTGCTGCCAAATCTTATCTTATGTTCAAAAGATACACAAAATTATATTTTATAAAACCCATGGATAAAGAAGTTTAATGTGATAACAGATAACTACTTTTTTGTTTGCCTTATTATATTTATAAAAGATTAGAAAAGGCAATCAGGTTAGAGGCAATCAGTGAACGGGTAATCAAAAGCAGAAATAAATCCCATGTATACTCACTGTCCCCATTCCTTGGTGAGCGCTGCCATCTTCTTTCTTGTTTAGATCTTCTGCCATCTTGATTGGCTGGGCCAGGATGACCTAAGTATATTCAGTCCTGGCAGCTAAAGGGAACCCAGGATGTGCTGGCTTCCCCTGGATGTAACCTTATTGCTGGTTGTCTAGTGGCTATTACATGGGGGAACTTTGCATTCTTAAAGAGTATTTCAATCTTTTAAAGTTTATAAGTTTGGACATTTTTTAATACATGCTAGCAGCCATACCTCAATGGCAAACAAGAATCAGCAGGGTCCAGACACCTAAACACCAAATTTAGTGTAGCTGTGAGACACTACTGGCACCTGAGATTTATTAGGCCATACATAATGTGCATGAATGCAGGCAGCAACATGTGTTCATAATATGCATTCCAAAGCAATGCTTGAGTAAGAATCAGGCTGTTTAGATGGGTGGGATGACGCAAGTTGATTCAGTCCCAGCAGCCACAGGGGGAAATCGGGATGTGCTGGCTATCCCAGCAACCAATGCTGTCCTGTGCATGCTCAGCAATTTTGACAGTTTAAAAGAGTGATCAGGCAGGTGCTTATGTGATATTTATTGAAGAATAGAGATTGCCTTCCCTTTCTGAAATTAAGCCCTGCTTGATTGCAAGTTTTTGAAATGGAACTTTTGTTCCACTTTTAAAAGCAATCCTTAAACAACAGTTTACCTAGGCTAAGGTGATGTCAACAGTCTGCTGCAGGAAGGAAATAACAATTCCTTAGTCTTCTTCACCCAGATCGATCGAGGCCAGGAGTGCTCCTTAAGGCTGTGTACACACGTTAGATTTTTGTCGTTGGAAATTATTTTTCACAATGAATAAGCGTTGTAAATACAGGCCTGTTCTGTTCTATAGAGAGGGAGAACGAGCGAGCGGCACGCCACTGTGCTCTTTTCCCTTCACTTCCAATGCGGTCGTTAATCTTCAGACGTTCCTGGGTCTGTTCGTGGATGAACGAATGTCAGAATCTTGTCCAAGACGAGTCCGAGAATCAACTGACGTGTGTACACAACCAATAACCAATGGGATCACTCCCAATCACTTGCAATATCAACACAGCTAGAATGGTTGTTAGTGTAAATATTGATAAGCACTTCTGATAGTTGGCATTTGTTAGGAAGCATTTGAGGGTAAATATCAGTTCTGCTGGTCAGTGGGTGCACAATGGTAACCAGAAGTCACTAGTTGCACACCCACTGACGGTCCAGTTTTATACAGTACATTTGTGAACTACAAGCCAAAAACTGCAGATTTTTAAGTCAAATCTTTGAACCAGCATTGCTATCCAAGTAGTCATCAGTCACCAGGTAATTTGATTTTATGGACAGCCCCCTAATAACATGGTGTTCCATCTTGAAAATGAACAGATCAATACCTGGGGCTGTTATTTAATTGCTTGGAATGGCCCCTGATGATGAAGTGACCAATTTTGTACATCCATAGATCAAAATCTGGCGACAAGTAATTTAATTGCATGGAAGGCCCCCTGATGATGCAGCCTCCAAGCTTGTACATACAACAGCAAGATCTGGAGGCAGGTTGTTTGATTGCAAGGAGGGATCCCTGAGATGCAGCGGCCAATCTTGTACAAGCATAGCTCAAAATCAGGCGGCAGGTCATTTTATTGAGTGGAAGGTACACTCATGATGCAGCACCTAATCTTGTACATGCATAGATCAAGATTTATTTGAATGGAAGGTCATCTCAGAATACAGCACCTAATCTTGTTTATGCATTGTTTAAGATCTGGCGGCAGGTTATTTAATTGCATGTTAGGTCCCCTGTAGATGCAGCATCCAATCTTGCACATGTGTACAGCAAGATCTGGCGGCAGGCCATTTGATTGCGTGTAAGGCCCCCACTGGTATGTCTGTGCCCAATTTCACATTGGCATAGAAAAAGATCTGGTGCCAGGTTTTTTGATTGCACAGAAGGTCCCCTGATGATGCAGCGTCCAATCTTGTACATGTATAGGTCAACATGTGGCTGAAGGTTATATTATTGTGTGGAAGGCACTCTGATTATATTGCACCTAATCTTCTACATTCATATTGTAACTCAAGATCTGGCGGCAAGTCATTTTATTGCTTGGAAGGTCCCCTGGTGATGCATCGTCTAATCTTGCATACATACATGCATAGCGCAAGATCTGGCGGCAGGTTATTTTATTGCACGGATGGGCACCTGGTGATGCAGCACCTAATCTTGTACATGAATAGCTCAAGATCTGGCACCAAATCCTTTTATTGCTTGGAAGGTCCCCTGATGATGCAGCCTCCCAGCTTGTACATGCATATAACAAGATCTGGCGGCAAGTCATTTAAATGAATGGAAGGTACCCTTATGATGCAGCATCCAATCTTGCACATGTGTACAGCACGATCTGGCGGGGGTCATTGAATTGCATAGAAGGCCCCCCCGGTAGCTCTGTGCCCAATTTCACATTGGCATAGAACAAGATCTGGCGGCGGGTAATTTAATTGCACGGATGGGCTCCTGGTGATGCAGCACCCAATGATGTACATGCATATAACAAGATCTGGCGGAGGGGCATTTAAATGAATGTAAGGTCCTCTTGTGATGCAGCATCCAATCTTGCACATGTGTACAGCACTATCTGGCGGGGGTCATTGAATTGCATGGAAGGCCCCCCGGGTAGCTCTGTGCCCAATTTCACATTGGCATATAACAAGATCTGGCAGTGGGTCATTTAAATGTATGGAAGGTCCCCTTATGATGCAGCATCCAATCTTGCACGTGTACAGCACAATCTGGCGGGGGTCATTGAATTGCATGGAAGGCCCCCCCGGGTAGCTCTGTGCCCACCTTCACATTGGCATAGAACAAGATCTGGTGGCGGGTTATTTAATTGCACGGATGGGCTCCTGGTGATGCAGCAGCCAATGATGTACATGCATATAACAAGATATGGCGGGGGTCATTGGATTGCATGGAAGGCCCCCGGGTAGCTCTGTGCCCAATTTCACATTGGCATAGAACAAGATCTGGTGCCAGGTCATTGGATTGTATGAAAGGCCGACGGACGATGCAGCGTTTGGATGCCGCTAGCACCTCATTGAGGGAATCTGGAAGACAACAAAGCAGATGGTAACACAAGGCCAGACATGCAGCAGCATAAAACTACAAGACAACTTCTAGGAGCTGCTGCAAATCTTTTTGTTTGTTTTATAATGACAGAGATTCTTTAGGATAAAGTAATCAGGAAGACATGCCTCAGGTAGCTATGCAGCGCTCAGCATAAGCAGTGAGCAGTCTGCACAGTGTCAGTATACTCACTGACAGCCCCATACTGAAGAATGAAGCTGCACGGGCCCTCCCGCACACAAATCCCCGCCAGACCCCTCACATGTCAGGGCGGCAGGCCTATGTATACGTCTGAGTGACGTCGCCTTCAGCCAATCCCAGATTAGCACTCCTTGTTACTCCTGGTGACTCACTCGTGCCTCATTTCTAGAGCATACAAGCTCGTTCTACCAATAAAACGCCTTTTAGTTTTTCCCCAATCACAAGCGGATGGATGTGAATGACAGCAGCTTCGTCCAATAAAGTGAAAGAAACCGAAGCAGCTGTGTTGTCAGGGAAGTAGCTGTCGTCAAGGGACTGAGAGGTGGAAAGTGCGGGAGGGCGGTGGTAGCAGAGCTGTGGCTGTCATTTCTGGCTGCTGGCAGAGCGGATGGTGCCGGTCGTAGGAGAGCCGTGAGGTGAGAGGAGCTCGGCACCTGCCAGGGCCGGCTATTGTCTTTGTGTTATTCATGTTTCCTGTGTGTGCCATTGTGACAGAAATGTGACTCTTCTCTCTCTGTATATCTCAATGGGCCACCCTCAGCACTAATAAGCTGCTATGACTGGGGTAATAATAGGAAATAATGGGGTCCCTGTGTACAGGGAGCTCTCCTCATCATACACCCCCCATTGCCCTTCTGGAATCATCTACAGAGGTGACCATGGGCTCCCTGTACTTTAATAAGACACCACAGGCTCCTCAAGGTAATACCGGCCTATGTGATCGTTTTCTGAGTGGTTTACTGGACCCGTGCTGTGTGTTTTATTGTTTAGTGTTTAAAATATAGAACTATGGCGCCAACATCATCTGCAGCGATGTACGTAGTCCTCCATGGTCATGTGACATTGCGAGGGGCTCATGGTGGTGATGTCCCTGCTGTAGTCCCAATCCAATGACCCCGCCATCATCACAATGTCACTTCTCTGTTATAGTCCTAGTCTAATGTCTTTGCAATTGTCACAATGTGTCATCCCTACTGAGGTCCTAGTTCCATGTCTTTATCATAATACCAATGTAATGTCCCTGCTATAGTCCCAATCTAATAACCCAGTCATGGTCACAATGAATATCCCCAATATAGTCCCAAAGTAATGTCCCTACCATGGTCACAATGTAATTTCCTAAATATAGTCCCAATCTAATGGCCCAGCCTTGGTCACAATGACATTTCTCTATTAAAGTCCCAGTCTAATGACCCGGCCATGGTCACAATGTCATTTCTCCAATATAGACCCAGTCTAATGTCCCTTCTATAGTCCCAATCTAATGGCCCAGCCATGCTCAGAATGTCAGTTCCCTAATATAGTCCCAGTCTAATGTCCGTGCCTTTGTCACAATGTGTTATCCCTACTGAGGTCCCAGTTTCATGTCCTCATCATAACAACAATGTAACGTCTCTGCTATAGTCCCAATCTAATGGCCCAGCCATGGTCACAATGTCAATTCTCTAATGTAGTCCCAGTCTAATGGCCCTGCCATTGTCCCAATGTGTCATCCCTACTGGGGTACCAGTCCCTTGTTCTCATCATAATAACAATGTAATGTCCCTACTATAGTCCCAACCTAATGACCCTGCCATTGTCCCACGAGGTCCCATTCTAATGTCCTCACCGTAATCACAATTTATTGCTTCTATTAAAGTCCTACTCTAATGACCCAGCCATTATCTCATTGTAATTTCTCTAATATAGTCCCAGTCTAATATCCCTGTTATTCTACTAATCTAATGACTCAGCCATGGTCACAATGTTTCATCCCTACTGTGGTCCCAATCTAATGACTGCCAATATCCTAATATTATTGAATGTCCCTAATAGAGACCCAATCTAATGGCCCAACTATGGTCACAATGAATATCCCCAATATAGTCCCAAAGTAATGTCCCTACCATGGTCACAATGTCATTTCCTAAATAGAGACCCAATCTAATGGCCCAACTATGGTCACAATGAATATCCCCAATATAGTCCCAAAGTAATGTCCCTACCATGGTCACAATGTCATTTCTCCAATATAGACCCAGTCGAATGTCCCTAATAGAGACCCAATCTAATGGCCCAACTATGGTCACAATGTGTTGTCCCTACTAGGGTCCCAATCTAATGATTGCCGGTATCCCAACGTCCCTACTATAGTCCCAATTTATTTTTCCTATCGGAGTTCCAATCTTGTGACCCTTCTTTTATCACAATTTAACATCTACATTATAGTCCTTGTATAATGTGTCTACAGTTGTCCCAATCAAATTCCCTTATCATAATTACAATGTTATGTCCCTACTGTAGTCCCAATCTAATGACATTGCCATTATTACAATCTTTACCATATTTACAATGAAATGCCCTTACTATAGTCCAAATCTAATGTCTCTACTGTAGTCACCGTTGCAGTGCTGTATATTAAATAGGGGTTTTAAATGACAGACATATACAGACAGTGACACAGGAGGAGGAGAGGACCCTCCCCAGAAGAGCTTACAATCTAGGAGGTGATATAGTAAAGTGAAGGGAGACAAAACAAGCTAACCCTTGCAGTGGGCAAGAGGACTGACTGCAATGGGGAAAAAAAATAATTTTGTCCTGAAATCAGCTGTCAACTGGAGAAATCCCAGGGGGTAGGTTATGAAGACGAGCTACAGCCCCAGTCTTTTGTTGGGTGCACAGACCAGCCAGGGGTGCTTTGCTGTGTCATGGGGTTCTTCTCTTCCCCAATCCACTGCAATCAGTACAGGGCAAACCGCGCTTCACATGTAATCCCGCCTGACTTTTCTTCTGGTGCATTTCACCCTAACATTTATCAGCCATCTACACCACCTAATGGGGTAAAAAGCTCTGGTTAGACTTTTCTAGAGCTGCCCCAACTCTCTGGAATGGTCTTCCTCATGCTATTCGGCTTCCTGTTCCTTTCTCCTCCTTTTAAAGAGCCCTCTAAACCAATCTTTTCAAACTTACCTACCAACTTCTCCTGTCTAAATACTCACCATTCCATACCCCCCTCCTAATGTGTGCTGCTTTCCCCACCTCCTAGATTGTAAGCTCTTCGGGGCAGGGTCTTTCTGTGTCACTGTCTGTGTCTGTCATTTGCAACCCCTATTTAATGTACAGCGCTGTGTAATATGTTGGTGATATATAAATACAGTTTAATATTAATTAAGAATGGGCATTGCGGTCAGCAACCAAAGAGGAACTTTGTTTTGTTCCAGTAGTTATAATACTGTAGCTATAATACTGCAGCTTGTCATTGTCAGAACAACATTCCCTTATCTTTAAATGTTACTCTAAGCAAATGACTGTAAAGAAATACAGTTGAATTCTAATTACAAGGGGAAATTTATGTCATGGTAGAGATTGTTTAGCAGAGGAAAGTTTGCATTCCCCTCCTTCCTCATCAATGTTTCAATGAGTGTATGCAGGGTGTTGTGTATACCCCAGCTAAGGGCGGAAATAATGTAGGGCCTGCATTCATGTGACAGAATTTTATTACAAGTGTCCTAAAAAAGAAGATTCATGTCGTTGTAGAGGATGAGCTTTGCTAAGTGCACTTGGGCAGCATGGTGGCTCAGTGGTTAGTTCCATGGCCTTTGCAGCGCTAGCTCCCATGTTTGAATCATGGCCTGAATACTATCTGCATGGAGTTTGCAGGTTCTCTCAGTGTTTGCGTGGGTTTTCTTCCAAATTTCAAAAACATGCATTTAAGGTAATTGGCTTCCCCACAAAATTTATCTTTGACTGTGGTAATGACACATGAACTGCGGTAGGGACTTTAAATTGTGAGTCCCTTTGAGGGACAGTTAATGCCATGACTATTGACTTTGTACAGCGATGCGTAATATGTCCGCGCTATATAGATACTGTATAATAATAATAAAATTCAGAGCCTCAGTAGGCACATGTCAGACCTCTGCAGGGAGATTGCTTCTTTCACACAGAGAACACAAATACTACAGCATGCTGGCAGGGGACAAGCCTTTTTACTCAATCTGTGGCTGTTTTATGAAACTATTGAACTGTGAGACCTTTGGTTTGATGGAGCTGGAATGTAATAATCTAATTTTTAAACTTTATTCAGATTTTAAGAGCCTAAAATATGTTTTTGTAATGTACATAGTAATGTACATTGTTGTGCTGTTTGTTTCTTATACAGAGCGATGCACTTGCATTGTACATCCTGCCATGCATTATATTACCATGTTAGTGCATTGCCTGTCTACTCATTGTTAATGGACTTCTCTAATGCAGATTATTGTATTACCTAAACACTCTACAAAATTTTAAAGGGGTTCTTAGTGAAATGGTTTTGTAGTATGTAGTGTATTAAATGGAAAATTTAGAAGATTTAGATGGAGGAGAAGTAATGTGCAGAATTTCTCACTCCACTATACCTGGCAACACCTTAGTCCTCATCCATTGGGCATGATTTATTAAAGCTCTCCAAGGCTGGAGAGGATATACTTTCATCAGTGAATCTGTCTGATCCAGCAAACCTGGAATGGATCTGGTCCAGGATTCAAAACATTTACTAGCATATAGCAAATGACTTTGAGGAAATCCATTCCATGTTTGCTGGATCACCCAGCTGTGCTGATGAAAGTGTATCCAGCCTTGGAGAGCTTTAATAAATCAGGCCCAGGGTTCTCCCCAGGCACTTTTAGCTGGGTGCACCACCTGGCACTTTTCAGGACCCACCCAGCTGTTTTTGGGTGGTTACCAAAGAGTTTGGTCACAAAATAGGGGCTGCCACCCACCTAAAATTTTTTCCCACCCGTCTTAAAAACATTTGTAGGTTGAGCACTGAGGCCCATAATGTCAGTCAATAAACTCTTCTATTTTTCAAGCCCATGGTGATCTAGTGGTGCTTCTTTGTAATCTGCTTTTTATTATTATTATTATTATTATTAAACAGGATATAGCGCCAACATATTACGCAGCGCTGTAGATTGAATAGGGATTGCAAATGACAGACTAATACAGACAGTGATACAGGAGGAGAGGACCCTGCCCCGAAGAGCTTACAATCTAGTAGGCAGGGGAATTTCACACACAATAGTATGGGAGATATGTAGTGGTGGTTTCAATTGACAGAAGAGGACGGGTAGGCAAGTTTTAAAAAATGGGTTTTGAGCGCTCTTTTAAATAAGCAGAAAGTAGGAGCAAGCCGAATAGGACGAGGAAGACCATTCCAGAGAGTTGGAGCAGCTCTAGAGAAGTCTTGTAACCGTGCGTGTGATGAGGTTATGAGTGAGGAAGTCATTAGTAGGTCATTGGAGGAGCGGAGAGAGCGGCAGCTTTATCAACTCCTTCAAAATAACTTTTAATAATAAATAATAACTTTTTAAATTAGCTTTTGTAGACTTCATCCGTGTCAGTGCAAAGTCTTGAGTAATTTAGGGGGCTTTGATTGACAGCCAGGCTTCATTTTTCTGTATGTTTTGTAAGATTACCCTGTTGGGAGGAATAAGAACGTTTTAGGAGTCAACTAAAGACACATTTCTTGTTTTTCTTGCATCAATGATTTGTTTATAAAGAAATTATTTGGCAAAAATTGCTGTGAACATTTGCAAAGTAAAGAGTTTCTTTGACTAATAATAAAATGTAATAAATCCCACTTTTGAAATGCAGGAATTGCTAAAACTCCTTGGTGTTGGCCAAATTCCTTCATTAAATTTGCACATGTATGAGCTGTGCCCCAAATGGCATTACACATTACATACATGCAATACATATTGCTTTAAACAAAATTTATTTGGCACAGTTTTATATACTAATTACTTTTTGGTTACAATATAAACGATAACAAATATTTTAACTTTTAAGCCCATCAAGGCATAGCATTTTATATATATTTTTATTGGGTAACTCAGAGGTGAGCACTCTGGCTTTGCAGCACTGAGTCCCAGGTTCGAATCTCAGTCAGGACACTATCTGCATGGAGTTTGCACGGGTTTACTCTGGGTACTCCTATTTTCTCCCAAATTCGAAAAACATGCAGTTAGGTTATTTGGCTTCCCCCAAATTTACCTTTGACTGTATTAGTGACACATGACTATGATGGAGACATTAGATTGTGATCTCCTTTGGGGGGAAAGTTTGTGATGTGACTATAGACTTTGTACAGTGCTGCATAATATGTTGATGCTATATAAATACTGTGTAATAATAATAGCGAGCAAAGATTTAGAATTGGCTTATTCCTTGAAGGTAGGAAAGAAGCCTTTTGGGTATTTGTCCTTTGTGACTCATGTAAGCGGTGTTACATAAGCATATGTGCCATGTCACTGAGAATATACACCCTGATGCTGCTATGTCTCTGAGGGATCCAGCTGTTTGCCTGGTAATTTTTTCCATAGGTGTAAACAGAAGATGAGTCTAATTTGTCGTTTTTATTCTCTCAAAGTCTGAAGAAATCAGACCTGGTTTCTAATGTGTTTGTATCACTTTATTTCATGACATGTTTTGCTATAATGATAAAGTGTAACACTATAACCTGAAACAAATCTTCCTTTACTGTTTACTTTTTTCTGTAATCCATCTACACGCTGTCATTAGTATAGGGTATACAGTGTTCAACCCCAGCATTTTTTTAAAAGAAATTGTTGGTGGGCGGTAGCCCCTGTATCTGTGACCCAACTCTTCTGTAACTATCCAAAAGTTACAAAAATGGTGCAGCCAGCTATAAGGGGCTGAGGAGAACACTGGGCATTATTTAAAAAGTTGCATTGGATACAGTTGAACTTTAATAAAAACACATTTTTTTCAGACCGGGAATTGGCTGTTTCTTCCTGTTTTGATGAAAGCTCCTGCCAAATTGTGTTTTACTTCATCTCCCGAACTCCAGACACAACACCTGCTGGTATCCTGGGAAGGGCAGCAGACGGGATGCTTGCTAACCCTGGGCACAGCTCACACCCTGCTCCAATTCCTCTGAATTATAAACATACAAATGTAGACATTGAACAGAGCAACTTATAATGGTTAGAAAATGAATGGAGACTTTTGAGCAGTGGTCCTTTTATTTGAACACCCTTTATGAAACTCAACAAAAGACTGAAAATGTGAATATCATTTAAACTTTGTGGGTACACATCATGAAGCCATTGGTTAGCAACTTCTGTATCATTTATTAGGCACCTATCTGGTTTCCAAAGCAGTTTATTTTTACTTATAGTATCTGACATTTGCAGAAACATTCTCTGGCTATCTTCTTTCTTGCAGAAAGAATCCTCAGGTCCACGTATTTAGTATTCAGTGCTCTCCCTAGCCCCTTTTACCTGGGTACACCACCTGGCACTTTTCAGTAACCACCTGGCTGTTTTTGGGTAGTTACTGAAATACTGGATAGTAATAAAGGGGCTGTTACCCGCCTACAATTTCTTCCCACCCGGCTTCTGGGTTGGACACTGTTATTATTATTAAGCTGCATTTATGTAGCACCAACATATTGCACAGCGCTGTACATTATGCAAACAATGACACTGGAGGAGGACGTAATTTCAATTATAGAGATTGATTCTCCATCTGGAAATGTTTTGATGAATGTCAGATTCACTGCATTATAAATAGAACCCATATTCTGTAACATCAAAGATTTTCTGGTGTGGGGTAGCCATGCACTACTGTATTTTACAATGATGGTATATTATGAATGATGAATGTAGCTAACTTAGTTTCCTCATTTTCTCCTAGCACTAAATAAAATATAGGAAATATTAAACAGGAACCCCAGACTAAATAAACTGATGAAATTACATACATGTTTACCCAGCACAGGCACAGTATGTGTGATTGCTAAGCCAGGTATGTGACAACATTGCTTGGATCTTCAATTGTCTTCTCCTCAATCCTAATGGGATCATTGGACCATACCGCATCTTCATGACCTCTGTCCATGATAGGCAGAACTAAAATAGTTGTAGTGTGGCAGAGATTTGTGTATATTACAAGACTGGCCAAATAATGTTGCAGCCCCTTTAAACCTTGAAATAGGTAACATTATACTTGTAAAGGTTTCCATATATCGAGGTTCAGATCCTTTTCAATTTATTAACATCCATAGAGTTTAAAGCGGAACTAAACCCGCAATTCTCAGCTGTCTCCATTGCCTTGCAGGCTGCCACCATCTCCTTCTTTCTTTACTTTCTGCAGACAATATTCGGCAATCTTGATTGAGTAACAAAGTGGGGATTGCACACCCCGGGGGTTGCAGGGTATCCTGGCAGCCAGAGCTGAAGCTTTGACAGATACCTGGAATGGTCAGGCAGGCAGAAGGGATTATTGCAGAAGGGACAATACCTGTTACTTATTACATCACTTTACATTATACTACCCTGTATTTAATAAATCTTATGTAACATTACAGTTGTCAAGGTTTACTAGGCTTTGCCTCATGCATTGTTCCATATTGAACCATCATTTGATTAGCCAGGTCAGGGTACTAACCAAGTATTTGTAATATTTTTCTTTAAGCCGGGTGGGAAGAAGCTGTAGGTGGGTGGCAGGCTCTGTATTGTGAGCCAACTCTTCAGTAACCACCCAAAAACAGCTGGTTGGTCACTGAAAAGTGCTGGGTATTGCGCCTGGCTAAATAGGGCTGGGAAGAACACCGTATCCTATTTAAAAAAATGTTCTAGCATAATTAGTGATTTGGGAGCATAGATAAGTCTGAGATTTTGTGGAAATAATCTCACCTGCTTTTATCAGCAAGGATTGCATTACAGTTTCTTGTCTTTTCTGATTTGCAGCAAAAGACTATTATGTTGTCATGTGATCCGTGTCTGCCTGCCAGTCTGTCAGCAGTATTGCTGGTGTCTAATGTGTAATTTTCCTTCTTTTTTCATACGTAATGCAGAACTGTTTAAAGTGACCAGCGCACCTCTATACAGCCACTCTTGTGAAGAGATATTTCTGGTGAAAGGACATCTCTTGCCTCTGTACTGGCGTAGAACATTGGAGATTGTGGGCCTAATTTATTAAAGATTTTCAAGGCTGGAGAGAATATACTTTCATCAGTGAAGCTGGATTATCCAGCAAAACTAGAATGGATCGGGTGCAGAATTCAAAACATTTGCTAACAAATAGCAAATAACTATGAGGAATTGCGATTCAGGTTTGCTGGATCACCCGGCTTCACTGATGAAAGTGTATAATAAATCAGCAGCATTGTGAGAGCTGCAAGAAATACCTGGAGGTGTTGATAGAACAAAATCAGTCAGATGCTTTATTTACCCTAACTTTACTAGAACAAGGGCACACTGGATATGATTCAACAAATAATGAGAGTAAGTAATTTAATGAGTCTGCCACATTGGTTGGGATCATGTGACCAATCGCTGGTATGTGGCCATACCATGAGCACCGGCATGGAGAGGAATTCATTGGTTTAAAGGGGAAAGAAATGTCTTTGTGCCATACATATATTACACAATACCCAGGAAGGATATTTCACAAAATAGGCTTGTGTTTAATGATTGTAAATTGCGCAGTAATTGCGGTATAACATAATAGGATAGTCCAATGAAAGTGCTCTCTAGTATAAATCAGGAACTTTCCATTGCTGACTCACCTTTTAAAGCTGCAGCCTCTAGGGCTGTCTGCTTGATCCTGGTTTATGACATAAATAATTTGCTAACCTATAATCCTGGAATCCGGGCATCTGGACATTGCTGGTTGTAGGTCTATAGGTTACTAGCTAATGCAGCAAGAATCAGGCAGGCAGGCCCCAAGCCTGCAGTTCTTTGTGTCATTTAACCTTTGTTGTTCATTTTCGTAATACAGTAACTGTATTTGTGAAGATGTATTTGTAAATGTTAGAAGCTGGAGTACATAATCTTATCTGTACTGAACCAAATGCCTTGTAAATAAAGAGCCTGGTATCACAAGGCAGTGGAGTCAGTGATCACAAGATGTCTCACCTTGCAGGTACAGATAGGAGGGTTCTATTACAGATCCGGTGTAGGGTTATCACTCTGACATTACTGTATTCTGTGAATCACTTACCAACATCCGATAACTTACACAGTGAGGCTGCTTGTCTGTTCAATATATCTTACAACCTGCAGTTATTCAAATAAAGAGATGGCTGTTTCCTCGTCAGAAAAGATTTCTGAAGTTTGCAGATTATTTTTGGGGACTGAACTATGTTTAAAAGACTATCGTTTCAGGGCTAGTATCGGATGAGAATGTGACGTGTATCCGTCCTGGCAGATCCATGAACGACTGCAATACAAGTGAAGGGAGAAAGCGCAGCGGGGTGCCGCTCCTTCGTTCTCCCTCCTCTTCATAGAGTACAATGGAGCTGTATGTACAACGCTCGATCATGCATCTTTCAGTCTTTTGTCATTGGAAAGGAGTGTGAAAGATCCTTTCCAACAACAAAAGTCTAACAGGTGTACGCAGCCTAAGGCTATGTACACGTAAGATGATTCTCACCCAATATTAACGGTTGAGCTTATCTAGGCAAGAATATGACATGTACAGAGGTCGCCCAACGTTGTTCATCCTGACAGATCCATGAACCACCGCAATAGAAGTGAAGGGAGGAGAGTACAGCAGGGTGCCGCTCAATTGGTCTCCCCCATTCTCCCCTCTCTAAAGATCAGAACAACGCTGTGTGTACTACGCTCCTTCTTTCATCTTTCAGTCTTTTGTTTCTGGAAACGATCGTGAAATTGAGCCTATGCCAGCCAAGCTCAACCAGAGTTCCTGCAGAGCAGGGGTGTCAAACTCAAATACACATTCAAATACATAGACCAAGTCGCCGGCCAAACTTGAAATGTATTGAAAAACCAATTAATCTCAATAAGAAGAAACAAGAACACACGAGAAGAGCATGCAGTGGATTGATGTAAATTATTTAGATCAATCCACTGCATATTACTGCATGCTCTTCTTATGTGTTCTTGTTTCTTCTTATTGAGATTAATTGTTTTACTTTGCCTCTGTCAGTTTTCACGCATAGGCTGCTGTTCAATAGACACGAGTAATGCCGCTACTACAATTACCGGCATCACTTGCATCTATAAAATGCGGTGCCACACAAAGGGAGAGAGGCCGCTGGTCTAGAGACACGGATATTGTAGTAGCGGCATTGTACTCGCGTCGATAGAACAGCAGCTTAATATGAATTGCAGCTGGCCCGCCGTTACTACGGATTGCAGTAGTTGCGGGCCAGCTGCAATTCATTTTAAGATATCTTTTGGGGGCCAAAAAAAAGGACATGCCGGGCCAGAGTTTGACACCCCTGCTCCAGAGGTAGTTAGACATTCTTTGAGCTTTGGCTGATTGACCTCCCATGTGATGGTAACCTTTTGAAGCCAATGGCACTTTGCAGAGTCAGTAACTTAACATAAAAGCATTTTATAGCTATCTTTCCAATGACTAACGGTGTAAGGTGTATATTGTCCCCTGTCCTCTATTGGTTTTAGCAGGGGTTCCTCAAGACCTAAAAATAATTTCAAAGGTTACTCAGAGGTAAAAAGATTGAGAAAGGCTGAACTAAACATACTGGTACATAAGGACAACTTCTACTTTTTGCTCCAGTTTTATTGCACTAGTAGCTCATAGTGACTGGTCAGAAATCGTTTTTACTTCTCAGATCACCTCAAACTAATCTGAATGCTTTGAGGTACCGAACATAACTGAAAACTGATCTGTGCACAGCATTGCTAATTGATAGTTGTATGTCATCAGTGTTGTGGTCAGCCTGTGTTCATTCATTCTAAAGAGACCACAGGTCCCAACCTCAATCCTAAATCTTTAGATAACAGGGCATATGGGATAGCTAATGCTACAGCATGCACCGTATCTGTATGTATATCTATATATATCTATATCAGGGTTCTCCCCAGGCCCTTTTAGCTGGGCGCACCACCCGGCACTTTTTAGCACCCACCCAGCTGTTTTTGGGTGGTTACTAAAAAGTTTGGTCACAATATTGGGGCTGCCACCCACCTACAATTTCTTCCAACCCGGCTTCAAAAAAATTCTGGGTTGAGCACTATATATATATTGACTGAGACTCATGTGAGTACACCAGTCATCTTTGTACAGCGCTGTGCTATATGTCAGAGCTATATTTGGATGTGTGTATGTCATCATCAGGAAATGCATGGAGACTTTTCAACCAAACTTGCTAGACATATGACTCAGACTTGTGTGAGTGCACCACTGATCTTTCTACAGCGCTGTGCTATATGTCAGAGCTATATTTGGTGATCACTATGAAATGCAGGGAGACATTTCAACCAAACTTGCTATGTTCCACCATCACTCGAAAACGCATGGAGACATTTCAACTAAACTTGCCATATATATGACTGGGACTCATGTGAGTGCACCACTGATCCCTGTACAGCGCTGTGCTATACACCAGAGCTATATTTGGTGATCACTAGGAAACGCATGGAGACATTTCAACCAAACTTGCTATGTTCCACCATCACTCAAAAACGCATAGAGACATTTAAACCAAACTTGCTGGACATATGACACCGCTAATCTTTGTACAGTGCTGTGATATATGTCAGAGGTATATAAAATGTATAATAATAGTGTGTGACTGTGGGGGGACATTGGAGTGTCCGCTCCTCTGTACAGAGACTGATGGGTCTAACTCAGTTTTCATTGTACAGCACTATGGTATATGTCAGAGCTATATAAATCTATATATATAAAATTGGATGTGTGTATGTTTGTATGTATGTATGTGTGTATGTTCCACCATCACTTGAAAACGCATGGAGACCTTTCAACCAAACTTGCTATACATATGACTGAGACAGACTCATGTGAGTGCACCAGTCATCTTTGTACAGCGCTGTGCTATATGTCATAGCTATATTTGGATGTATGTATGTATGTATGTCATCACTAGGAAACGCATAGATACATTTCAACCAAACTTGCTATGTTCCACCATCATCGTAAACGCATTGAGATATTTAAACCAAAATTGCTAGACATATGACTCTGACTCATGTGAGTGCACCGCTGATCTTTCTACAGCGCTGTGGTATATGTCAGAGGTATATTTTCATGTATGTATTGCTCAGTGACAGTGTGCCTTTTTTCTTAAATTTTGCTTTATTTTTTTAACTTTCTGTTTCAATCTCTTTTTATTTTTCTTTTCTCCATTATGCTATTACTACTAATGGACCACTAATGGACCCAGGGCTTGAGACAAAGTTTGTATGTGTTGACCTTTCCTGTATGCATTGTTGCAATATTTTTTTTAATTGCCATTTGCTACAAAGTGATGTGGCATTTATTAAAATATTATACTGTTAGAAGTACCATTACATTTGCTGGTTGTTTTTATTGTAAGCCAAACTGTTCAGAAGAATGCATGTATGTCAACGATAGTTTGTTTGGAGCATACTATGTTTTTGTATACTTATAAATAATCATTGGAGCAAAAATCAGAAAACACATTCACAAAAATCTACCGATGGTTACATCAGTCAAGGTATTTTGTAAGCAGTAGTAACCCCTTGGTTCTTTTTTCTCACTTTAAATCTTGGATATTATACACAGAAGATCTAAATATCAAATTTGTTAATCTAATAACCTTTACACTCTTAGGCTGGGTACACACATGCAATAATCGTGATATTTCACGATCCTTTCCAACGACAAAAAACTGAACTATGAATGTACAGCGCCTTTCTGTACTATGGAGAGGGGAAAATGATGGAGCGGCACCCCCTGCGCTCTCTCGCCATCACTTTTATTACGATCGTTTGTCATTCATTGTGGCGGATCTACGAACAACCAGCACTATACAAATGCCAGATTCACGTCTGATATTAGCCCTGAGGCCATTATCGGACGACAATCATCTGACGTGTGTACGTAGCCTTATGCAATACCCTCTATATGAATCTGACATTCCCTCAAACATTCCTTGGTGGGAATCAATTACCGCCATTTAAACACATGTACCTGGAGGAGTCCCACAAGGTCTGATTCCCTGTTTTATAAATAGAGCCCCTTATGTTGGCAAAATGGTAATGGATCAGCTATCATTCAGCTAGACTCACAGCATTTTTCTTGAAACATCTATAAGCTGAAGCTATCTAAGGCCTGAAAGTTTGACCTCATGTATTCATATTTGTTCAAACCTGACACAAAAGCTGCAAGATCATACAGCAAGCGCACAGCGTTCTAGAAGATTGATCTCCTTGTTGAGTCATGTAATATAAATACATCATTGCAATAACATAAGAACTATAAAACTACAATGCAGCAATGATACCATGGGCTCCATGCCAGGAATATATCGGGGCGTACATGTTTTAACAACTATCTTCCTGGACAGTGCCTGTTAATATAACACCACAGCTATTTGTGAAACATGTTTTTTGGCTGCTGGTGCGGCTAGGTCTTTATGTAATATTTAACAATGATATTTATATGCAGGAACAGTTGGTGGGAAATAACTCAGACATAAGATTAAAAAAGTGGTTCACAATGAACATTGTGGAGTGGTGCTACCTCAGCGTCTCATGGGAGGAAAAGTATGTTTTTATTATTATTATTATTATTATTATTATTATTAATATTATTATTATCATTGTCTTGTATTTTTATAGTGCTGATATTCTTTGCAGCACTTTAAAGTGCAACATCATGTCACTAACTGTGCCTTAGGGGTATTCACATTCTAATGTCTGACCAAAGTGATCATCTGATGTTCCTAACAATGTTTAAGGCCAGTTTTCAGAGCGGGAAGGAATGCATTTGTCCATAGGAATGTTGGGACAATATACAAATGCCATGCAGATAATTTCTTGGACAAGAATAAATTGGGATCCCAATGCTGCAAGGCCATATTGTTCTGCCCACAGTTTGTAATTAAGTAATAATTTATTTTTCTAACTTTTTATTTTTATTTTTATTTTTTACCTTTTATTAAGTTTTATATTGAGTATACTCTTAAAAACACAGCCCACAAAAAACTCTGAGAATCTTATTAACAAGGGGATCTACATAAGCCTCATAACCAACTTAGTACAAACAAAATGTACTTTGGTGATCCATGGCAGGATCTTTTGGAACAAAGTTGCTGCTAAAGGAAACCTTTACCAAGGAGTTGCATCTTTTTCAAAAGGCTGATTTACTAATCCATTGGTATTTACAGCATTATTGCACATTATGGCACCCTTACCTAACAAACATTCTGTCTGATTCAGCTGTCAGCCGTCAGTCTGTCCATTGCTGTTTCTTGGGGTCCTCTTCAGCTATTGGGGGCCAATAATGTAACAACTGCACATACACATAGATCCTGGAACCTGTCTCCATTCTAGGAATTGTAGGAATGGCAAAAATAAGGCAGNGTACACATATTCAATAATTGTTTTTCTGATCTCTCATGATCCTTTCCAACGACAAAAAACTGAATGCTGCGCATACAGTGCTGTTCTGCTCTATGAAAAGGGGAGAGGGGAGAATGTGGGGAGCAGCACCCTGGTGCGCTCTCCCCCCTTCACTTTCATTACGATCATTTGTCAGGACGGAATCATGAACGACATCCCACGAGCACTGTACACACCAGATTCTCATCCGATATCCGCCCTGAGGCAATTATAGGATTAGAATCATCTGACGTGTGTACATAGCCTAGGTCAGGAGCTTACCCTATAACTGGCAATTTTTTTGTTAAAGTCTAGTGCGGTAAGGGGTCAGGTTTTTATTGTTATGTGGAACTCCATCACAGAGATTTACCCTCACTTTCTATCCTGCAGGCAATGTTTTTTACCAGACTGGCAATACAGGAAATTTTTGCAGCAGAGACCCAGCAATATTAATCTGTGATTGAATTCTCTTACTCTACTAAAGAAAAGAATTTCTGTCTGTTCCTGTGTTGCTATTGGGGAGTTCCCAGTCTGATAAAATGTCAGTACCCCTTGCTCCTGTGCAGGCTGTTATTTCTTTATCTCTCCAACAATCAGGGTTGTGGAGGGCCCTTGGCGTCCTCTCAATGCTGAGAAAGCAATCTGCGGGGGTAAGGCATGAGGTAAGTAAGGGCATCTTTTACTGGTACCCTAAGTAAAAATAAACCCCTGCAGAATGGAGGAAGTCTCACAGCAAGTGTCATTTTTCATCTGGTTTACAGCTCATAAACGTAAATAATGCCTAACCTAGAACTCAATTTCTGCTTTTCAGTTTGGTAAATCTAACAATAAAACATATTTTGTTGTTTTTGTTCCATGGTTGCAAAAAAAATATACCTGATCGGGACAGAAGTCTGCAAACTTAGTAATAGGCTGTGCACATAATCCTGAACAAATAGTGCAAACTCCTTTATAAATAAGCTGATGTCCTGGATCAGATGCATTGACAGTAAAATATGCATGGCTTTTATCCAACCTTTTGAAGGGATCAAGCAGTGTAATCAATCCAGATAGTTTTATATGTTACTGCCAGGCTTTTGACTCTTCATACTATCCAAACAAATGTGTACCATGACTTCTTTGTGTAATTTTGTGACGAGGAGTGTCTATAGATAACCATTTTTATGCCTGTTTTTTTTTTATTCTGTCTGTAGTTTTGGTTTACTCTTTGCCACTGATAAAATTCAGAATGATTAGTACTTTAGTTTAGTTTGTCCATCTTGATTAGCCGGGCTTGGGTAATGTAGCTTTCGCGAAGGTGTGCAGGAGTTCATTCAGTGCAAGTAATAAGAAGGGAAGCCAGGATGTGTCGGGTATCCTGGCATCCAATGTTAAGCTGCCTATGTACAGCTCAGCAATCCCAACAGCTCCACAGAGATGGACGAAGATTGCAAGAAGGAAGAAGATGGACGCTCCCTGCCACTGAACTGGGACTGGTGAGTATCACATGGTTTAGTTCTGCATTAACTGGTAATATTATTTCAGCCCATTGCTGGCTACATCGTGCATAAAGCTGCTTCTTGCTTTCATGCTTGAATAACAAATATACTTCAAACTCATTGGTACCAGTAGCAAGGGACACCTTAGGACAATAAATATTCTTGGCTTCATTCATATTAATGAATGTAAATTCATATCAAGCCCCAGAAAAGAACTTCAGAAGAAAATACATTTGTTTTGCTGCTAAATAAAAACCTATTAAAGTAGGTTATATAGATGACTTATACTTCCCAAACTGAAATCATTCAAATGTGGAGACCAGAAGCTAAAATGAATATTCATTGTTGTGAATGAATTGAACATGAGTGGACTAATTTGTCATTTATTTATGGAACTGGGCCTAACATAAGCGAAGCCAATAACTTGGTAACATATTCAAGGAAAGTTTCTGAGAATGTTGCATTTTTTTTAATGACCCCACATTATCAAATTTTAGATAAAAGCACGAATGGTTAAAGAATTTTTATTGACTTGCAGTTTACATATACAGAGGCTTCCCACTTAACGACCAAGTTCTATGCCAATGATCTAGTTGTTAAGCTAATTGGTCGTTTACTGAGGAGCAGTGTTCTCCCAGTTCCTTTTAGCCGGACGCACCACTCGGCACTTTTCGGTAACCAACTCCAGGCTGTTTTTGAGTGGTTACTGAAAAGCTGGGTCACAATACTAGGAATTGGACAGTTGGGGTATAATATCAGGACGATGGAAAAATGGGACATACTACAGTGCTCAACCCAGAAACTTTTTTAAGCCGGGTGGGAAGGAGTTGTAGGTGGGTGGCAGCCCCTGTATTGTGACCAAACTCTTTAGTAACTACCCAAAAACAGCCGGGTGGGTGCTGAAAAGTGCTGGGTGGTTCACCCAGCTAAAAGGGCCTGGGGAAAACCCTGTACTAAGAGAGTGGGCATTAAAAAGTTAGAACAAAGTCTAGGGGAGCAGTAGAAAGCTGACGGAACTATAGGGGTTACTGGATACCTACAGATTCTTCCCACCTAGCGGTAATCCCGAGTCACCCTCGGGGACGCTAAAAAGATTACAAAAACCCACTTACCTTGTTCTGTTCTGTCATCCCCCGGCGTCCTGCTGGTCCCCGCAGGTCTTCGGGACACACCCTCCTCTTCTGATCTCCAGTCAGCAAATGCAGAGACGATCTCCGGGGTTTCCCGGTGACCTCGGGGCGGCAGGGGTGGCGGGAAATTTAAATAATTTTGTATTGGACTCAATACAAAATAGCTGTATTGAGTCCAATACAAAGTTGATATATTATAAATATTTAATTATAATATATATGCAACTGTACAGTTATATTAAATGTATCACTATTTTTAACAGATTTTTGTGTTTTTTTTATTTAAAGTTTATTATTAAATTTATTAAATATTGGAGATATTTCGGTGAGTTATGCCTAAGTATTATAGGCCTACAATGTAAAATAAATTTCCATACAAAAAAATGTAACGCTTCTTGCGTGGAAATACGGACAGAATTAGAACCAAGGGGCTAAGGGGGTAAACACATTTTCTGGGGAGAACACTGGAGGAGCTTAAAGAGTATGCAGAGCATGTGTCATTGACAGGCTGACTGGCAGCCTGCAGACCCAGAGCAAGGAAGATCAGAGAAGAATGAAGGGTAGATGCCGTGCTGGTTTACAGTGTACCCGTTGGAGAGTTAGTGAGGAATAGCTGTATGACCATTTCAGAAAGAGTCCGTTCCCTATCATAGCCCCTCCACTTTGCATTTCAAAACCCTTCTCCTCTTTTGGAAGTGTCCACCTATGGTCTATGCCAGGGGTGTCAAACTAAAATCTTAGACCAAGTCGCAGGCCAAACTTGAAATTTATTGAGAAAACGATAATCTTGATAAGAAGAAACAAGAACACATGAGAAAAATATTAAGATCAATCCACTGCATATTACTGCATGCTCTTCTCAGGTGTTCTTGTTTCTTCTTATTGAGATTAATTGTTTTACTTTGCAAGAGAATGCAATGTGAAACCAAATGAATTGCTGCATTCTTTTGGTGTCACGTTGCAGTCTCTGGCACAGTAAAACAATTAATATAGCAATAGCTCTATGATAATTCCTGATAATATTAATCCTGATAATTCCTGATTATTGAGCTTACCTGTCAGTATAAACGCATACCTGTCAGTTTTCACGCATAGGCTGCTGTTCAATAGACACGAGTAATGCCGCTACTACAATTCCCGGCATCACTTGCATCTATAAAATGCGGGGCCACACATAGGTAGAGAGGCCGCTGGTCTAGAGACACGAGTGATGACGGATATAGTAGTAGCGGCATTGTACTCGCGTCTATTGAACAGCAGCCTAATATTATTATTATTATTATTATTAATAAACAGGATTTATATAGCGCCAACATATTACGCAGTGCTGTACATTAAATAGGGATTGAAAATGACAGACTAATACAGACAGTGATACAGGAGGAGAGGACCCTGCCCCGAAGAGCTTACAATCTAATATGAATTGCATCTGGCTCGCCGTTACTACGGATTGTAGTAGCGGCAGACCAGCTGCAATGCATATTAAGAATTCTTTTTGGGGGCCATAAAAAAAGGATGTGCCGCACCAGATTTGACCCGCGGACAGAATTTGACACCCCTGATCTATGCAGACCCAGCTTCTTTGTCCCTCCTTCATACATAACTTGTAGCTGCTTGGGTATGGATAAAGGACAATAAAACAATGTTAGAGGGGAAGTAAACTGAAAAAAAAAAAAAAATTGCTTACCTTGATCTATCCGGAGGTTTCCTGGATCATGTCCCACATGATCCGGTTGCCATCTTCTTTTCCTTTCTTCCTCCTTCTTCGCATGTCACCCGATCTTGCACTACCTAGATGAGGGAAAAAAGATTGCCAATCTTACTGCGCATGCTTAAGATCCGTATCTTTTTGTCCCCTCATTGAAGAAAAGGCTCGTTCTGCGCATGCCCGATCCTGAGAGTGTGCAGTAGGAGCAGCCAGGAGCCTCCCAGGTTGCGTTACATATGTTTTCCAGGAGGCTCTGCGCTCCCATTCAGAGAAGAGGCTTAACCCTTCTTTAAAAAAAAAAAAGGAGTTGTCTACCCTTTTACGTAAGGTAAACATTTTAGTTTAGTAACGGCTCTGAGTCGGTGGGTTTGCAGACATTACATCCCAGCAGCAGCATTTGATGTCTATACAATGAAGGTTTTATGTGTAAATGCAATACTTTAAATTTACATGTAATCTTATGAGAAGACTTGTTGAAATGATTGGTCTGACAACAGGCTACTCAGTAGGTTTGTGTCTATAGGGTAGTTCAGTGTGTTGGGATGAAAACAAGAATTACCAGAAGATGAAGGTGATCCTTTATCATCTAATCCCCCTCAGTGTAGGGAGGCTGTGCTTTCATGTTGGTGAATAAAAGCAATAATAGTCGGCTTATTTAGGTAAAGGTCCATTCCCCAGGCTCTGATTGTTTACCTTCCTAACTACTTGTCAAGTCATTGACCTGAAAGCTCAAAAAATCAGGTGTCAGGACGCTTTTCTAGATTATGATTTTTGTTCTGATAAATGTCCTTTAATAAGACAGAGTTTTGTACTGTCCATGAAATACTATTTCTTTTTTTTTAATTTGCTTGAAACCTTTATCATGGACCACATTTAACTGTAAAGTAAAATGGCTGCAATCACGTTAACCTTTAATAGAGCAATATCCCGGTCTTCATCCTCTGGAGTGCCTGTGTATAATGCCTGTATTTTGTACTGTATACTATTTTTTCTATACCTTGCTTAACTCCAGGTGTTAATGCATTAAAAGCAATGTGAAAAGACAATATATGAGTTTCCTATTATTCTATTTAAGTTTTTTGTTTCAGGACTTTTATCACTTTAGCTCCATTTACATTTTATATTAGTCCAGTGGCATTCTGCGGGATGTAACTCCTAAATGTAGACGCTGTATGAGGACAAGATGGGATAAACTGTAAATAGGCTTCAGTCTCATTACTTATTAGTCAGTTCTTCTCCTTATTTAAAACTGTTTATTGAATTAAACATTTAAATGACAATTGAACTGCAGGAAGTGGTGTATTGAGTATAGTAAGTATAGTCTATAAATTATACTAAAGTGTTCCCTTCTTCCACTCACTTGTGATCCTTCTTGGCATAATTTATTCTGCACTCGCCGCTGAATGTCACTACCACTTGTGAAATGTCGGTTTGCCCCTGAGCAAGTTGTCCTTTCCATATGCTAAATTGCTATTTGCAAGCTTCTGTGGTTTGGGAGGAATTATCACATATTGTACTTATCATTATCTTTTCTTTTCCAGACTTGACCTTATCACTGTGATCCTGTAATTTCCCAAAGAGTTTAATTCACGTCCTAAAGAACTCTTCCTGCAAGGGATCTTCCACAAACGGTAAGATTAGATTTTCCTTTATTCCTGTGATACTCAGAAAAGTATTTCATAGTAATTAGTTTCATAAATAAGAACTCTGAGCACAGATCTTTTAAGTTCCTGTTTTACTTCTCCCCCAGTCTAGATATATCTGTGAATCTGATTCACTGCAACAGTTGTGTTGTCTCCCTTTCCCTTGGTCATTCATAGATTACACAGTGTTCTGTGATTGACCAAGAAGAGAAGAGATGTGAAAACAAGACAAGGCAAGTCAGTGAATGAGACCCAGAAATAGAATGGGAACTGTATTAGCTGTCAGAAATAAAACTATGATTTGTAAGATACAAGGCAATGATTGGGGTATAAAGCGGAACTAAACCTGCTATTCTCACCAGTCCCTGTTCACTTGCATGGCGCTATCATCTTCTTTTCCCGAAGATCTTCGGCCATTTTGATTGGCCGGGGTGAGCTAATGTACCCTCAAAGGAGTTCATTCATTCCCAGCCTGGATTGCCAGGTAGCCTGCCAATCAAAGCTGAACCTGTGCATGTACAGTTCAGCTTTTTGACAAATACCCAAGCTTGCGGTATATGTCAGTTTCCCATTTGGTGAATGGAATCAATTGTTTCACAAAGGTAATTTACAAAGTGTGAAAAACCCAATGTCTGTTCTTCCCATAAATTGCATATGTTTAAATGTTTCAAGTTAAAGTGTACTGCACATGCTCAGGTTTTAGTTTGTTTAAAATTAAGTACATTCCTTTAAAGTCTGTCACTAATTACACTTAATGTACAATTACTTGTTGCTGACCCAAGCAGAAATGGAGCTACTCCTTATGGTTTTAATGAATAATTTTAGCAAATCTCTGACTTGCAAAGTCATCATCAGCATTTGCTATCTAACATGGGCCTTACTGACTGTCCTTTGTCATTGTGAATAACAACTGTGTTGCTATACCTGCTTAGAAGGAACTGTTTCTGTAACACATGGTGCAAACTAATTCCAGGGAAGTGACTGAGCATATGTTTCACTTCACCTTTCCAAAACTAGTGCATGACACAAGAGCTAGGAAATGACTGTTCCCGTTATTGGTAAGTCACACATGGTGTGGTCTTTATTAAGCTGACCACTGTTGAAAGGGCTTATACATATTTGAAAGAAATCTACATAAATCACTTTACCTTCTAAAATATTTATGGTGCTATGCTTCAAAACAGGAGAGTAAAACCACCAATGCACATATTCTGTTTGTTTTTTCATTGTGTAATCCCTAAAACATTTTAAAAAGTGGTATCAACTATGAAATAATGCGTAACTTTTTAAGTTTTCTAAGTAAGTGAGTAAGGGTGCATACACACATGCAATAATTGTTGTTTGAAAGGGGTGGAATTACATCTTCTGTTCCAAAAAATATTTATTTTATCAAGATGTTAGGAAGTATCTTAAAAGGAACACATGAATGAAGTCCTGCCCTCCCCCCTTCCATCTACCATTAGAAGTGTTTTATTACTGTTCTCTACCTGCTAGAAAGATGCCCCTTAGTAGTGTACATTGTAAAAAGTTTTACAGATAATTATTAAACACATGTTCAATAATTGTCATCCTTTCCAACAACAAAAGATTGAACAATGCATGAACGGGCTGTGTACATACATTGTACATAATGTTCTGCTCTATGAAGAGGGGAGAACTACGGAGCGGCGCCCCGCAGCGCTCTCTTCCCTTCCCTTTCATTATGATCGTTCCACGTTTGTTGTCCGTGGATCGGCCAGGACAGAACGACAGATGACGTGTGCTGTACACTTGCTAGATTCCCGTCTGATATCAGCCCTGAGGCGATTATCGGACAAGAATCATCTGACATGTGTACGTAGCCCAAGTATACTTATTGTTCCCTGATTTTTGCTGGTATCTTGTAGTTGTTTGCACTATATCACCATTTTTGTATACAGCTATTCTAATTCTTCTTTTTGTTTTTTTGCAGTCAACATGAATACAATGTTGGAAAGCCCGGAGATGCCTGCCGTCTTTGATGGGATGAAGCTTGCAGCTGTCGCTGCTGCACTTTATGTTATTGTGCGCTGCTTGAACTTGAAAAGCCCAACTGCACCCCCAGAGCTCATATACCAAGAAACCCCTTTAAATCACTACCTGGCAAAATCTTGTCCCTTGCTGACCAAAGAGTGAGTAGACTTCTGTTACTGTTTTATTAATGTGGTAAGAATGCCTCTTACATTGCTGGCCAGTTAGAAGAATGTCACCATTACGGATAGCCAAAAAGATTATTGGTCTCGCCTAAACTAACATGAGAGGCACAGATTGCTCATTGGTCAAGGAACCCCTAACAACCTCCGGAGGAATCCTGGTTAAGAAACACTGTAATATACGGTATGATAAGAGCTCTGTATTCAAAATGCTTAAAAATCACTGGTGGTTCTTAATAGTTAATCATTTGCACCAGACTACACTTTGAACAAACACATTAAGGGCTGAGCAGTCAACTGTTTGCTGTATCTATGCACTTCATTGACATTACTCATAGGTCTCGGACAGGGCTCTTATTTCTGTTCTTTCATGCATTTATGTTTTAAAGTAATAACTCATAATTGTTCGTTTTTATCTGGCTTGTCATGTATGAAAGAGTTTCACACAAATATTATTTTAAATTCTGTATGAATTATGAGATCTATTGAATTTGCAAAGAATATTACAGCATCAGATAAACAGGTAGCTTGTAATGAGAAACTGTCATGCATCACAAAGTGACCATGTCCTTGCTACACTTCCCTTCTGGAAATCCCTCTTTGCTTCTTTCTCTTTCTTGGCTTGGCAAAGAAAAGAGTAAATGTTAGTAACCCAAGTTATTGTTAATGTCACTGTGAAAGTGCTCAGACCTAGTGAATAGCTTCTAGAGCCAAGCAATTTTGCAGGGGAGGAGATTGCAATGTGAACAGCTGGGGTGAAGAAAGCTGTGTTGGGTAAGCCTAGGTAAGTTAAGTATAGGAATGACAGGGTGTCCCCTTTACAGAGATGGCAGTGTCACGGTATAAATGCTTACATCTTGCTGATATTTAAATATTCAACAATTCAAGCCCTTGGTGAGTTTGGTCTTGGTAATGTTGTCCAGAACAGTGATCGCCAACCTTTTCGGACTGGCTCCCTAAAATTACCGGCCCTGGACCGTGCATGCGCGGGGAGCCGAGTGTCACTCAAAGGGGAAGAAACTTCCCCCATAGTGACATCATGATGCCAGAACCCACCCACTCTCCCATCGCAGGTCTGCATCTCTGGCCGGTGCGCCCCCAAGCGAGGTTACGAGAAGGACCCCGTTAGGAGGATGTATGAATAAAGTCCTGACCCTCCCCCCCCCACCAATTGAAGTGTTTTATTACTGTTCTCTACCTTCTAGAAAGATGCCCCTTAGTAGTGTACTGTGCAAAAATTTTTTTGACAGATAAGGCTGTGTACACACATTTCAATAAATTTCTTTTCAAAGGATCTTTCACAATTCTTTCCAATGACAAAAGACTGAATGATGCATGAAGGAGCATTGTGCATATTGCACCATTCTGCTCTATGGAGAGGGGTGGGGGGAAAATGACGGAGCAGCACACCGCTGTGCTCTCTCCCCTATACTTCCATTACGATCGTTCCTCGTTCATGGATACGCCAGAACAGATCCATGAATGACTAGCACTGTCCACACGACAGATTCTCGTCTAATATCAGCCTTGAGGCGATTATGGGGTGAGAATCATCTGACATGTGTACAAAGCCTTAGCTTCCTCAAAGAGAAAATTGCTTACATGTACATTTGTTTTCCAACCAATAGAAAACCCCAATGTTGACTTTCTGCAGCATTCCTCTACTCTGTCATCACTTTTTTATTCACATCCTTAGTTTTGTTGTGTAGAGCAAAATGTCATGGAACCTCCTTCATGTTCATGGAGACCCATTGAACTCATGATTGCACATTTGAACTCCATTAAGTTTCTGGATGGCTGTGGTCCAGCTTATACGTTTCAATATATTGAGTAGAAAGTAATGCTGAGTTAAAGTCTTACTCTAGGTTCAGCAAAAAGTCCTCAATTTCATTTTAGATATCCAATCACTATAAGGCTGCATACACACTTAAAACTATCTTTCATGATCATTTCCAGTAATAAATGAACAAACGGGTTCTATACACACAGCACTTGTTCTATGGAGAGGATGTGACACCCTGCTATGCTCTCCTCCCTTGACTTGTATAGTGATTGTACCCAACCGTCATTAGTCCATCCATCCATATGAATCCATGAATAGTGTCGGGTGACCATCGTGAACTGTCTATTGTGTTTACACATTAAGGTTCTTATAGCAGGTTTTATTATTTTCTTTACTTTGCTTGGTTTTTACATACTTATTGGTTGATTTATTAGGTACCTTCCACCTCTTATTTGGGGAAAAAGTGGACATATCCAAACAGCGCTGTATGGAAAGATGGGTCGAGTCAACTCTCCAAACCCATACGGTCTAAGGAAGTACCTCACTATGCCTGATGGAGCTACTGCAACCTTTGACCTCTTTGAGCCACTAGCTGAGCACTGCACTGGAGGTTAGTACATACATGAGGGGGTAGATCTGTACTTCCATATTAGCAGTTTATCATTCTTATTTAAATTATGGGGGTTTCTGCAGTCTTAAAATCCCAGTGACATCTTGTGGTTTTTTGTAAGGCCTTCAAATAGGAAACTAAGGGACTCCTCCA
This sequence comes from Pyxicephalus adspersus, assembly GCF_032062135.1. NCBI lineage: Eukaryota > Metazoa > Chordata > Amphibia > Anura > Pyxicephalidae > Pyxicephalus > Pyxicephalus adspersus. The sequence continues at coordinate 146,980,263 of NC_092859.1, forward strand.
CTGCTGTCCACTAGAATTCGAAAGAAGCTAACTGATTTTTCCGCCTTCCAAGAACTACCTAAAACTCACTATGAGTCACTAAGAATTTGGCTTTTGGGTTCATATTATCATATATTTAAATATGGTATAGCTTTACTGATTTTACTTGCAGCACAAAACTCTTCTTTTGGAAGATCTAAATTGACAGTATTAAAACGCTGCCAATATAGAACTTCCGAAAGAAAAGTTTTGTACTGCAAGTAAAATCAGTAAAGCTATACCATATTTAAATATATAAGCAAAATTATACTACCAGAAACTTCACAGTCTCTTCTGTCATAAAAAAAGCTTTCATGTCTGCCCTTTTTATTAGGTGTAATTTACTTCCAATTTTGGAAAACCAAATAAACACTGATAACAATGACCAGAAAGGCATAGGGGGTCTGTAACTAGAGGGGACACTATCTTGCTAAGGTAAGTTTCGGATAATAGAAGGCAACATTAGGGAAGGGGAACATTTATTATTATTATTATTATTATTATTATTATTATTATTATTATTAATAATAATAAAAAACAGGATTTATATAGTGCCAATATATTACACACAATAATCAGGGACAGATTTAGATCTTTTGTTTTTACCATTCTATATCTAGAGGATAACATATTTTCTCTCTTCCCCCTCCTCAACAGACAATGTCACAATGGTTATATGTCCTGGAATAGCAAATCACAGCGAGAAGCAGTACATTCGGACTTTTGTGGACTATGCTCAGAAGAATGGATATAGATGTGCTGTGCTAAATCACCTTGGAGCCTTACCGAACATTGAGCTAACCTCTCCACGCATGTTTACGTATGGTAAGCAGGGGTTTAGAGAAAAGCATTCTATATTTAGCAACTACCCAAAAGACATGTCCAAAACCTAAAAAGGTGTGATAATATGTCTATAGAATATAAAAGTCATTCTGTAATCTAAAAATTAACCATGTATTTCTGAATGCTTCAGGCTACCCAAAACATTCCAAGCCACTAACTTATTTTTACTGCTCCACTGGAACTTTAAACTCAGGTATAGCACCCCATGTGATGTTGTCAAGCAGGCCCGGTATTGTGCTGTTCCAGTTGCTTACTCCATCCTTAAGGATTAAGGAATCGGTTCAGCTTTAAAGAACTTTTAAGGCTTATGTCAGTAGGCTTTAGGGTAGTGCTAACTGCATTAGTCTGAAATGCTTCTGAAACTATGCAAAATGCATTGATGGTGAGTTTGACCGGCAGTTGACTCACTTTGGACCTTAGTCAGGCTGGTTTTGGATACTCCTAGTCTTAGAAACCTTTCAAAACACACTGGAAGTAAACAAAAGTCTATTTACACAGGCCCTTATACTGTGTGGAATTTTTCAGTTACCTGGTAGGAACCTGATGACTTTTATGTCCGTCCCTTCAGGCCACATCTAGTGTTTATGCCATTTGTTTGACATCAGATTGCTAGACTTCTGACATCATTTAGATTTCAGTGACTGCTGCACTTGACCTGCAGTTGAAGTCCTTCTGACCTTGAATTTGACCTGCTTCAAGTTGGTTTTGCTTATCCCTAGCCTTGAACAGGACTGCCAAACCTAAAGTCAACCAACGTTTTCCTTTCTCCTTAAGGCTGCATACACATGTGCAATAATTATTGTTGGAAAGGATCGGTACATAAGCACCATTCTGCTCCATGGAGAGGGGAGGGGGGAAAAGACGAAGCGGACCCCGCTTCGCTCTCTCCCCTTCATTTTCATTACGATTGTTCGTCGTTTGTGGATCATTCAGGACGGATCCATGTACGACGAATGATGAGCTAAATAATTTCAAGTGAATTGTTTTAATATTTTTCACCTCTGATATACTGATCTGCAAGGGCTTTTGTCATCAGTCTATTTGTTTGCCTTTAGATGTCCCAGAGCTGTGTATTCTGGTAGTGTGACATTGCTTATAATCTCTTGTGTCACTTTAACCTGCACATTTTATCTAGAAAGGGTACATAAACCACATATTGCTTATTATACCTTTTTTAATCAGCTGTGCAAGATAATTTTTATTTTGTACCAAATAAAATGATAATAGACTCTCTTCAACTGTAATGTTGGTGCCAGAAAATATACATTTTGTTGTGGCTGTTTCATATAGCAAAGGTATACGGACAACCTGCAATTAAACAGTGAATGATCATTGATGAATATTTTAGAAAATGTACTGTCCCCCATAAAGAAAGAGATAGGTTGTCAGATTTATTGGGCAACCCTTCTCTTTTGGGAGCATGTTGCACACAGGGAGTCTGAAATTTAATCAGAAAACTGGAGCAAATCTGCACGTGGTCTTTTCTTCAGCTAACCCGTCAAGACTTCATCCAGTTACATTACAGACACCTATCCATTATTCAAAGGGCACGTGCAGCCGAATTAGTTTGTGCAGGGGATGGTTGTAGTAAAGCTAACATGGGCACCTGTGACAAAACATTTGAAGTTTTAGTTGTTGTGTTATTTGAAGTAACAAGGAACCTTAAGCTACCATTAGATGAGTTTGTCAGGAAGATATTTGTAAACTCCCATTTGATTTCAATAGGCACCAGTACCATGCACAGGTATTGTCTTATGATGACACCTTCTCATGCATGGTGTATCACATCCTTTTCTCTTTATCATAGAAGTCTGAAGGCAAGAAAGCAGATTTCCCTCTATTACTGCTTTCCCAAGGCACCTAATTGTCACAAAATACAGAAACCCGAAATTGGTACAGATGCTGAAATTTAGGAAACTTGCTTTCTTTTTATCAAGCCATCTATGCTTAGCTTGAAAATCTACATGACATATATTTTATCAAGTTCAAATTTTTACACTCTGACAGAGCTGATATACAGAAATAATTGAATATTTTTCATCTTTAATTTGAAGAACACATTTATTATCACAACAATTCAATATTAATTATGCACTGTGCATGACACATAAAAAAATATGGGTTACTTGTCCAGATAAAATATAAAAGATAAAATTGATAACCTGCAACTTCCCATTAAGCCATATAATTATTAAACAGGATTTATATAGTGCTAACATATTACGCAGCGCTGTACAAATAGGGGTTGCAAATAACAGACAGATACAGACAGTGACACAGGCGGAGAGGACCCTGCCCCGCAGAGCTTACAATCTAGGAGGTGGGGGAAGTATCACGCAATAGGATACTACTTTTATGCTGATAACTACTTCCATAAGATGATCAAAGTCTTTATGAAATTAACTTTCCTTTTGCTTCATTAGCTGGGTTCTGAGATTTTTAGATGGGTCAGAGATTTTAGTATTTAATGCCAAGCATTTAGCATTTTTAATAAGAGGTTGGCAGTGCCAACCCCTTATTTCTGCCTATGTAGGTTTCCTTTAAAATGTGTTATAAATGATACTTCTCCTTTCTTTGTTGTGAAACAACTGTAGTTCTTACAATAATTTGCTGGAATGTGAGTTTATAGCTGCATACAAAATCTATATTTTCAATCATACACAATAGCCTCTGGTGAAAATCTAACATTGGTACAACTGTCACCCGCCATCATTTAGCAATCTGCCGGCTATGCTGGATCATAAAATGATTGACATAGGCATCATGTATTGAAAAAAAAACTAAAAACAGGTGCTGTCATTTGGACCAGCTTTAATGTTCTTTTAACATGCTTCGTCTGGGATTTAGAATCTCTTTATACGCCCATTGTTTTCAGTCCAATACCTAGCTGAAATCTTTTCTACACACAGGAAAATGTCACATGTCTCATCTGTTCCCATATCTTGTTTTATTTTCTGGTTTCTTTCATAAGCAGTGATAAATCGCTTTGAGTTTATTGATTTCTCTGTAGACAGCAGTTTATAGAACGGGCCGGTAGTAGACAAATGGCTGTGAGAATGACGGGTGGCAAGGCATCTATCAGTCTGCAGATTTATTTCGATTTATTTGGGACAAGCTAATATGTTCCTGCTGACTTGGTTGATGCTTGGAAACTTTCCAAAGATTTGTCCCTGATAACTGCTCTTATTGCCCCACCTTTACACAGAAAGATACATACCCTGCGAAGATTAGGCCATATGAAGGCATGCTGTGTCTTATGGTACCAACACCCTGAAAACCATATATTCACCACAACTTATTTGGGTCAGTCCAACTTTGCAAATACATAATCAAAAGTACACCACAACAACGTATTGGAATATAACTGGGTATTGAAGCTTTAAAGTAAAGATAACATAAGCTGCGTACACACTTCCAATTTTTATCATTGGAAATGAACGACCGACGAACGATCGATTGGTCAAAAATCGTTCGTAAAAAAAGTAACCAACGACGCCGACGAACGAGAATAGTCGCTGGAAATGAACGACCGGACCGGCGGATCGGATTGGACGACGATCGTTTACCATCTATCGTGTGTACGGTCGTTCATTGATCGTCCATGGTCTGAGCATGCGTGATGAACGAACGTTTGTTCACTTCCTGTCGTGCACGTCACTTCCTGTATCGCTCAAACGATCGCATCTATTGTGTGTACAATATCTGCGAACGATCGTGTCGTTATCTGCATGTACAGGATCGGTGCTATACGATCGTTCGCCGATATCGTGCAGGATCGTTCGTCGTTCGTTTACCAACGATAATTATTGGAAGTGTGTACGTAGCTATAGACTGTTCATCCAGGGAATATCAGATTGTTTCATGGAATCAGGAAGGAATTTTTTTCCCTTTATTAAAGCAAATTGAACCAGGTTTTTTTTTTTTGCCTTCCTCTAAAGTTTTGTCTGGGATATGTTTATTTCCCTAGTGGTTGAACTTGGTGGACTTATGTTTTTTTTTTTTTTGTTTTTTATTTCAACCTGATTTACTATGTAACTATGAATTATGGGATACCCAAATATCAGAAAATGTATAAATGTACAATATTTATTAGCTTGAGTATAAAATAACCCCTTAGCAGGGAAGACGATACAATACATACAAATTAAAAACACCATAGGGTCAAAAGTAAAGTGTCTTCATATAACAAGTCGTAGAGTATTTAGATTTGATATAAAATAATAAAGCTAATTGGTGCAGAGACTTGTATACTTTGCAGGTTTATTGATTCCTGTACCATCTAACCACCAATAACAAAAACTGTTACTCCTTTTAATAGGTAATGACGCACAGAATTATAGGTCTAATTTTGTCCTTCTTGTCTTATAAATCTCTACATTGCCATGTATCAAAATTGTATTTGGACTTCTACTTAGTCTTAAGCAGGGTTATAGTTGGGCCAAAAATGTGAAGTTAGACAGGTTCATTATTGTAGAAGGAATAGGTGATGTCCCTTCAATTAAACACAAATACATATGTACAGCTCACCGTATGATGCCAGGATGTGCTGGATTGCTTCATTGAACTTCTTCATGTGTAAAAAAAAAAAAAAATGTGATCAAGCAGGAAAAGGCGTTTTTTTTTTTTTTTTATATTGCTGAAGGGGCATTGTCTGTAATCAAAGTTACAATTACAATCTATTAAAATATCAGCATCAATTTTATTTCAAACACATTAAAAGTCTTTTTTTCCAAAACAATAAAAATTCTTCTGAGAATTGGTTTGACAAGTGCAAAAGGTAGAGCCACAATCTTATCAGATAAAGGTCCACAGGGATGTTTTTGTAGCCCAACCCGTTTTGCCGGATAAACCTGCTTCCTCAGGGGAACACCACAGTTGTACAATGTTCAATTGACGTGACTTGTGACTCAAAGGTGATAAAAAAACACCAAAATGTAAAGCCTTTGTTTCAAACTGAGATGGAGAAACTGCAGAGTGCCACATGGCACTCGTCAACAGAGGTTTTTTCCTTTTACTAGCTGTTTGTCCTTTGACCAAATGTTTGGTCCTGATTCAGTAATATAAATATACAACCAGACTCGCTGGTATATTGCAGATTGATCTGTCTCATTTGTATGGTTGTATACAAACTCCATAAACCGTGCAGGCCGAGCTTACAGGAATTGAGTCTTTATCAACTTCAAGTGTCATGGCATGTGAACGTTTCTACAACTGTTGTGTTCCCCTGAGGAAGCAGGTTTTTCCTGCGAAACGTGTCGGGCTACAACAACATCACAATTCATAGTAGACATTTTTTCCTTATAAGATTTTGACTCTACCTTTTGTACCTGTCAAACCAATTCTCAAAGGAATTTTTAATGCTTTTTGAAAAAAGATTTTTAATGTGTTTGAAATAAAATTGATGCTGTTATTTTAATATACTGTAATTTTGTATTGTTTCAATTACCTTAGGGAGGTGGTAACCACTTGAGAAAAAACTCAGTGGTATTCTCATATGCTTAACTTGGATTTTATTCTGTAATTTTCTTCTCCTAGGTTGTACATGGGAGTTTGGAGGAATGGTCAACTACATCAAGAAGACATATCCTCAAACCAGACTGATAGTTGTGGGGTTTAGCCTTGGTGGCAACATTGTGTGTAAATTCCTTGGTGAAGCCGCAACCAACCAGGAGAGAGTTCTGTGCTGTGCCAGTGTGTGCCAGGGGTACAGTGCTTCCCGGTAAGTGATCTTTATTTGTATTTCTTGGTCTATCTACACTAAAATAAAAGTATCAGACTGCAAACTTGTCCCAATTGTCACGTTGTCTATTAAAACAAGGGTGCACAAAAATACTGAAACCTGTGATTTAACTGTAAAGAAGCAAGTATTTTAAATATATTTATATATATATATATATATATATATATATATATATATATATAAGATTTCTTTGTATTGGATTCAATACAGTTATTTTGTATTGAATCCAATACAAAATTTTAAATTTCCCGCCGCGCCTCCAGCACGTACCAATGCATGCGCCAATGTCACCAGGAACTCCCCAGGTACGTCTCTGCAATCGCTGGCAAAAGATCGGACGAAGAGGACATGCCCCGAGGATGAGCACTGACAAGCAGGATGCCAGAGGATACCGATAAGACCAGGTAAGTGTTTTTTTTTAATGTTTTTAGCTACCCCGAGTGTCGTGTGTCACTCAGGGTTACCGCTTTTTGCATGTTTTTTTTTTTTTTTTTTTTTACCCCGTCTCACACTAAGTAATACTGCCAGGGAGGGTTAAAGCTCTCCAAGACTGGAGAAGATAGACTTTCATGGTAGGATCTGTGTTATCCAGCAACACTGGAATGGATTTCTTAAAAATTATTTGCTGGGCCACCCAGGTTCTCCTATTATAGTCTATCTTCTCTTGGAGAACTTTAATAAATCAGGCCCTATCCCTCTGCTGCTATTGCTCACTAGTATTCCATATTTTAACCATGCATTTATGAATGAAAATGATTTGGAGATCAGAGGTGGTCCTCCCCTCCAAAAAACTGCCAGATAATAAAGGGCCTCAATGTCGTTTTCCATCAGTAATACATGTGTGGAATTGTGTGCAGCCAGCAGTAGTTGCCTGTTGCATTCTTTTTAAAGCTCCCCAATGTGAACCTAAGTGAAAGGTTATCATTTATCTGACCTCACATTGCTTGAACCAGGCAGGGGTGAGCAGTGTTGTGTGGGCAGGACCAGTCGCATACATTTAGTATCATGATCGTCTATGTATCATGAGAGCATCAACTTATTGGGTCCTTGTCAAGCTCACACCCTCCCAGCTTCTTTTCGGTCAGAATCAGCACGGTGGCTCAGTGGTTATCACTCTGGCTTTTGCAGAGCTGGGTCCCAGGTTTGAATTCTGGTCAGGACACTATCTGTATAGAGTTTGCAGGTTCTCCCCATGTTTGGTGGGTTTACGCTGGGTACTCCGGTTTCCTCCCACAGTCCAAAAACATGCAGTTAGGCTAATTGGCTTCCTCCCCATATTGACATTAGACTGTATGAAAGACATATGAATATGGTGGGACATTAGATTGTGAGCTCCTTTGTGGGCTAGTGATAGGACTATGGACTTTGTACAGCGCTGCTCAATATGTTGGCTCTATAAAAAATACTGTGTAATAATAATAATAATACTAATAATAATATTAATAATCAGAACATCTTCCTCTGCTAAAATTAAGGGAACCTAAAACCCCCTAATTATAGAAAAAGTAGACTATACCTACCTATAATTATATACAATATTTCCAAAAACATGAAGTTAGGTTTATTGGCTTTCCCCCCCCCCCCAAATTTTTAGATTGTATTAAAGACATATGACTATGATAGGAACATTAGATTGTGAGCCTCCTTGAGGACAGCTAGTGACATGACTATGGACTTTGTACAGTGCAGCGTAATGTCGCCACTGTGTAATAATAATAATTGTGAACAAATAATTATAGCCATTTATACAGAGCAAACCTTGTTCAGCATTCTGCCATGCCTGCTCTCCACCTAGTGGTGGTTAATGATTTACTCGGTATAACTAAATCAATACTGCAATTTAAACTTGTGATAGTGTGTGTATGATATTATTTGACATGGATTTAAACAGAAGACATCACATAGTACAGTACAAAGATAATCATGTTATCTTCTAGAACAGTGCATGCTGTAAATGCCTGAGGGAGGAAGAAAAATAGTAGCACATCCAATCAGTTCTTGAACGATTGTAAATCACTGATATATTTTGCATTCCTATTGTGTATGCAGTGTACACAGTTACATTAAACAGCCCAACAGCCAGAGGCAATGCTTTGTCTATTACAAGTGAATCTAATGTTTAGGTTTTGCAGTATGCGCATACATTTTAGAAACAAAATACATTTTTTGATGGAAGATACAGGATTGGGGTTTGTAAATACCTTGAATTTCTGTATTGTGTTACCACTTCTTTAAAGTTCTGCAAAATGGACTTTCCTGGCCCTATAGCACTATGGGTGTTAGAGCTTTCAAAGCCAGCTTAGGACTGACAGAAGAAACGAAACAGTTATTAGAATTGGAAGTATGCAATTGAATATTTTTTTTCCCCACCTCCTAGATTATAAGTGCTGCTTAATTAAAAGTTAGTACTTTATTGGATGCGTACAATGGTCCAAAACAGCAAGCGTTCCATCACCAAGATCACACAACTGGGTTTACCCCAGGCAGTGTCCATTTGCATATTATCTGACTGGGAAGAGTCAGGCAGGGAGAAGCTGGCATTTCTTTATACATATCCAGAAAATGTCAGCGTCAGCACTCAATTCTATGATATCTGGAGTTAAAAATTATACACTGATCTCAACCAATCAAATCGTTACATGACCTACCCCGGCCATTTTGACCAAACCTCCTTGTTACATTATATTGTAAATAAAACTTGCAATTGTTAGTATGAGAATAAATTTTGTATTTTACCAGCTGCTTTCTTTCTCATGACCTATCAGGGCATAACAGCCATAACTTTCTTCAGGTCACTCCCAACCCAACAAGTGTAGGAAGGAGGACACAAGATGTTTACAAGGACACAGACCACACAGTTTACACTATCCAATACACAATTATTACAATTACATAAATCCACCTGTACATCCACAATACGTGCCTTCAGTATTTCATGTTTTTTTGTATTTAAAGCCAACCTAAACTCCATGTTTTTGTAGACAACCCTTAAATGTATAGTAAAAATTAATAAATTGATTAAAGTGAAATGCAACACCATTAAAAAAAAAAAAAAAAAAAAAGGGTGCAGCAACACCTATTTAAGTCTTGAACGTCATGGCGATCAAAACTTAATAGGAGCGCAAAGCCTCCTGGGATACCCATGTCACACATCCCGGGAGGCTCTTGGCTTCTCCTTCTGCGAATGCCTGAACTCAGGCATGAGCATAAAGGGCATTTTTTCCACTAAGAGGAAAGAGTTGCCGATCTTGCGTTTGCATAGTGAAATTGGCTCTTTTTTTTTTTTTTGACCCTTCAGAACGGTCTGTGTAACCCAATCTTGCCCTGCACAGTGCAAGATCGGATGACATAGCAAGACGACCAAAAAAGGAAGATTGAAGATTGCACCTGGGACGAAGAAGAATTCTAGGACGGCGTGGGACCAGATTGAGGGATCTGCTGGACTGTGATTTTTGTTTTTTGTTTTTTTTTTTGTTTTTTTTATTTCCACTTTAGTTCCTCTTTAACTCTCATGTGTCTCTCTAGTGGTAGCACCTCACCATTCCTGCGATTACCCCCTCCCCTTCCTAGTCATACTTTATGTTTTGTTTTTTATTTTTATTTTGTCTTCTGATTGCTAACATTTTATTGGTTCTTTTACTTCTTGGTCTCCAACTGTTTTTTTTTATTTTTTAGAAGACAAAAAGGAAAATGTAAAAAATGCATTTAGTATAGAGTTAGACTTTGAACTTGCTCCATTGTGTTTCTTATGACTAGCCCTTTGTGCCCACCAGCCCTTTGTATTTCCTTTCTGGCATTGATTCCTTCTAATTTGTGTTTTTATTTCCAGGGCACAGGAAACATTTCTTCAGTGGGATCAGTGCCGACGCTTCTACAACTTCCTAATGGCTGACAACATGAAGAAAATCATTCTGTCTCATAGGTATTTACTTGTAATATGATTGAGCCATGTCCAGAATCCTGTTGCTGCTCTGCACAAAATTTGTAAAATATTTGAACTTGTTCGGATGTATGCCTTCTATTCAGGACATAGGAAATGTCTGTATTTACACATTGTCCAATTTAGTAGCTATGTGCAAATTAGCCATAGTTTAAGAGTCCGACCCTTCTGCAGAAAAAACAGCCACATAGATAGTCCAATCAAAGCTGTAATGTCTAGTAATTAGAACATTAACTTTATGAAGAATATCGAGTTCTAAAATTTGAATATGGGTGCATACTTGGATTTTCCCTAACAATTTAAAATCTGGACTCTAGCCTTCCATTTTGTATTGCAATTTTGTTATGGTTCCTCTACTACCGAAACTGCTTACTCTGGTTTCACTGCATATTGTGAGCTCATTGTGAGCTCCTGCAGCAATGGCAGCCACCCCTTTTCCTGGCCAGATTGCTCTGCCCAGGCTGACTGTCACTGGCCCACTTTTTATTAGATTTCAGTTCTTTCAAACATGGAAGCTTGGAAGCTCAGGATTACACATGGGCACTATGTAGGGCACTCTGCATGAAAATGTGTACTGCCTAGAAATGCCCACTCCACCAGACTGTCATCTATTCATTTAGACATTTTGACATTTGAATGTCTCCTTCCAAAAGTAAGCCTACTGTTTGCATAGGGGCTGTTAGGAGGAGTACTGAGGCAGGGTGCTGTGATGTTTTCAAGTAGCTATGTACAGCACTCTGTTAACCCCTCCCAACAGATGTGATCTGCATGCATTGCATTAAGAAACACAGGAATGTGATATGACCTATTATGAAGTGGGTATAAGTGGCAAAGGACAGACAGTAACTGAGAAGCAAAGCCCTCAAATGGAATGCAGACAGAAAAATAAAAAACATAAATACTCCTTCTCTATTCAAAACAAGAAAGACGTTTGGGAAACAGGCCTAATAAATATACCTGTTGCAAAGAAGTTTGACACATATCTGTCAAAATAGCTATAGTATAATCTTCAGAAAGGTCGCTGTCCTAGCTGTAATATTGGTAGGGGTGCAGGGATCACAAAGCTGTCTGAACAGGATTGCATATCTATAAGCAGGTAAACTGCTCATGCCACTGTAGTGTGTGCTCGTTTGGCTTTGAAACAACAATTTCACTTTAGGCAACGCTATTAAAAGTACTTTTATTATTCACGGTCATCAGCCACACCAAAATTTTTTTTCTCTGCAGACTTTCTGTTGACTTCTGTATTCTAAAATGTTTTATCTCAGTGGGGTGGCGTCTAGACAGGGTCTCGATTGTAGTACTCAGTCTGATATCCGCTGCTTTGTTTTAGTTACAGTGCAGAATAGAGATTTGCCCTTCATGCTGAGAGAATATACACAGAAAAGGCTTTGCCACAAGTCGTACAAGTTTACATCCTACTTATAGTTTGTAAACATCGGAATGAACTTTTAACCCCCCTTGCTAAAACTTAAAATCCATCTCTGACTTTTCTTTACTTACACATTACTACAGTTCTGTACTGGCCAACTCTTTGGCAGAATGTCTACTTTTAAGGGTTAACATATCAGCAAGATTTGCTTTAAAGTTGAATTTGAAGTTTTGTTTGATGTTTTTTTTTTTCTAAGCACATGTTGTTGTTTTCCTTCAGGCATGCTCTGTTTGGCGACACCAACATGAATAAAGTCTTTGAGGATTCGGTCATAAGCCGATTGTACACCGCTACGTCACTCATGCAGATTGATGATACTGTCATGAGGTAAACAATGTAAAGAATACTAAAATTTCACAGGATTAATATGATGCGTAAAAATATATAAACGGAAAAAAGTATTATACCTTCGGCTTACATAAAGATAAGGTCCCAGGTTTGAATCTCAGCCAGGACCCTATCTGCATGGAGTTTGCAGGTTCTCTCTGCAAAATATACTGTATTAAAGACTTATGACTATGGTAGGGCTACTTTGAGAGACAGTTAGTGACATGACTTTGGACTTTGTAAAGCTCTGTGTAATCTGTTGGCGCTATATAAATTCTGTATAATAATAATATATTATGTACATATATCATTTTGTGTTCCTGATCAGCACTGCTTGTTATATAGTGCTGAAAAAAGGCAAAGCATCTCAAACACAAATCTTCTATTTCGAAAATGCAATACGTATGAGAAACAGTTCTATTATAAAGGGATTCTATTTTATCTTATTCATTTTATTCATATAAAACCTTTTGTTATTCTATAAACAGTAAAGTAAATTCTGCAGACATTAGAGAGGAGGAGATTTCAGGTCTCTGCATATAATCGCCTGTAGGTTGCAGTCCTTAGAATGGTATGCCAAACATGTATCATTACTATTGTTTTTATTACAGAGTATTTATATGGCGGCAACCTGTTACACAGCACCTTACAAAGTCTATATTCATGTAACTAACTGTCCCTCAAAGTAACTCACAATCTAATGTCATTACCACAATCTAAGGTCACTTTTAGGGGGAAGCCAATAATTCAATTGCATGTTTTTGGAATGTGGGAGGAAACCGGAATACCCGCAGGAAACCCACACAAACAAGGGAAGGACCTGCAAACTCCATGCATATAGTGTCCTGGCCGAGGTTTGAACCTGAGACTTAGCGCTGCAAAGACCAGAGTGCTAACCTCAGAGCCACTGTGTTGCCCAAGCATGAATTGTATGTGATTGTATTGTCTGACTTATACATCTGCCCTTCTTATAAAAATTATATTGTCCTGACAATATTATGCATTGAGTGTCAACACCAAGGAATTCTTCTGGGCATTTTCGTTTGATTTTTGTCTGATGTTTGTCCTTCCTTTATCAGGAAATTCCACGGCTACAAGACTGTTAAGGAGTACTATGAAGCAGAAAGCTGTGTTCGTTATTTACAGAATGTAAGTTTTTTGTTATAACACATAGCTATAATAATTGGGGTGTGCCTAGACAGAACTGCAGAGTAAAAGTATTTTTGTAGACCCCCTCATATATGCCTTAATGAGATTTTTAGGAAATCGTAACCTGTATCGGAGGTTTACTTCTTTCTGTATTCTGTTGAAATCTTTCACCTAATTCAAGGATAGGGGCGAAATCCTCCCAATGGTGACACTTGTTCCTGTGCGAGGTTTTCCTTTAACTTCTGAAAGCATGGCACAATAAAAAAAAAGTTATTTTTTGTAAAGCAACAGAAAAAAGGAGACAACTATGAGAATTGGAGTTAACTAGGGTAAATAGAAATATTGGAATGTCCCTTTAGTATGGGGTTAAAAAGTTAGGAGGCAAATTTCACTAACTAGTTATGTCCACAACTTAGATTGGCTTTGTAAACGCTTGCTTGCACTCATCAATCATGGTGCCTTTTTACATATATATTTGGTCCTAATATTAATGTCTCTAAGGCCGTTATTGAAGTCTCAGACGATATGAATAGACTAACGTAAAAACCATAACTGGTTAAGTAAGGAAATGGAAGCCATGGTGTTTTGCTCTGGTCAGTCCCACACTTAGTGCTCCTATTTCTATTCTCTTTTGCCCATCCAATCCAATGCTCCTGTAGTGGACCTGCATAATATAGTGGTAGAGTGGTGTGCCAACAGAAGCATTTGGTATTTGGTATTTGGGTTTATGATGGGTGTGCAATCGCTAGCTCCAACAGATGTATGTAAATATGCGCCCTAAAAACCAGAAGGGCCCTCCCTACTGTACACAATAAGGAGATTGGTGAAGGGAGAAGAGTACAACTGGGCTAACATTTCATAGTATGTGGTAGCCTTAGCAGAATATGACATATGCAACAGACCTGTCTGTAAGGAAAGTAGTCCTATTCTGTCTGTGAACACTTTGGTTAAGGACACATGGTGGGAAGCTCAGCATAGCATAACTCCATAGTGAAAGTTTATTTTTTTTAATGTTTCAGGTTTCTCAGAAGCACTGTGAACATGCTGTGCCAGTATGTGGGTTGCTGACACTTCAGTGATTTTCTTGCTTTTGTTTGTACTCATAAATATTTATACTTTTTCAGACTTTGTACAGACAAGTTAAAGGGTGACTATAGAAGAAACTATTCAGCTGTAACACTCAGTAAATGTAACGTATGATTAGCCACATGGTTCACCTTCTAATATTTATTTGATTTTTAAGTCTGATGGAGTTTAATGTTCATCTTTTGCTGATTCTCAATTGATTTCTCTTTCTAGATTCATGTTCCACTCATGCTGGTGAACTCTGTGGATGACCCACTAGTCCATGACAGTTTGCTGTCCATTCCCAAGACGCTGGCTGGTACGTTTTTCTTGCGTGTGTATTTCAGGAATATTTCTTTATAGTTAAGAAGCCAATGTTCGGATGATAGAAAGGGACTTGTTGAAGAAGATATAACCAACTAAACATAAAGAAAGTGACATTTCAGTTCTGAGGATTTCACTTAGACGACCTCTCTCCAGTTGTTATCATTGGGGCTTTGCTGCAGTTTTCGAAGCAGTTCAGCAATAAAAATAACAGCGCAGCTCACCTTATTACACTGAGAGAACAGTTCTAAGGCCAGACAGTATATACCAGTGCAGCTGGGCATTGGTAACATGCATAACTATGTTCTGGCAATTCTTGCATAGTAATTTTGAGTTCAGTTCAGGGATAGACCTGGACAAGCAGGTAGAGCTCTGTAGGTAGGAGCATGTACCTTTGTGCTGGCTGTTGTACGGCCTAATTATTTCAATGATAAAGGTTTGCTTTGTACAGGGGTGTGTTTCTATTTCTGATATGTCATTATTTTTTTTCTGTTCATTTTCAGCAAAAAAAGAAAACGTTCTGGTTGTTTTGCCACTTCATGGTGGACACCTGGGCTTCTTTGAAGGCTCCGTTCTCTTCCCAGAACCTCTAACCTGGATGGATAAGGTTTTAGTGCAGTACTCGAATGCCATCTGCCAATGGGAGAAAAACAAACCACAGTGCTCTGATTCTGAGCAAGCAGAATCTGATCGAAAGTAGATTAACGTACTTTTGTCACCTTCCCAAAGACATGCCTAAAGAATTGTACTTTTTCAGCATATATATCTAATACTTTACTAATGGATACATTCACTTTTTTCTTTTGCTTTTCTACTGTACATTACAATATGGGTCTACCATCTTATCTTTGCAGTAAAATCACCAGGAAGGGGCCATGACTCTACTATGAGCTTTCAGACTTCCTGAATGACCCTTATACCTAGTTACTGCATTGCTTTATGTATTTGCTGGTTTCAACAGCAAAGCAGTTATGTTTCTATCTGTTCTATCTAATATCCAGAATACCTAGATTTGTTTTATGTTGAGGAATGAGACCCTCAGTGCTGGTTGTACATTCCATTTCACAGAGAACAGAGAAGAGAAATAGACATGGTATACCAGATGAAAAAAAAAACATTTTTGGGATATCACTTTCACTATTATAATTTTACTGCAGCCATAAGGGATCATGGAATCATTTTGTTGTAGAATCTAAGTGAAAGCACTCTTCTTACTTGGATACATGACAAGTGGTATCTACTCAAGTACAGGGGCTTATATGACCCTCCTATATGAAGCCTGTCCTAAAAAGGCAGTGACTTCTGCTTTAAAGCCTTCTCACACAGCTTTACATTTAAGGCCATTCTGTAGAGCAGTGGTCCCCATCCTTTCCGACTGCAGGGCCCTGCAACACAGCACGGTACATGTACAGCCTACATCCCTCTGCCACCCCCAGCAGCTCTGCTTCCTGCCAACACACCAGCTGAGAACAGCAGAGCAGAATAAAAAAGCTGGCGTGCTGTCAAGCGGCGGAGCCGCTGGGAACAACAGAGAAATGCAAGCCCCACATGCACCGCTTCGCCACTCCCAGCACCTCCCAAGCCGTGTGAAGAGAGCCGGCCGTGCTCCTGCCGCCACACTGCCACCACCTGCAGAGCAGTGTAAAGAGGGCCGCTGGCACCTCCCGTCACCCGCAGCCACCCATCAACTAGCCACAGACCGGCACCAGTCAGAGGCCTGGGAGTTGGGGACCACTGCTGTAGAGTAACAAGAAGGGCTTTTACATTTGAGCAGTAGTAAAACATTTAAACCTCTGATATATGAAGCCTTAATGGGCTATGCTCATTTATCTAGATACAATTGTGTTTATATACTACATTAACATGTAAATGGACAGTTGTATATGCCCTAGCTGCCAAAATGAAATAGTCCCAAAACAACATGTAGGACCCGTTTGTATTAATGGCCTCTTTAAAGTGAAATCCTATTTAATCAGTCAAGGTCAAATAATTCCTTTTGGATCTTTGTTGCCAAAACCTTTTACTTGGAGAGTTCTACAACCAAAAATGTCCATTAACCTGCTGTGTAGAGGGTGTCAGGGGGTTCCTCTCACTTTCATAGAGAAGTCTTCCAGGATCTCTGCAGACGAATTGTGCAGCAGTAAAACACAATCTCTTCAAAGCCTTCACTACGCATTCTCCATCTGTTGACAAGAATTTTGTCCAGCGGTGCACTGATATTTTGTTTCTTAACATGGAGTTATCTGCTAGAAGCACATTACTTGTTGAAATTTGCCTTTGTAGATTTGAGAAACATTTTTTTTGTTTATATTTTTGTGTAACTGTTGCCCATTCATAATGGGGAGAGTTATTTCCTAAGCTGAACCAGTAATCATGTTTAGAGTATTTCGATCTAGCGATTCAGTGTTGACACCACACTGCATCTGCTGTGAATATGTGACATTTGGGGCTGGTACACACAAGCAGATTATCATTTCTGATCCCATTAAACAAGTGAATCGGCAAAAAACATTCAGCAGCTGTCTGACCGAAATAATTGCTGATAGATTGGGCATTTGGTAAATATCAAATAAAATACACAAATGGTATAGTATGTATTCAAGTGTTTCAATACTTTCTGTTTGGGAAGAATCTCATACACCTATATAAAGTGTTTTGGGATTTCTGACTGATCAGATACAAATCAGAATAACATCATCAGATGAGTTGGTTGCTTGCAGACCTGCTTGTGTGTACCAGGCTTTATATATTACGTGCTTGAAGAGAGATTATATTTCACCAACTGTGTTTTTGTTTAAGTCAAAGGGAACAACACATTCGTTGTGCTTTACGTTATGAACCTGCACTTATAGATATTTCAAGATTACTTACTGCACTATTTTTTTTTCCATTTTACCAAAGCCATTAGCATTTTTAGTTCATAGTAGTTATTTATTTTTGCTTGTAGGTGAACAATGTTTAGGATTGATCACGCTGTTATCTATAGGGACACCGACTGTACTACATATTAATTCCATCCAGCTGGCAGCAAATTTCTAATAACTTTGTGGACTTATCCGGGTGACCTGTAGGCCTTAAAAAGATGGAGATGGCTGCAGAGCCACCTGGATGTCTGTGGACTTTGATATCTGTATACCAAACTATGCCTTTATTGTCCTGTTATTGATATATTACAGTCTTGTAATAGGGAAAGATAAGAAATATATTTCCATGTGCATGATGTACATGGTGTCAGCAGTATGGGGAATGAGCAAACCTTGTGTCTTCTGTTCACGTTGCAGTACCTTGCAATGCAGGGTCTTTAACAGCATCCTAGTATGGCATGCAATGCTGGTTGTTTTGAACTGTCTTTTTGTCATCAACTCTTTTCGCTTTTTTTGTTATATGTTCTGTTTTCTGCTCGTATGTTTCACAGTGGGAACAAGCTTTCATATCTCTTTAAAATATAAGTCAGTAACTAAGCCATTTTGCAGTTGAGAAATGGATTGTGGCTCGATTCCTAGTCATATAATTTTAGTAATTAGCAGAGATATCTTAACCTAGATTGACCCACACTATTGTGACTATCTGGGTAAAGACCGACACTGGCAGTAGAAGGAAGTAAAATAGTAAAGGGCCCTAGTAATTTAATCAATTGCTGGTAAAGTATTATGTTTATTCAAAGCTTACTAGAACTTTGTATAAATGCAGCAAGTGGTGTCCTATAAACTTCTTTCTTCCTGTATTATTGGTCCTTATAAAAGCCCTGTGCTTGGTACTCCCTTTGAATTAGCACTTTTTCCTTATTTTTGATATGAAAGTTAGACCCCATGTGATTCCACACTGCTGTATTTGATAGCACTTGCACATTGATTAGGATGGTACTGACCACACCGGTCTGCCATTTTGCCCTAAAGTCCAATGAATCTTCAGTTTAAATTAGTTAAATATCTTTTGGGTACATCAAAATATAATGCAGTGAGAGTCTTATAATTTATTTTCATTGTAAAGCAGTTACAGATAGAAAACATTATTCCTGGCTAGCATACTGCAATGAAGGATCTTTGCTTTCTGTTGGGAACCCATAGTCTCTCTTCTGAAGTCTGATGTCAGACTTTTAGCTCTGAAATCAGGAAAGCTTAAGATCAATGCTGATTGGAGAGCTGTGGTTCCAAAGCTACACACATTACTTAATTGTCTACATCATGGTTTTTCAACCAGGGTTCCTCCAGAGATTGTTAGGGGTACCTTGAGCCTAGAGCAATTTGGACCGTCAGGTCAGTTAGCAATGACACCAATTTTTTTTTGGCTATCTGTAAGGGTGACATTCTTGGAACAGCAATGTCAACAGTCATTCTTCTAAATGTCCACCAATGTACTGTGATCTGTGGTTAAAGCAGTTATTATTATTATTATAGAAGGGGTTCCCTGAGATCCGAAAAGAATCCCAAGAGTTCCCCCATGTGAAAGGCTGGACTACTGGTCCCCTAATATCAATCTGCCATAGGACGACTGCAGTCATTCCCTATGGGAAGGAGAATCGGTAGGGTGCCAAACATTTGCCCTCTCTTCTTCTCCATAAAACCAAAAACAGCACTTGTTCGTGTTGATGTAATTGAAAATGATAAAATTTGACATAGCTTAACTCGGCAAGGGTCCTTCTCTGCAGCATGCTGATAGGGGCAGGATTTCAAGTCCAGCGTACCATGCGCTAATGTAATGCAACACTTTTTAAATCATGTCTAGTGTGAATCGGCCTTTAAACATTTTTGGCTTTCATGCAGCTGGAATCTATTAAGCTGATTGAAACTAAAGGTTTAATTGGGCTTTAAGCCAATCTTTGTGAAGCGATTGTGTTTCAATCTAAGACTTGTGTCGCACGTATTGTATTTGGAGAGTACATTGGATAACACAGCCCGTTCCCCTTTCAGACAGATGAAGTCAGGACTCTTACACAGGTTTCATTAGATTTAATGAGAGTAAAATTAGTGAGCTGCAGCCTTGTACGTATAACAGGCACAATAAAACTATAGGGAAGGACACGTTTGGTATCTTTATTTTGCCATTAACAGATATAGATAAAAAATATTCCATCAGAGCTTGTTGTATTGGCTATGTATCATTCATGCATGTTCATCTATTATGGGACACTCTCCAGCCCATCGACTATAAGCTGTATGGTATCTATATAGGAAATGGCTGTCACATTTTATCTTTTTGAGATGTCAATGAATTTGCACAGTGTAGAGTATAATATTGTGGAATATTTGAACAGTCGTATAGTTTTTAGTGATGGTAAAGACTGGTAATATGTGTTTGTTTGTTTCTTGTTTGACCACCACTTTAATTCTGCCTTGTAAGTAACTCTTTTGTTTGTCCTCTGTTTTGTTTGCTTCAGTATTGTATAGTGTATTTGAATCTTATTTGATTGTTGATTTGCATGCTTGTTTTCTGTGGTTTACCACTCAGGGATAGAACTGCCACACACCAAAGTGTTTTATGATTGAACTGAGAGATGCTCATCACAGGAAGTTACCATGCAAGCATTGAAGACAGGTTAATTTATTTTTCTAGTTGTTTGTTTTTGTTTTTTTACTATTAGTTATGTTGCATCAAACAACAGTAATGCATACTCGGCTTTGTACTCAGGATTTTTTGCACTTAAAAGGTCAGTCCAGCAAGAAAATAAAATGACATTTTGTGTACATGTATGCAGGGTGAAATATCTGCTTTTTTTTAGGGCCTGTCAATGTACTGTAGTCATTACAAGGGGGTCTCTAGAGTTTTAGATTTCTTTAACTATAAGTTTATAAAAGGCACTTTTGGAGGAAGTAGCATAAACCAAGCATAATGGATGCTGAAACTCTGGAGAAAATTGCTTGGTGTAGGGAATGTTCCTATCAGCAGCCACTAATAAATGCAGGGTTGGTTTTTGGTGGACTGCCCCTTTAAAGTACACTTCATTTGCCCTCGTTGGAGGGTAGCCATTATGGCATCTTTGTGAGTATATAGGACAATTTAGGTCCCAATCATTGTAGTGTATAATTGAATATTCAATATATATATATGGGTATGACGTCGTCTGTTCCAACTTTTCCTATGGGAGCTGAAAGGAACCTAAATGTGCAAATTGCCTATGTCGTGCACATTCCTGCACAGCGCTTTCCAAATGACAACAGTAGAAATCAGCTCTTCCTCCTGGGAAATATACACGTGTTGACGGCTGTCATGAGTCTTGATTGATGATATTTAAACACTGCAATCAGTCAGGCTTGACTACAGAGTTAGGAGAAAAATATAACATTGGTCTCCGTGCTTCCATTGTAATTTCACATATTTCTCATTTTGTTTCATGTCAGGAATAAACTAATATTTTTCTTGTTTGCATTGTAAATGTACATTGAGGCCTTGGGTCTCAGGCAGAATGGCTTGCTTTTTAGGCAGTAGATTCTTATTATCAATTTAGATTTGGTCTAAACTGCGCTAATATAAATCACCTTTTATATCTTGATTTCCATTTATCCAAATTCTCAATACATCCCTATATACAATAATGATGCCTTTTAGAAAGCATTCCTGTATCAATTACTGTCTGCCCTAAGTTTTAAATCTAGACCTATGGAAATGTTACCAAACATGGTCTACAAAATTACTTGGACTATGCGTGTCTTACTCCAGTCCTTGAGGGCCATATAATAGCCAGGATTCTGATATAAACAGTCATTTTCTGAATCTTTGTAAACCTTCCATTACTAGATGTACTGCTGTCTGAAAATGACTAAAAAAAGCATGTGAATCCTGGTCCTAGAGAACTGACCTAGAATATAACTTTTGAGGTGATATTATATAGTACTGTAGACATGTAAGTATTCAACATGTTAGAATTCATATCAAACCAGAAACTCTGAAATGTTGGCTGTCATCTAGCTTCGGACATTGATGTAACTAATTGAGTTCATCTGTTACATTCTGCATTTATCGAAAGAGCAAAAGCGATGGTCTGGAATGATCTCCACACAAAACTGTTTTTTTTTTTTCTGGGAGATGATTAGGACTTTCCTAGTTCAGGGACAGGTACATTTGGCCTGTATTTAGCCTCAAGCTGCTTTAAGTTTCTCAATTAAAGCAGAACTAAACCTTTCCCAGTTCTACTACAGGTTGCTGCCATCTTCTTCCTTCTTTTCCTCCTTGTCTTTGACCATCTTGATTGGCCTGGCTGGGATGAAGTAACTCCTGTGCCGGCCTGTGGGAGTTCGTTCAGTCTCAGCAAGTGCAGGGGAAGCCAGGATTGCTGGCTATCCTGGCAACCAAAACTGAGCTGCACATGCGCAGTTTAGCATTTTTGTCCATTCCACAGAGCGATCAGGCAGGTAGGGAGGGTTCATTGCAGACATGAAATCACCTGACCTTTTCTTTTCTTATATATATATATAATTACAGAAAAGCAGAACAACAAAGAATATAGGAACACCGGAAGTTCATTAGAACTACATGGGAATAGTTTCTTTAGTAGGAAGATAATTGGAATGAAATTTACCTGATTTTTGCTATGGTGTCCTCTCTACTGCAGCCAGTGGGCAGTACTATTTTGTGTAACTGGTTACAGCACTGACAGATGAATTATTATGATGAAAATGAAAATGTTTTATTAACTTCCATGCAAAGTTGTTTTACACCAGTTTTTGTGGATGACATGAGGCTGGTATGTAAATTTAAGCTTATTTTGTGATCCTAGTCCCATTTAGCACCTAAACCCACAGTCCTAATTCACTGTGTTTTGCAAGTGGTTGGAGCTAGAAGTAGTCTAGAACAGTAGTCGCTAACCGGTGGTCCGCGGCTCTGGCCGGTGCGCCCCCCTTCTCCTGACCCGGCGTGGTCTGTGAGGTCCAAAAAAGGTTGGCAACCACTGCTCTAGAATGCACATGGACAGGGTAGTACTGAAACATTTAAATAGCTCTGCAACCATAATCCAACTTGGAGATCCGATTGGAATTCGCTTTGAATTCTGTCTATAAAAGATATTGAGACCTAAGCAGTCTAAGTGTTGCTTCAGGTGTCTCTAAACCAATTTTTTTTCACGTTTTAGAATATTTTGGAAGTTTCTCCCCCCCCCACCCCCATTTTTGTCCTATTGAGAATTGCCCTCACATACTGTCCCATGGACACAACAGTAAAGAGGGAGTTTAAGTGGAACTAAACCCACATTACTTGCCTATTCCCGTTCTGTTGCAGGGGGCACCATCTTCAGTCTTCTTTTATTCCTGGAGGCGATATTTGGCTACCTCGATTGGCTGTGCCTGAATGACTTTACTCCCGGGCAGGCACATGTGAGTTCCATCATTCCAGACATGCACAAGGGTAGCTGGGTTTGCTGGGTTTCTCTGGCAGCCAATGTTGAGCGCATCTCAGCAAAACTTGACAGCTGGGCAGCAATCAGACAGGCAAGCACAGTTGCAGAGGGGACATTGCCTGTCTTTTTCTGTAATAAGGACCTGCCTTAATCGCCCATGGTAAAAGTAGGACTTTTGTTCCACTTTAATCTCACTTGTTTGATCTTCAGGATTAATAAAACCAAACAGCAGCTGTGGTCCTTTCCTAGTCTGTCTGAAATGAAAAAAGTTTTGCTGTAGCTACACTTAGTTACTTATTTCCTTTACATACAGAGGAGGCAGCCATTGCATGAGCTCAGCTGATATACTGCAGAATGAAACACCTACTAGGATCTGGTCATTGCATTATTCCATAGTTTCACTGATTCTATTAATGCTTCTAGACTGAATTCTAACTACAATTATAGTGAAAACTGTTTTAGGATCTTATGGGGACACAGTGTCACTTTTTAAAATAGTAACTATGTACTTTCAATGAGCATTGATGTTGGTCACAAAATAAAAAGAATCATTTTAATAGGGCAGCATTTATCGCAGTTAAATGATATACAACGGTAATACATAATGTAAGTTTTTACCAGCGTCCATAATGTTCCAAGTACAGTTTAGAAAGAAAGTGACAACCTAACCGGAGAATGAGAGCAACAAACTGTTTTCCCATTGCTTGGAGCCATGCATTCATGTAGGTCTGGAAAAGGCGCTCTGTCTGTTGGCAGCCATTTTTGCATCAATGGAATTGTAAAGGCCAATCAAATGTATATTGCATGCAATGCTTTTTTATAGCCTGTTAGGAAACTGTTTTTTACAAAATGGGGAAATAAGCCTTTTGGAGCAAGCCATATATCTACAGAATATAGTTTCTTATACGGTGCTGCATTGCGAGTACATCGTTTTCTATACGTTCCCCAGGTTGAAGAATGTACTCCATTGTTTTGTAACCCAGCGCCTAGGATAGCAAAGACATTTTTTTATCAGATTATTTTAAAAACTTGACTGTGGATAAGTACCAACCAAGAGTGTTTGGTTCTTGTGTTCCCCTGATCCCAAACACAACTGCCTTAATAAGCAGGGTAATTATAAATGTGTACGCAAGTGCTGGCACTTAAGGATGCAGTTATTTGTAACGTTTTCACTGTATTCTTCTTCTAAGTTGGCTTGCTCCTACCATAGGTCACCATTTTTACTATCGTTTTATTTTGAAACTTTAAATGCTGCCCTAAAATGGTTACATCCAGACACAAGCAACCTACGGCTTTCAAGTGACAGTGGCCAGAAGGGCATGCTGGGAATTGTCCTTCCTGCCAGAGCTAGAATGCCATAGGTTATCCATATCCTGGTCACATTTGCGAACTACAAACCTGGAAGTGACTGAATTTCCTTACTAAGATAAGGGACCGGTCATTTTTAGTGATTAAAATTTGCAAATAGCAATGCAATTTTATACACCTATACCCTAAGAAAAATGGTCTTCTTTCTTTTTTTTTCTTTTTTTTTGCTTTCTGATCATTTTTGTGCGTGATGTATGACGAAGTTCATAACAATGAAAAAAATACATTTTGTTACTTTTTGGACTTGATGGACCTGAATATGTTATAATAAAGATTATGTTTAACTCATATGTATGTCTGTGGCTAAATTTATTTTATTGGATGATATATCAAAGAAGGTAAGTCCCTCTATTCAAGGGGAAAACCAGCATACTTGGCAACCTAAATTTAAACCTTTTTCTTGCTGTCCTGCGACAGTACCTGACCTATTATTCAATTAATGAATATGTTGATAAGGCTTGCTGCCTAAATGTTATCAGAGAAGGTATTATTTAGACTGGTATGTTTCACAGGCACAACTGGAATTCATGAACATATAAGAATGAAAGCCTCTTATGAATGCTAGGGTTGTCTACCCTTTTATGTAAAGTA